>NC_092864.1:49939912-50012412 GCF_032062135.1 Pyxicephalus adspersus | reverse complement strand
CAAACAAATTTCGTGAAAGCACAGGAGAAGGTCTAACTTGGAAAAGAAAAGATTAAAAAAAAAGCAAAAATACTGTCGATTCCAAAAAAGTACATGCTTAAAATCTTAAAGCTTAAAAAGAATTACTTTAAAATTTTTAATGCACTAGTGGGAAATGTACCTCAAAAGACAGAGGGAGTTTGAGGAAATCTCCCAAAGTATGGGTGATTACTGTCTTAGACCATTGTGCCTTTAACAAGTGTCCTAATTGGAAGATTTTACCTAACACTTGTTCTGGTGACAACTCTAAATGGGGATACAGAAAAAAAATACTTGACAAAAAATTTCCTAATCTATAAACAATACTGCAAGTCTAAGGTTTCTATAAAGCTCCTAATTTCTATTAAAAAAGCAAGAATTCAAATAAATGTGGAGAAAATTACATTTTGTTCACAAATTCTTGCTACAATAAGAAAAAAAAAAAAAACAACGAAATGCAGTAGATTTTTTTTTTAATTACACAATCGACATTAAAACTCTAATTACTTAAACATTAATTTATCTTAATTCTACTCCTGAGAAAAAAAACACTAGAGGAAAACAAGAGGCCATTACTTGCTTTTAACACAGACTGTTTCCCTCTCCTTATTCTTCCAGGCTGACTTTTATCACTCTTACATTTAACTTGTGCCCTTGTAACTAGTGGTATTGCACAGAGGAGGTACCAGCAGCCCATTCAGGTTGGACAGATGATCCAGATTATCCATGGGGACATCCATAAGCACAATCACAGCTGTATCTCCCAGCAGTCTTAGGAGTGTGGAGGAGATACCAGGAGAGCAGGACAGGGCCATAGAAAGGCAACAAACCAGCAGCAGGACCATGCAACGATGAACAGGAGGGGCAGTAGGTGCCGGAGCTCTATAAGATGACCTCCAGCGTGGAGGTTTCTGACCAGTCTAGATAAGTGGCATTTGGGCCAGACATCCTGTAGTGACACCAATACTCACCTGCACCCCAGTGGCATTTGCCAGAGAACACTAGAATCGGCAGGTACGTGCCCTGTTCTCGTCACAATTAGGATCACAGGTTGTGATTAAGCATATTTAATAGAGGTGAAAAGTATTTTGTACTTTTGTATATGTATATATATAAATCTTTGTATCTCTAAACACATTTTAGGAAGAGTTAGTGACAAGATAAAAACCTATAAAGCTTGTTTGTACAGAAACACACATTTAACAGAACATGGTAAGGAAAAATAAGAGAAACATGGAGGCTGCTATTGTTAAACTTGCTGGAAGTTAAATGATAGTTGTCAAGCTTTCCCCTTTTGAGTCCCTGACTCAAAACAAGTCAAAACAACCCCTGACGTTTTTGATTTGTATGCCTGTAGCCTATAGTACATAGCACTGCACACAAATATATAAAAGTTGGACTTTTACTATATTGGTACATGTTTTTAAGTAAGGTATATACCTAAACATTCAGTTTGTTTGCAACTTTCACAATTGAATGAAGAACAGCATGACTAAAGGCCAGGATACAGAACAATGAGGAGGACATTGTACTCCAACTACCATTGGTTCAAATGTCTTAAGTGACAAGAACTGTCAATATAACTATGAACTTATATGACAATGTAAGTATGACACATGAACTTTATGCATATTATAATTGGTGAAAAAGATGTCTCACTGCTGGAAGTAGACAATCCAGTATTGAACTGGCAAAGCCGGTATCAACCCTCATCTCATATGACAGCCAACTGATAAAAGCAGAATACACATTAACAGCCTAATGCTGTCCTTGCCTTCAGGTTTAGTACACAAAAACTTTTTTTTTTTTTTAATTAATAGTGCAGCTTGCAAACAAGCAATGTTTACATTTGTCATGGCCTGTATTTACACCCTTTAAATTGAAAAAAAAGAAAATGCAAAGGTAAAAAGTATTTCTACAAAAGGTGCTTGTTGTCACTGGATATAAAAATACAATGAACATGTTTTAAAAGTACAGATATCCATTAAAGTTTGTTTTTATGCTGTGGATGCAGTAGAGTGGGAAAAAAAGTCAGAATACAGAGAGAAAGTGGCCAGCTTTTCATTTACCATAACAAGCATCGGAAAGTCGAGTTAAACAGCGTTTATACTTCCTCATAGCCTCAAGTCTTAGACTACATCTGTTTTCTTTAATACACAAAAACAGAGTTAAAATAGCTCCATTTATCACGGCATGATTGTAGACAGACAAACCAGCCTGTCTGTTTTTAGATAGTGAAAGCAACGGTTATTTATCACAATTACAGGACCAACAGTAGAAGAGAAATAGCATCAATATTTGTCCCCCTTTTCCTTGCTGGAATTCCAAGGCTTGTCCATGAATGTCAGGTCATGTCCTGAAGGTCAGTAAATAAAGGTAAATCCATTCAGTAAATCGGAGCAGCAAGTTCACACGTCAAATGTTAAAACAAATTTCCATTACCTTTAGTATGTAAAACAAGCTGCAAGTCACAAGGATCAACAAGACTGTCCAAGAAAGCCAGGAACATATAGCTTGAATAATACACAGCATGCCCATGAAGTCACTTGGAAAACCAGAACTATAACTGTTACACAAGCTGTCAGCAAATTGCAGTAGAAATAGACAGTCTGTAAAAGCAACTTGTGTTCACAAGTCTGCTAATTTACTGGTGACAAGTCCTAAAGCACCGTAGAAAAAAAACTTAAAAGATGCAACAGTTTCATATCATCCACTATACCCATTTTCTTTTACATTGTAAATCATTTCTTTTAAAAGGTAAAAAAAAAAAAACCATAGAAAATGAAATTCTGTCTTTACCCTATTTTGTTCTAAGAATATAAAAGAGCCTAAAGGACCATAAGAAATATAGATGCTATTAAGGCAGAAGGAGAAAGAGCCGTGGGAGAAGAAAGAAAAAGGAGAGAATTGAAGAAAGAGAAAAGAAGAAAGAGAAAGGAAGAAAGAAGGAAGAAAGAGAAAGGAAAAAAAAAAAAAAAGAGAAAGGAAGAAAGAAGGTGCTTGTTGTCACTGGATATAAAAATACAATGAACATGTTTTAAAAGTACAGATATCCATTAAAGTTTGTTTTTATGCTGTGGATGCAGTAGAGTGGGAAAAAAAGTCAGAATACAGAGAGAAAGTGGCCAGCTTTTCATTTACCATAACAAGCATCGGAAAGTCGAGTTAAACAGCGTTTATACTTCCTCATAGCCTCAAGTCTTAGACTACATCTGTTTTCTTTAATACACAAAAACAGAGTTAAAATAGCTCCATTTATCACGGCATGATTGTAGACAGACAAACCAGCCTGTCTGTTTTTAGATAGTGAAAGCAACGGTTATTTATCACAATTACAGGACCAACAGTAGAAGAGAAATAGCATCAATATTTGTCCCCCTTTTCCTTGCTGGAATTCCAAGGCTTGTCCATGAATGTCAGGTCATGTCCTGAAGGTCAGTAAATAAAGGTAAATCCATTCAGTAAATCGGAGCAGCAAGTTCACACGTCAAATGTTAAAACAAATTTCCATTACCTTTAGTATGTAAAACAAGCTGCAAGTCACAAGGATCAACAAGACTGTCCAAGAAAGCCAGGAACATATAGCTTGAATAATACACAGCATGCCCATGAAGTCACTTGGAAAACCAGAACTATAACTGTTACACAAGCTGTCAGCAAATTGCAGTAGAAATAGACAGTCTGTAAAAGCAACTTGTGTTCACAAGTCTGCTAATTTACTGGTGACAAGTCCTAAAGCACCGTAGAAAAAAAACTTAAAAGATGCAACAGTTTCATATCATCCACTATACCCATTTTCTTTTACATTGTAAATCATTTCTTTTAAAAGGTAAAAAAAAAAAAACCATAGAAAATGAAATTCTGTCTTTACCCTATTTTGTTCTAAGAATATAAAAGAGCCTAAAGGACCATAAGAAATATAGATGCTATTAAGGCAGAAGGAGAAAGAGCCGTGGGAGAAGAAAGAAAAAGGAGAGAATTGAAGAAAGAGAAAAGAAGAAAGAGAAAGGAAGAAAGAAGGAAGAAAGAGAAAGGAAAAAAAAAAAAAAAGAGAAAGGAAGAAAGAGAAATGAAAAAAAGAGTAAGGAAGAAAGAAGAAGGAAGAAAGAAGAAGGAAGAAGGAAGAAAGAGAAAGGAAGAGGAGGGAAGAAAGAGGAATCTGTAATGTAATATGTATTTTTAGGAACATTTTCAGGCTACAGCTATGATAAACCAGATTAGATCAGAGCCGTGTGAGAAAAAAGAATGGAAGGAAGAAAGAGAAAGGTAAAAAGAGAAAGGAAGAAAACGAAAGGAAAAAAGAGAAAGGAAGAAAGAAAGAGGAAGAAAGAGAGAAAAGAAGAAAGAGGAAGCAAGAGAGAGAAAGGAGGAATCTGTAGGTTATGGTTTTTTACTACGGTAACATTTTCAGGCTACAGCTATGATAAACCAGATTGGATCAGATCAGAGAAGAAAGAAAGAAAGGAAGGAAGAATGAGAAATGAAGAAAGAGAAAAGAAGGAAGAGGAATCTGTAGGTTATGTATTTTTAGGAACATTTTCAGGCTACAGTTATGATAAACCAGATTAGATCACCCTGTATCAAGTAGCAACTGGACTTTTTGTAGTCAAAGAACAGGAGCTATGGGAGAGAAAGCAGGGTAAGCTCAGTCGCTAAATTAATTCAATTATTTGTTTTTGCTGTCAACCTTGAGGATAATTTGCTCCACAGTGCCGGCAGCTACAGTGGTTGGTGAAGTAGACATTTAAAACCAAGTTAAAAATTGCTAAGAAAAAGGAAAGGGTGAGAAGTATCAACGTAAGAGGAAAGTAGGAAAAAGAGGAAGGCGTTTTTAATACTTATACTTTGATGTACTGAAGGTAGTTAGGATACAAAAATAGAAGCCCATGAAGGTCTGTAATCAGAGTCATAAAAACGCTTCCTCTCCAAAATGGCCAACTGATGAGGTTATAATGAATATTCTCTTTTAGTTAAAATTGCCTAGGCTACTATAGACAAGACTCATTTAAACAAATGTGTTACGATCTTGGCAGAACATCTGGACATATGAAAACTTCTTGGAAAAATAAGAAAAAAACACCAGAACACTGCTAACATGACAAAAACACAATGATCGATGTCATGTTTTTGTAATGCCTCAGTTAACTCATCCAAACACTTAAGTAGGGGTCATCTGCAAACAGTTACCAATGACAGAGGTGGCAGTTACAGAGGACAATGTTATGGCATGTCATCACTCTTCAAGAGACCTGTAGAGTGACATTCACTGGTCACATTTTACAGAATGTTAATGCAAATAAAACACTATAAGATCTAAATATCATATGACGGATTCATAGAGGACTCCACAAAACAATGAGATTAAACAAGGTGGAGTTAGAGAGGATGCTTTCAAACCTTTATGATGCAGTCCAAACATTTGATCTTATATTGTCCAGCAGATCTCATGTGAATGAATGCGGAGACTTTGGTAATCATTGTATGGTGACATCATATCTTACTTATAATGCCAGAGCCTTGCTGACAAAGAAATGTATGCAAATACTGTTTTAATCAACACTTTTTCTGTATAGATATATTATAAAGAACATTCTGGTTCAGTCCCCCTGAACCACGAGCCCTTATAGTTTTGCTGCAATTTGAGTGCAATAAAGAATGATTATTAAAAAGTAGATAACATGAATGAAAACTTGAAAGTATGGATCCTAAAGTTTTACATAATCCTTAAGCAATGATCGCAGGTCAAAGTCTACAATTAGCAATATGTTATCATGAAAGATCTGTTACAGGACAAGAGATGAAAGTACATAAAAATTACAATGTCCTACCTCCATGATGATGTGAAAGGCTTCCTCCATTAGCAAGAATTTCCTCTCTAGCAGCAAACTACATTTGAAAGGATACAGAAGGAGAAAATGCATTATTAATGTAATATGGATCAGGGGCTAGAAGTTTAAATATAGATTTGCTTGACGACTTTCATACAGTTATTTTGTTACAGAATAAGATAAGCTAATGTGCAGCAATACAATCATACTTTTTAGAAAAATAAATAAATAATGCTCCCTGGGCCAACTGTACATTCAGAAATGCAGGTTTACGAAATAGAAAAAAATAAGCAGTGAATTATATGTCTGCAGTATACTAAAATTCTTAGTATTCTAAACAAATTAATACTAGGGTTTCTGATAGGAATTAGACATAGTCAGGGCAAAGAAATTTAGCACCCAAAGCCAAGAGGCCAAAGTGCATTCCCCTCATCAGAAATATATTTTACCTATCTACCTATTTTTTAGCAGTCTCTCTGTATGGTTATTCAGTATTTTAAGATACCTTCTAATAAAGCAATGCAATCATATCAGAAGAAGGGCAGAAAGGTATGTGTATAATCACAGCCTTGAATAGACTGGGAATAACCAGTAAGATTTAAAAATAAATAAATAATAATGTCTACCGACACAGCATGAATGGGGTCAAATCATTATTGTGTCAGATCATGTTCATAATTCTACATATACTCAAAATTCTAGATTAATAGTTTTTTTTTGTTTTTTTTACACATTACCTCAATTTCTTCATAGACGTGCACTGGGTCACTTATGCCCCTATAATTAAAGGCAAAGTAGAAATATACACAGGCACCCGCATCATAGGTTTGTGTCACCCTAAAAGACATGAACAAAGAAATAATTAGTTTCACCATATAAAACAACTTGAAGATATTCTGAATGGTATGAAGCTGTTAACACACGACACGCTTTTTAATCTGTCTACTTTACAAAACTGTCTCTGTATATCTCCTAATTTTTTAAGTGACACATACTGAAATAGGAAATTACAAAACCCCTCCCCAATTGGGGGGGGGGGGGAGACGGATAAACTCAACAGACGTTCTAACCCAACACAACACACCACCACATTTCTTCTGGTCACGTGGATAAATGTTGCAGGCAAAATCTACTTGAGTGTTATCACTTTAAGTTTAGAACTAAAGACCCACCTTGAAAAATCCACAACCAGACAGGTGTTTATTTTTCCGACAGGGACAAGCGATGTCCCTTCTGCAAGAACTGTTCCTACCTCTCCGATTGCCTCCCAACATTCACAGCTCAATGTTAATTGCCAGGAAAACCCAGTAATCCTCACTTCCCTTGTGTGTGCCATGAATGCATATCATCATGAATGAGTTAAGTCATCCAAGGTTGGCCAATCAAGATGGCTGAAGATTGCCTCCAGAAAGAAAAGAACAAAAACATGGAAGTGCCCTGTGACATAACAGGAAAAGGTGGGTATTGTGGGTTTAGTTCTGTTTCAAGCCTTTTCAGCCATCGACATGGCATTTGGACACATACAGTCTACTTTAGGTTAAGTTGGACATGCATAAAGATAAAAAAAAAAATGAATGCTGCCATAGCCAAAAAACAGCAATGGAAAAAATATATTACAAGTAAAATCTCAGTCCTGGCATTCACTGGTTCCATGAAAACAGGTAACAATCTCTTTTATGAACTGCTGAATGCCCAAAAACATACCAAAAAAAAACACATTGAACATCAGGGAGACTCCCAGGAATTTTTCTTTTTTATTTTCAGAATAAGTCATAATTTAAACTTGACATACATGTACACAAAGGTCTGTGCTGACTGTGGGGTTTAAGCTTGGCAATAAATAAAAATATCAGCAATAAACTTGCTGTGATGGTTATATAGTGTAAGAGGTCGGAGGTTATCGACGTAACCTAAATTTTGAAGCATTGTCTGTTCCACCCATTTTGTAGACTTTGTAAAGAGATTCTAAAATTTAAATGTTACAGTAAAACATGCGGATCAAAACTCCACACAAGAGGTGTAAATAAATCTCTACTATGTCATTTATGTGGGTTCCATTTACAAAAAAAGATGAAAAAAAGGGGGCCTCCAACCTTTATATGATAATTGCTGCCATTTTTTTGTTCACTTTATTTATAAAACTACTTAAAAGATGCAAGTGAGAATGTCACAAGATTAGTTCATGTTTTATTACATTTTATTTCATTTAATTAGCAGGCAGAACTGAACCCTCAGGATCTAGATGACAGAAAACACAGGACATACTTTATCTCTGATAAAAGAAAACAGATTTTCATTTTTAAGAAATCTTTAATTTCTACTGAGTTGTACCTAATGCTTTGATTTATTTTTATTTTTTGTTTATTCTGTTTACCAGTTAAACATCAAATGTAACTAATATAATAACCAAAGCATTTTTATAAAATGACCAGTGCAAAAGATCTATTTATAGATGTGTATATGAATGCAAAATACATTTAAAGGCATTTAAACAGTATCTTCTTTCATACAAGACAATAATATGTACCTTTGGCTTCTGCCAAGACTATTAAGATAAGTATTAAAAGCAGCGGCTGCCATGTAGATCAGATACACAGAGATATACAGATCCCCATAAACAGAACGCATGTAGGCATAAAGAACTCAGTATTTCTCATGCTTGTGGATACCACTGAACTGCAAACGAATTGCTGTCCTGCTGAATTACTCTTGCTGAAAGATTGAATGCTGCAGTAGCTATTGAATTCCAGCTGTTAAAACATATTCATAAAACTGGGAGAGAAGCAGAATTCATACATAGAATCAATGTGTGATGTAGTTTACAGCTCCCTGGCAGCTTTTAAAGGACAAGTCAACTCAGAACCAGCTGCCATCTTTTAAAAGGAACATCTTCAAAGCAATCAGATGCAGAGTATAACTTTTGAAAGACGGCTAACTCTGATTTATTATGTTATAGGAACATTAACAAATGTTATTTGTGCCCAAGTAAAACCCTGCAAGATTTAATTTTTGTCTTAGATTCATATTGGTATGTGTCGGAGGTCACAATTGCGCTGCTCCTGTTGTTGCCCGGCTCCTTCACACCCCCTTCCACTTATCTCTCTACATAACCTTTTTTATGTTGCCAGAAGAGAACTACTGCTGGTCAGTCTTCCATGGAAAGGGGATTAAAGGGCCTGGATGGCCTAATGGTAATTGTGTTGCTGCAGGATTGAAGCCATTTGTTTGGGATCCAGGCCCAGAGTGTCCCACAGTCCTTGCACATATCTGTTAATAAATACTGTCCAGTGATAGAGACTACAATCAAATATTTAGCTTATTGCTGTCTATATTTAGCCTAATGCTGGTTACAATAAACCAGTAGTAGCAGCAGGATGTTATCCAACATCACCCCCAAAGTGCATAAAACAATGTCCACTAAGCTTCAGCAGGTGAAAAGGAACATCATTAAATCTCTACTATAACTGGAAACGCACAAGAAGCATGTCAGCGGATTTTACACACAATTCAGTTTAATTTAATGTATTATGAAAGCACACAGAGCTTAATATATGGAGTTCACAGCTAAAAATAACTTGTGCTTATTTGGACATGGAACACCAGGATGTACAGTGTAAAACTATCCTGTATGCTTTATTCATGCCTGGCCAAATATCCTGGGAAAAATCATAAAATGACTATATAGGGCTGACTATCTATGAATGCTCTACCGCAGCTATGCCTATGGATTTGCATGATGAGCACATTATTACACATACTTTATATAGTATGGAGAAGGTGAGGTCATCTGCAGGTGGCCAAGAAAATTTCTCGAATCTTAAAGTAGTTTTAGCAGGATTCAAAAAGCTGAAACCTACTAAATGTGGACATTCTTTGGTTAGCAAATTACTGTAAAAACAGGGACTGTGAGACTACCATGGATTGCATGACAAACAAAACAGCATGTAAATGCTGTAGTCAGTCAGTGGAATATTGCCCACTTCTTTAGGCAGACCTGCACAGGTAGGGAAATGTGCATATGGTAGGCCTATAAAATGACCCAGTGCAGAAGATGTATAGAAAAGTATTACCCTGCCCCAGCAACTAAATAGGACATGTTTAACTGGTTACATGTAACCGTCTAGTAACTAGTTTCCTCCCAACAAAAAAAACATACAGAGATCAAACCTGATCCACCTGACACTGCTATACAGGTGTTTAAATATTAATTTAGCAATATGTGGTGGACATATATTGGTGAGGAATTTAGACTTTCAGAAATCATTTTAACTGCATTTCCTTTTTGTTTTACAATATCAGCAGGTATTCTTTTACTATAAAACACTAAAACTGACTTTACTGTACTGCACAAAATTTATTTCATATGGTAATATTATACACAAATTTAATATGGAAAAATGTCTAGTTTACTAGAATGCCACTCCAAAAGTGTCCTCTAATATTTACAATTGTGGTACCCAGTATTTACAACCAGTATTTTGAATCAATTTTATGTTTTCTAATGATATTTTAAAATATTTTTTAGCCTTTATTTGAATATTCATATTGTGTGATCATATTGTGAATATTCATTCATGTGATCATTTGTAAGTTTTTAAGACAATTCCAATAATTTATTTGGAATGGCCCGGTTTTTTATTAATTATTTACTAGGTAGTGAAGCCAGGATGAGATTGTGCACCCCAAAAACAAAGTAAGTAATTGCAGCTTGCAAGTGTGGAAAGCAAAAAAAAAAAAAAAAAAGAAAAAAAAGACCTCATTAATATGAACCAGAATTGCAGTCTAGTCTGCACCTGGTTTTGCTGTTTGCTATCAGTGTCCGAATCACGAGACTGGATGAAAAGAATAAGAAATCCTTTACCAGGACATTCGAGTAAAACATTCGAGCTATCGTGGATTTGTCGTATCGTATAGGGGCTATCGTGGAATTAGCTAAAATGCATCCATAAACAGAATATCTTCTGGCAGCCTTTCTAGTGTTTGCCAAACTTCTTCTCAAGATCACAAGTAAGAAGAACAGCCTAAAGCATCTTTCACTTGCGTGTGCCAATCCTAGAGCTCAAAAAAAAAAAACAAAAAAAAAAGTTTACACAAAAAGTCTAACAAACCAGTTACCTATAGCAGCGCAGGAGCAAGATTTACATCTGTCCATGCTGCTGGAGGAACCCACAATGAAAGATAATCAACCCAAGCCTGACCATAAACATGTAATGACAAACCAGAGAATATGTTTGACATTTTTGTGTGAAAGAATTTAGTTTACAATTCAAGCTTTGTTTTTGTTA
The DNA here is from genome assembly GCF_032062135.1 of Pyxicephalus adspersus. Classification (NCBI taxonomy): domain Eukaryota; kingdom Metazoa; phylum Chordata; class Amphibia; order Anura; family Pyxicephalidae; genus Pyxicephalus; species Pyxicephalus adspersus. The sequence goes on along the minus strand of NC_092864.1, from coordinate 50,001,281 downwards.
GCACTGCCGTGTGAAGATATATGCCCTGCAATTATCTCGACTGGAGAGAATAGATAATAGAGACACATTTGCAATGCACCACCAAGAAAGTTTTAAGGGCATTCCCTAAGATGTTGAGGTTTTTAAGAGATCTGTTATTCATCTTTTTACCACATCCACCAATTATTTTCTTAAGTTCTAAATATAATCTACAATTCTGTTTACAGCTTTGGAAGTTTTTAACAACTCAAACTGCTAACAATTTAATCTAGCTCAATCGAGTAAAAAATACCACGTCAAAGAGATAAAAAATGTTACTCAGTTTGTATAAAACAAAAAATAAAACTCCCAACGGTTCTTTTCTTGAGTGGTTCTTTCCAATTTTAAACTCATAAAGTGCTGGTCGTAGGAATTAATGGCCATGCAATAATAGTTTATTTATATTATGTTCGTCAAGCGGTCTTTATTCGTTTTGAAATTTCTGTCGTGAAACCTTGATGCGATTTCTATTTGGTTTCGATTGCGACCACTGTGCTGACTTTCAGAAAGGTTAAGCGTGTCAATCAATCTTACTCTAGCCTGACTGAGAATATAAAATCTCAGATGACTAGCCAAGATGCTTTCTCTAGATGTTTTGTATTAAGATGTCCTTATAGTAAAAAAAACATGTAGTGAAGGCACTAAATTGTATGGTAATGTTGTCTCGTGCAAAAGTTACACAATTAGGGATCCATGATGCGTGACACAAATGCAACAGGAACAGTGTTGATGTCCTGACAAGGCAAGAGTTGCTGTACCTGCATGTTGACAGTGGTGGAAATTGAACGCCTCTTTCTTTGCATTCTCTAACAATTCTTTCTTTGACGTTTCGACAGAGGTCTAGCACCCTACAATGGAAAAATGAAACATTTACAGTTAAGAAGGACAAGACAAGTAGGAATTCAAAGCCTTTTTACTTTATGCATCATGTTGTCCATACTAAGAATTATTTTCCCCCACTAATCAGATTTAAGCTTTTAGCTTTAAAATCTCTGAATGTGTTGGAGAAATTAAGTTCTCAGTACTAACAATGTGATGCATAAAGCTGAGTGTATATTTTACAGAAAGAACAGGCAATGATAGTTTAATTTGTCTCAATTTTATCCAAGCATGTGTAATCTAAATATATTGCTCACAGCAACCAGAATCCCACTATAACCTTTTTCGTACAGTATAACAGACTATTAAAGACTATCAAAGCAGTTATGTATCTTTTTTTTTTTTTTTTTTTTTTTATGAAACCTGTGTTAGGACCCAAACCTGTCTTGTTATCCTGTGTAGAACAGAACAATAGTCAGAGAGAGAAAACTTAGGTAATACCAGCAGCTAATTGGATGCACACATGCTTACAGAATATGCCGACAAGAGGAAAGAGATGGGTGATGGTAATAATATAAGCTACCATATATATAATAAATGTGTACTTATTGGTTTGACTGTGATTAAGCTTTAAGAAGGTTTGGAGTGGAGTTTAAAAATGTCAAAGTTACCGACGCACACAAAGCCTTACCTGTCCCAAGGAACAGAGGTTTCAAATGATTCTCCTATCACATAATAGTCCATGCCAAGATCCTACAAAAACATAACAAACACATTGTTATGAAAATGTTAGTTATAGTTAAAGAACATTATTTGGCTTATTTTTAAAAACTGGTTTCGTCAGATTCATTTAGAATAAACATTTAGTTAAAACTTGATATTGTCTTGTCTTAAAAGAAAAAAAAATTGGCCCTACCTAAAAAGATCGTATTATCTGCAACTAACCAAGGAGGCCTATAAACATGTATATATTCTATTAATTTATCAATTAATTGGTTTTGAGCATGAAGACTTATCTGGAAAAAGAATCCTACGTACAAGCACATCAAACAGAACTATGCATAGGAAATGTAGCTTTATATAAAAGTATACTTCCCCCTCCTATTCAATTGTAAGATTTTCTGAGCAGGGTCCTGTCCTGTGCCATGGTATCTGTCATTTGCTACCCCTATTTAACGTACAGAGCTGCAAAATATGTTGACACTATACAAATACTACAATATATTAGGTCCTATAAAGAGTTATCTGTGTGCAACTATAGTCAATCATTTGCTGCGGCTGTGTTACAGTCAGAAAGATCTTTGAATCTACCCAAGTTTAGCTATTCTTTTCGATTGGGATACCATAAGGAATTCCATGTTGTTATGTTGTTTCCAACTGTGATTCAGTTTCGGACGATTTTCACTTCTATCCATATGACACTCATACCAGAAATAAGGGAGAGGTTGTCACTGGGACAGCAATACAAATGCGTTTCCATCTTTAACTCTTCCCCACTTTATTAATAGGATGCTCTTCTTGAACTGACTCCATTGGAAATAATTCTTTTTACTCTGTCCTGACAGTATGTCTAGGTTGGAGTTTGGCTTTTGATCACAGTTATCTATTTATTGCATTCACAAACAACAAACCTGTGCTGTGAAATTGTCTAAATCCTTGCTTTTTGCATTACTAATAACATTAAATCCAAGATAAACTGAATTGCCAAGCAGGTAGGTCCCTGTTTAAGTTTTTTAATTCTGAGTGGAATGTGCTTAAATTCTCCATTATAACCGTTTTGCGCAGCCTTAGCCTTTAAAACGTTTGGCAATAAATGTTTTCATTGACATAAACAGAAATGAAAAGTTAAGAGCCCAACCACTTCTTTCCTGTACAGAAGCTACTTGGTTGCAAGGTTCGTTCAAGCCTGATGCAGCGCTTAGCACGCTTATAAATGGTTTTCATGCACAGAGCACTGTGGCCTGAATACATGGCACTAGAAACCACTTGAATGGATGCTGCCCAATTTATTGTTGACTAGATAAGTAGCAAATAACACACTGTCTGTTCTATTGATCGCTTTCATATCTAAGCCCAGCAACATCTGCACCTCCTGAACTAATAAGCCTTTATGTGATTTCTATGGGAAGGGGGAGAGAACTTGAACAGAAAATGACAGCATGTTCTTGAAGAGAAAAGCAAAGATGTGCAACACATTTTAAAGACCTTCTTTATAAAACGCTCGATATTCTCTGGGGTCAGAATATGTCAATATCCACATTGATGAGCAGACAAAGAGAAGAGGAAAAGAAGGGTGACCTACCCGAAGGTAAGCAATGACAAATGTCAGCATGTAACCTCTCTGGCCATTATCTTCGCCTGCTGCTAGCCCGCTGCAATTGTAAAGATGGTCAATGATTAACTGGGTATTTATGCACAATCGTTACATGCTGCTCTATAGTATTTCAGTGGAATAAAAACACAGAAACACATTTACAAAGCTTAAAACAATGACGTCTGGCTGGAAAAAATGTAAGCTATTAATACAATGTAACAATTTAATTAAAATTCTAAGTGCTGTGCTTTTAATCGCAATCGTGGATAATTTGTCTTGTTTCTGGCTTAGATAAATTGTTCAGACCTGCCAATGCTCTGCACAATTATACAGCTAGAAAGAGGAACATTTTGTCTGATCATCTTTTTTACATTAAATTCTATGTTTCTTGGCAGTAGTGGCATGGCTTGAGGCTAAACCAAAATAAAGCATACTCTTAAACTTCTCTGCATGTGCTAAAACATACAGAAACCTTAAAACAGAATTGCTGACTTGTATTGACACAGGTTATTTCTAGCTATAAACAGACTTCTAAAATTTCAAATTGAACAACAGGAAAGGAGGCAAAGAATGTGATTACCCCTAGCAACACAAGCTTCAGTTATCAGATATATTTTCGGACTGAATGGATAATAAACTTTACCAATGATCAGAAACCTGAGTTTTTTAAATGTAGGCCTGTTCACAGCATTATAGTAAGGGCCTATGGTACAATGCAATGCAATGTATTTTAAATAGCAATCTTAAGCACCGTGCTGACGGACAATGCAATGACATGTGTTGTGCTTCCACAAATGGCACATTTTAGGGTGTTAGGCTGCACTTTAAAATTTATTGGCTGTCTTAACTTAACATTCATGGTGTGAACACACTACAAAAATGTAAACGGGTCCCAAGCAGAAATAGCATCGTAAACACAAGACCTGCTTATCCTCTGTGAATATTTTTTTCTATCACTTTGTTCTCCAGTTTTACATAAAGTGTCCAAAGGATAAGGGGACCTTCCATTTCAATGCAAGGCACACTTTAAAGTCTACCTGGTTTAAAATATTAAACCTGTAAAATACTGCTTCAGGTTCTTTTCCAAGCTGACCATATATATTAAACAAAAAGTCACTTGAAGGTCACATGAGATCTGCTAAAAAGGAATATAGTCAGTGTGGACTATGATCCTCCTTAGAGGAAAAAAACCTGACCAAGCAAAAAGTCTTACAGACATAAAGATAGCATTACATCAGAATGTTTTTTCTGGACATAAACACATACCCTACCCCTGCTATCTATTCATAAAAGCAGGACTGTTAACATAACTTTAGCTAAACATCTTCTGGCCATAGGGAATACTATTAACTTTCTCTGTGACCACTACTTCATTAAGTGGTTTAATTCAGGCTACAAAAAAAAAAATAAGCGGATCAAGGGACCTGCAACTTAAAAATCCATTGTATGACAACAAATTTACATGTAACAAAACCTTTAACAGTAGTTAGATCAGCTTCAGTAACCAAGACAAAAAAAAGTACTATGTAGTACTACACAACTCAGGCTAAAGCAAAAAAAAATTGTCCAATAAAGGGCTGGAGACTGTTCATCTATGTGAACATCCCACTGTCAATGTTGCTCATACACATAAATGCAGGCTGTGTTATATTCCAAGGGCTCCGGTTTATGGTCTATTGGGCATGGAGAACTATCCACGCTCCAGATATTTACTATGACACTGAAGAACTCTAAACTGCAAGCGCATAAAGTGTATATTCAATATGAGCAAAATATCCACTAATGTGTGTGTGATCCAACTGTCTGAAGTCCTCTTATATATCTGAGTCATGTTATTTACCAGATAAACGCGCAGTGAAAAAAAAAAAGACCAACTGTTAGCCATCACAATGCCACTTTCAGACACAAAATATGGTAATGTTTTTTCTGTATGTTTCTTTTACTGGTTCAGGGACACATCCTAAAATGTTAGGGGAACATTTACACAAACTCCAGGGCAGAGTTTACATACCCAAAAGGCCTTTATATATTTTAAGATCCAAGCCAAGAAAATTTAGCCCCATTTGCTTCCCTGTGGCTGGTGGGCGGATAGCAGAGAATTCATCTACCAGCCCCATAGAAGCTTATGGAGTGGAGATCATATAAGTCTGCAGATGGATGTAAACTATGGTGCAGGTCATGGAGGAAGATTAGACTAAGTGCAGCAATGTAGGAAGGTGGGTGGTAAGGTCAAATATAAATATTATGGAAAAGCTTCTTTACACTTTTTAAACCCAATGAAACCATTGGCTTACTCCAGGGGCGGGCAAACTTTTTTTAGTCAGGGGCCACAATCTGGAAAAAAATTTTGACAGAGGGGCCGGGTCAATGGGAGAGTGGGCGGGGTTACGTCATGAACGTGATGTCATGATGGCATAACCCCACCCACTCTCCCATTGCTGATCTGAGCTTGCCATGGGAGAGTGGGCGAGCTGTGTCACTGAAAATAAGCACCAAGGAGCAGAAAATGGTGGATCTTTTTAACCGCTAATGTGAATGAAATCTTATGGATAGAAATTCTGGAGATGACCCAGCACTGACACATGCTTTTCTATTGACAAATGTACAGACACTTTTCTTTAGCTCCTGGGAATTTACAAAGCAGTGGAGTGTTGTTGAAGATTTTCCTAAACCTAAAGTATATCTATAAAGAAAAACTTTTTGTTCTTATTTTAGAAAGGATAGGCATGGCTAAATCCTATTTTAATGTAACCAATAAACAGAGGAATATCCAAATTCATAAAACATATATACATACATACATAATATAGACCTGTGGTGTTGATGCAGATTAAGACCATAACAAAGTAATAGGATCGTGCACCCCATGTGGTCTCAGTGCCACAGAGTATACTTTGCTAAACCATCCTCAGTCAAAAAGTGAACATCGATGGCATACAAAAAGGGAAAGTCTTTATTTAATGAGGTGAAGTATATAAAAAAAATTGGACACGTGCACTATAAATATAAATATCCATGGTAATGCCTATAATGCACAGTTAGCTTATCTTGCCCTTTACTATTTTATTGATTTTAATGAATTTGCCTGCATTTAACTCAAGTACCCCCAACCCCCGCATTTTAAATAACAAACAGTAACAAATTACATAAAGTGAGAGAACAGTGTCCCATGATAAGCAGAAAGCAATTATAATAAGCTTGGAGAACATAGCCGGTCAAGAATGTTGTCTGCTCATGTGAAATAAATAAATATGTATTAAAAACACAGATAATTATCTTAATTACTCTGGAAATGAGTGTGGCCTGTTCATGATTGATCTTCTGGATAACTGCCTACCCGCAGAGCAGTCTTTCACCCTTTGTGACACAAAATGATTTCATGATGTACAAGCAAAACCACATGAAAGATGAGTGGAACTGTGCATCGATGTCAACGAACAGAGATCCATCAAATCTCTCTTCTCTCCGATCGGCTAATGATGAACCAGTGTACAAAAGTGAAATTAAACGTAGAATTGGGTTGCCACACCACCAAGGCCTGGACAGAAGGGATTGTCAAATTTGGATACTCAATGGGAAACTATGGGGGGGGGGCCTGGCTGAGCAAATGCCATTTTATTTGCCATGCTTTCCATCGATCAGCCATGCAATCCATCAAAGGAGACGGACAGAAAACTCCCCATCATTACTCACCCTGTTACTGAAGTGAAATGTTTTCTGTCCCTTTGTAGCGGCACAAAACAATTAGTGACAGGGGGTGGGCTATTGACTATTTATCAAATCTTCTTGATTACATAGTTTCCTTTTTAAGAGAATGCAGGAGTCTAAGCTGTAGCTGCTACACAAAAAGGATTAAATATTAACTATGCTCTGTCTTTACCTACAAAAATGAAATCAATACATGAGTAGCTGCAAAAACAACCCAGTAGAAGTAATGATGGAGGGACAAGAAGGAAGAAGAATTATCTGGATACTAAACTTTGTCAAAATGAAAAAAAAATATCAACTTGTAATTACCTGGCAAAGTTATAGAATGCTTAATAAAAACTAAATTGAAAATAATCATGCATTCTGTTTGGGACTGAGAACATAAGTAAGCCAACAAGAAAATTGCTAAAGCAACCAGTTTAAAGCTCTTGTTTCTATCTAGTTCATGGCTTAAATATCAAACAAAGTTTGATTCACTATAAAACGAAACTGTGTTTGTTAGAATGCATTTCATATGCAAACCCCAAAGAGTATTAGAAAGCTGAGAGATGAAAACAAGCAGGCATAAGAAAAGGAGCAAGGACACAAAATTTGGCAAGAGAACAATTTAGACTAATGCACTCAAAAATATGACTGTGTTATAGACAAGAGGGAAAAACAGGCAAATGTGCAAAAAAGGAAAATCACAAAAAAAACAAAAGCTTTACAAAAAAAAAAAAGTAAGTTTTGGAGAAACCAAAAAAAGCAAAAAATAGATGGCATGGAAGTAGAGGTGTCAGCAGAAAATATTTCTTGCATACTTGTGATAACAATAACCTTTCTGATCGGGGACTATACTTTCTGAACACGCTCAGCTCCCACCAATTAATATTCATTAGGCATTGCAGAGAGTGCTCATTGTCAGCCTCAGCTGTACTCTCCGCAGGGAAAGAAAGCTATATTTAAGATATTGGGAGAGATCCTCTCACAGGCGGAAGAGGCAGCAAGGTCACGATAGACCAATGAAAGGATTTGCCCCACAGCAATGTCTCCCTTGAACACTTTACCTCTGATCTCATGGTGTTGATTAATGAAGCGACGATGTCATTTAGACTAATATACCGGAGCGACAAGAGAGTGAAAGCACTCACCCTTGTAACACAGTATCTGACACAGGACAAATGAATGTTCGTTTAATACATTTTCAAAGCATAGGCTAAAAATCATGCCCTAAGCATGGAAAGGCTTAATAGGGTGCAATATGCATATTTGCAGATTTGAGGCGCTTAGTACAAACCACACTGCTGCTTAGAAGTGATAGTCATTAGGATGCTCAGTAGGAGTTCCATGTATAATATTGTAGGTGCATTTTTCTTTAGCACTGGAGAATACTGTTAAAAAGAGCAATGAATGTGTGCAACAAAAAATGGATGATTAACCCAGAAAATTTCTGTATATGAATCTTTAAATGTGAATATTTACAAACTTTAATATCCCAGACTGTGTAGTGGATGGTCAAATAGAAATATATCCCCAAATAAACTGTGATTAGCAAGTATGGATTGGTACAGTCAGGAACAGGTAGAAACACTTTGACAAAAATAATTATCCTTAATCTATTGACTAATCTAACAATGTATGATACTGCTAAACATAAGTCAAGCTATACAGAAGATGACCATCCAATGTTAATTTAACCCTAGGTGGTCAAACCCCCCCCCCCATCTAAAGGGAAACCTACATAGAGGTTAAGCAAAACCCTTCAAAGTAACTTTAAAAGCTTGGTATTTTCTCAACTCAACAACTCATTTCCGGTATACTTTGTAATTTCTTTTGCTATGTTAGGAGTGGTAATCAATGTATTACCAGTATACAATATCAGGTCGTCAGCAAAATCTGTGGCAAGGGCTTCTTTTTCTCTTGTCTGCAAGTCATTTATATTTTGCTTCAATTTAATTTGATGTAATAGAGGCTCCAAAGCTAGCACTATTACTCAATGCAAAGTTTGATAATAAGACTCCATTCACCTTAACTCCAGTACTTTGAATAGAATATAATGCTTTATTAAAGTTCTTCATCTTATCCCCAAACCCAACATACGATACAACTCCTTCAATAAATAACCAGAAAACTCTGTAAAAAAATTTCTGCATTAGACAATAAAAGAATAGATTTATTCACCTTAGACCTAGCCTTATGTATCAAACCAAATGAGTGTTGAGAACCATCTTTTGCTTCCCGTGATTTCACAAATCCTACTTGATTAAGATACATTAGGTCAGGTAAAACCCCTGATAACCTTATCAGCCAAAATTGCAAAAAATAATATACAATACTAATACTTAGTCATTTGCTAACATTTACCAGTGAAATTAAACAAGAACTTAGACAATATGAGAGATGAAAAATAAGTTTTAACTATAGGATCCTACACACGTCCACCTACCACCTCTGTTAAACTTAGAGCGTTTCAATACTGAATAACATGAAGATGATTTACTTATTAAAGTGATGATTAAAAGATTATAGGATAATTAAAATCACCTCCCAAGATTATATTTTCTTTCCGAATACATTAAATTTTGACCAAATGATTCAATAAACAATATCTGTGCAATATGTGAAACATAATTTCATACTCGTGTATAAAACTATTTTTTTAAATCTCCAATTTATTTACCATATACTTCTTTCATGTTTCTTCAGTGTTGATTAACTGTAATGTTACGAATACTTGTGACCAACCTTGCAGGTTTTTTTTTTTCCCAAAACGGAGTCTCCTGAATAAATACCACTTGTACCTTTTTCTTCTTTAAACCATGCAATATAAAATTTTCTCCTAAATTGATTTATTTAAATCCCTGGCATTGAATGAGGCCGTCTTTAACAGTACCAACCAATGTTGGAAACCTGGACACGTTGGACCTTTCAGCCAGCAGAAAAAAGCTCTTGACTTGTCTCAGTCCACCACTGCCCTTAATCACACCAACATTAACTTATTATCATCTAATCCACACCTATATGTCAGTGCCCTATCATAGGTGAAAGATAGGAAGAGGGAGGCAAGAGGGAAAAATATGATAAGCCAGCGCACACTTGATACTGCTGAGAACTCAAGCAGTGTGCACACACCTGCTCATGTCATGACACCATGCCCCCTCAATAATTCTTGGAATATGGGTAAAATGAAGCGCCAGTGCCACTGTTTTTGAGGTGCTAGTTTTTATGCCTTGTTAACTACAGCTGTGGATAAACCTTACAAAGTCACCTCTTGTCACCTACAAACTGGAACACTGGAATGAGAAAGGGTGTTGTCTGTAGGAACAAGTTGGGTTTGTGTTTCATTTACACATGCACTTGGGAAACAAAATATGGCTACTCTGATATCACGGGGCAACCACAAGCAAGTATAAGAGCATGTCTTTCATATCCTAGTGCAGAAGAGGTAAAAACAGTAATGGAACAATAAAAATCAAAACATCCTACATACCCAAACTTTGCAGCAATGTCATATACTTGTTTCTCATGCTGAAGAACTTTCTCGCGGTCACCCTCAAACAACAAAGTTGCTACACAGAGACGATTTGGGTCGAAGCCCTTAAACTGTAAAAACAGCACAGATTAATTTTTACATTCATTAGAAATGTTACATCAGAATGCAATGTTAATGTCTCACCCTAGTGCCCCCTGCTAAAACAAAACAAAAAACATATATAAATGATGACTACAAATCCTAGACCCTGGTCCATACCTCTTACCCTGTCATATGCCAAATAATCAACATTTTATTGCTCATACCCTGTGTTTAGGCATAAAACGAAGTGCTCGAGAACAGTCACACAGCCTAAATGTTTGACTGCCATCAGATTAAACATTTTACAAGCCAGACATCATAAAGAAAGGTCAACAGTATAGATGAGCTGATAATGTAAGGTATTTGAACAAGACATGTGCCACTCCTTGACTAGGTAATTTAAAGGTCCCCTAAAAACATACCTATATTTTATTGGATGTTCATGATTTTATAAAATACAGAACAGTGCAAACTAGTGTCATACCTTTGACATAGATCTAGTCAGAAACTGGATTAAAAGACTTTGGAAAATGGTAGGTCTAAGAATTGTTTCATTTTTTTAATAGAGTGGGGAAGGGTATAAATAACAAAGTTTTAGTTATACATACAGTACAATTTAAGGACCAACTCCGGGCAACATACATTTATTTCATTTCTTTTTTTAATCTGTTTGAAGTTCAGTGTTTAAACCTCGGTCTCTGCTCCATTAGTAATTACTTTGCTTTTTGACAATATATACAAAACGCCACCTTTTCCCCTTTATCCTTGTTCTTGTAATTGCACAAAACGGAGATGCCGAGGTTTATCTCTGTACTGTCGGTCAATAGTTTATTTGCACCGTTTATACACTTTCATTGCTATGTTCCATACTATTTTCTATCAACGTCTGAACCTTGCTGTATCTCAAGAAAATTTATTTATATATATATATATATATATATATATATATATATATATATATATACATACACATACAAAACACATATACAGTATATACACAGAGTTTGTCTTCTTGGTATGGCATTAGTCAAACTTCATGACCAGAAGGTAAAGTTGTGATGTCTATGTGCAGGTGTGCTAGAGAACAAATGCTGTTTTATTATAATATCTCTCATTTGAGCAAATACAAAACGCATTCCTTGTTGTCTTAAGACATACTTTATTACTGGGAGCATTCAGGTATTTAGTTATCCCTAATACACTGAGAGCTTTGTCAAACTAAATGGTCAAAAACAAAAAAATAAAAAAAAAAAAACAAAAATAATTAGGTTCTCATTTTTCTTGAAAAACAACATTTTAATGTTAAAGAATAAAAAGACATTTAAGTGAATGCGCACTTCCACACTTACAGTAACAGACTTCATGTTGACTATATTCCCCAGTGCATAAAGCAAAGTCCATAATGACATTGCTGGGTATGGAACAATGGCAAGTGGCCTGCCCTGACCTTAACCCAGTTCAACACCTTTGGGATTAATTGGTATGGCAACTGCAAACCAAGCCTTTCAAACATTAATACCTGACCTCACAAATGCATTTTTAGTGACCAAAATCTTGTGAAAAGGCTTCCAAAATATAGGGAATGGGATGTCCAAACAACGTAATATAGAGGTGATGGTCTGATGTCACACATTTTTTTTGCCAATTAGTGTATCACTATATGTTACAAGAAAAGCTTTAACCTTTTTACCACATATGATAAAAAGTACATTAGTGTAAATTAAAAGCCAGCAAAAAAAAAAGAAAAGAAAAATAGGAAAGTACAAAAAAAAAAATTAAGACTGTCAACCACTAACAGGTTTTCGCTGTCTGTGTCTCCACTAAAGGTTATCGCCGTCTTTATTTACCCTGATGACTCTTCTCACTGACTGACCCTGAATAAAAGTCAGGTGAAAGTAACCAATAGTCACCAGAACAGATAATGAGGGGAAATATTCCAATGGGAACATTTGCTCCAGTGACAAATATCCAAAAGATTTCCATCACTTTGAAGAGACTTCTCTCAGCCCCTTCTGTGTCTATAGAACCAGCAGTGAAGAGAATCTCCTCACTGGGACACAGATGGCAAAAAAAAAAGTTCTTATCACTGTTGAATGCTAGCAGTGAGATCCCATCTCGGCCCACAAGATAACCATCCAGAATGTAAGCAAACACAAGGGCCAATAGACTGATCAAGTCTGCACAGCAAGACAAGGAATTGCCAAAACTCCATTACTAGCATTTGAGAAAATGAGACTATAAACAGAGTACTTTATGTATTGATCACACCACAAATTGCAAAATGTTAAAACACTTAAAAACTGTGAACAAATTTCATACCTTTGTGATGTAGAATTTTTTTAAGCCATCCAAAAATGAAGTAAAAATTGAGGCCACCTGAGGTTTAAGGGCATGCCCTGAAAAGAAATGCAGGCACAAATAAATAAAAGTTTGATGGGCAAGCGGCTGTGATGAATGGTCAGCGAATCCATTTTGTATTAGTATTATTGTTTTCTGGGAAGTTTATTAGGCAAAACAGGTAAATAAACTTTTGTAAAATCAGTGGATATGTTTTAGTGGAGAGCTGGCCAGTCAGTGAACAGCAAAAAAATAAAAACAAAGAATAAATAATAAATAAAAAAACAAACAAAAAAACATGCTTTTGGTTAGACAGCCATGCCAACTGAAGCCCAAGTTCCTCATACTAAGATACAGAAAAAATATTTTTTATTAAATGAAGCAGTGCAAGCAACAAGAATGATATGCAAATTCTACTAACCCACAGCAATCAGATTTTATCCTAGATTAGTTTATAGCAGGGACACCAATAGACAAAGCAAATCAGCAAGTAAATCACGGATTTACTAGCAGACAAGCTAATTTAATAGAACACACATCAGTTTATATGAAGAGTTGTGAAGGATGCAAATCGTTACTCGTGGGTATTCCATATGGGCACATGGACCTGGAAACTACAGTGTCCTCTATAATGTTTGGGACAGACACATTTTTCTTTAATTTACCCCTCTACACCTCAGAATAAAATTTTAAATCAAACAATTGAGACGTGATTAAAGTGCATTTTCCAGAAATTAAAATTATTTGTATACATTTCAGTTTCACCATGTAGAAATTACAACAGTTTTTATACATAGGCCCGCTCATTTAATACCATTTCATTTATTTTTAATTCCTACACAGTTATCCGATAAAGAGATGTATTCACATAAAAGAGGTTTATACTCATTTGGGTTAGTGCTACAAATAGAATAGTAATCAATATCACTTAAAAAAGGCCTCCCAGAAGAAATACCAAAAATGATGCAGCAAACCTAAAATCCTCACAATAAAAAAGTGAGTCTGGTTTTCCAAATCCCCTAAAGCAATGTTTCACAACTAGGATTCCTCTAGAAGATTCTGGGGGTTCCTTGACCAATTTGTGCCTCTCTGTCTGACATCAGTGATTCTTTGTCTATTTGTAAGAGTGACATTTTTTTCATTGGCCAGCAATGTAAGAGGCATTCTGAGCACCATACTAATGTACAATGAGACGAGTATATGGTAATTATAGCAGGGGTTCCCTAAGACCTGCAACTCAGGCTACGTACACACGTCAGATAATTGTCCGATAATCGGCTCAGGGCTGATATCGGATGTGATATTGGCGTGTATACAGACACTACCAAACACTAAAACTGAACCTCTATATGCGGTCATATACATAGTCATATATAGACAAAGATAGAGGGGTTTAAGGTGGTAGTGAACCAAAGAATAGCTATAAAAAGAGAAAAACACAAAGGTGAAGCCAAATGCTGGGCAGATCGAGAAGCTACCTAAATCTGCACATGCCCGAGAAAGTCCTCAGATCACAAGTTTCTTCTTTAATCTAGGGACCATTTTAAAGCTTCTTTAATAATTGGGCGTTACCCTTATTTTTAACAGCTTTATTTTTCTATATCCAAGACTGTTGTAGTTTCTAGCCCAAGCATATAAATATCCATTAGCTGTCTGATAAAATAAAGCATATAATGTACAACTGGTAGGCCTCACCCTTCTTTGTGCTGACAATTTACTTCTGTCTGAGAGGTTGCACAATTTATTCTCCTAAAGTCCATTTGTTACCTTTGTCAAATACAGGAGAGTGACTTTTCACTAATTAAGGTTCCAATCCCTAACTGTACACTTCAAATAACTGGATGGCATATTAACAAGACATTGTGAGGGTTAAAATAATTACATATTGATTGATATTGATTACAAAACAAGCCAGCGAGACTGATGTTATAATCCTGTTGCAGCATTTTGCAGGCACATTAAGGACTGGATACATGTGCTTATTACACTGTTTCATCAGCACAAGTTGTTACGCACAGTAAGCAAAACTGTGACACTTACCGAACTGAAACTGAGCGTTGTCCATAAGGCGAATCGAAGCAGGAGCACATCTCTGAAAGAAAAAATAATGAACACTTAACATTATCGCATGCAGTAAAAAAAAATTAAATTCATTCAAACTTCAGATGGGAAGAAAAATTAGACACCAAATCAGCCAAAAACAGCCGATAGCCATAGCAGCAAATAAGCCACAGAAGGCTTAATATTTCCATGCAAGAATAAACATCACTTGAAATATTTAGGTTGTAAAGAACTTAAAAGCTAGCACTAGACAGTAACTTAGGTTTCCGGGTTAGAGTTATTACGTTTTGTATAATATTTGGGGACCATATTAAAGAGATACTTCGTGCAGAAATTAAAGTTCTGCTTAACTGCCCTAAAATCTAACTGTAGTCTTACATCATTCACTTTCTTTATAGGACAATGTGCTATGATTTTTAACCAATTTTCACTTGGACATCGCCCTAAATACATTTTACTTACGAAATGAACTTTCTACCTTCCCAATTCAGTGCTAAAATAGATGAACAAAGCCCAAAAGCCTTATTAAGAGTGACCTTATACAGAATTGTAGGGCTTAAGAACAGAGGGGTGTCAGACCAAGAGAAAGGCGGCAAGTATGAACATAAAGCGTTGTACAAGGTCTGTAATTTTTTCGGGACTCACAAAAATAATGGTAACACACCGAATGAATGGACTCATAATTCAGGAATCGGTGGGGAAACTAGTTACAGAAGTGACAAGATGGTGACTAAATTAAACCAAGCATGCCTAACCAAAATGTAGTTATCAGTTTAGACAGAGAAATTCTTTTGAATGACAAGCAGTTTGACCCAAGGAGGAAAATTGCAGTAAGAACAAGACCAGTAATGAGAGCTGGTTTTAAACTGGCCATTCTGTGAGATGGACCATAATTCAGTCTGAGACCAACACATTGTCAATGTGCAGTCTGTCCACATGAACGTTTGATGGCATCCAATTTGCATGAACAATATACACAAGAAAAAATTAAGGTGTATTTTTTAAATAACCATTAATGGTCGAAAAATTATTTACCACAATTTAATGTACAAAAACAACCACACAGACACACTTCTAAAACCTTCTAAATGTGCCAGTTTTGCTAAATTAGAAACTGTTTGGTAAACATAAAAGCCTCTTGTTAAGAATACAGCTTTAATAAGCTTTAAAGGAACCCCACAGTAATAGAAATATATGGGCTGACTTGCAAAAAACAAGAGAACTTCCGCTTTGAATGCTTTTTCTAGGTTAGTGCCTCATGTAGCCCTAAAAAGCAGTAAAACCACTATAATCGCATGCTAGCCTGGTAAAGAAAATTTTCAGGAGAGGTAAGCAATGACAGACTGTATATTTTTTTAAGCACAGGACAATGCAAAGGCCATTTATACCATAAGATCATCTTTTGGATGTCTGAGCATGACACTCATTATTCTGGGAAGATTTCTTGGGAATGCAGAACAGGCTAAATCTCATAAAGAAAAAGAAAAAAAAAAACATCATCTTGCAAGATTTTCACTGCTCCTGTATTCCTCAAGTTTTCTGGAAGTAATGTGTGATACTTCCCCCACCTTCCAGATTGTAAGCTCTTCGGGGCAGGGTCCTCTCCTCCTGCGTCAGTATCTGTCGCAGCTATTACAGCGCTGCGTAATATGTTGGCACTATTTAAAACGTGCCTAATGTTAATAATATTATTAGTGCATTACCACCCTTGCCCAAGCATCATGGGCATAAGATATGTGGTAAGGAAAATAACTTATTATTTTAATTTATAGCCGGTGATTTTTTAGGAGATGGGGGACAAATGTATAAACAATGCAATTTACCGACTGGTCCACTTGCTACCATGTAACATGAAAGAGGAATTCTATAACTGAAACGAAAGACACATTGCAGATGCAGAGAACTGCAAAGAACAGATCTTATATTAGCAGTAGCTGAAGAACAGGTGTTTAACACGATAGGAAATATAATCCTAGCATAGTCTGATAACAGGAATTGTAGCTCTAAAGGAATAGAAACACACAGGTCAGTGGTCTGCTTTGAGATGAAGCATAATTCACCCCGGGGTCACAGCTTTGGTTATCTGTCTGCACAGACATTACATAGTAGGACAGACATGAGCCATTGACCAGGGTGATACCATTACACAATCTGCTCATAATCTTTATTGGTTTTTCATTTATTGACTGGATGTATAAATAAAAATCTGCACAGTTTTGTGTCCTTTATTATACTCTAATTTCACACTGTATACACTAAGAACTACATAAATATATTCTGAAATATTTGCTTTTATTGAAAGGATTCCAAAAACCCATCTAGACAAGGTGCTATGGAAAAAACTGTTGGTCCAGTACACTGTGCATTTATGTCCAGTGTAACAGAAATACTATAAATGCATTGAAATGAGCATATGGAGAAATATGTATCTGTAAAAATTTCTACTGTAATATAATGGATTTCAACCTCATCTGTTAATGTTACTTTACCACTATGACCTGTTGTTTCACTGGTTCTATACAAAGCCAATTAGTTTTAGTGCTACAGCAAGTCTGATACTACTGATATATTCTTTATAGAACATGTGCTGTGGAGGCAGAGGAAAAGAATAGAGTGTAGGACAAAGGACTAGTCACCAGTATTGCCTTATGTTTCCAGGAGCTAATAACTATTTGTTACCATGCCTTGTCTGTGTCTGATGGTTGTACAGTAAAGAAGCAGACTTGCCTCTAGTGACTTTAGTGTACTCTGATCACTGGTGGGGTAGTGATCAAAAGTAGCAGGAAGTAGAGGAAGCATTTACAGAATGAATGCAGCCGAGAGATACTTGCACTGTAAGTCCTCAGGTACAGATCCGGCTCCAGCAAAGACAACAATGAGCAACACTCTAATAAGTCCAAGGCATAAGGTATACAGCTTTGAGGCTGTACGCACAGGAGTAACTAAGCTAATTCACATAACAGTACCGAGTACATTTAACTTTTAATTTTGAATATAGTTCCACATTAAATGAAATGAAAGTTGGAAAGCATTTAAATATTTAATCTGTCATTTGGTTTTAAATACTTTGAGGGCCTAAACATGAAAAGTAAAGTCGGAACTTCTGGGTCATAACTTTTTTTTTTTTTTTTTTTTTTTTTAACAGGATTTGAAATGTTAGCCACATATTTCTACCCATTCTAAAGTGTACAATATTGTAAGTGTAACATTGTTCAATAGTTTAACTGATGATAAATCACTTGTTCGCTCTCAATCTTTTCTATTTATATTGGTCACAAATGGCTATGTGTATAGCCACTGTCTACATGACTTCACTGGTTTTAGAACTGCCTTCTTCTTTAGACAAGTCTTTGTGAATGCATACACGGGAAAAGCAAGTGAAAATGGCATGCAATGAGTTCTGCTTGATTTAAAAAAAACATCTCTAAGTGATGTCAAAAACATGATGCATTTGCCAGTCAAAGTCATTTGACATAAGCTCCTAAAACTCTTACATTGCTTGTATTGGTTACAATATAGATACTGTAAACAGACAGAAAAAAAGGGGGTTGGATGAAATTTTACAACCTCATAACCAAGTTGATTATTCGTACCACATACAAAGATGTGGTGCATATAATGTGGTATGCCTATCTTAGGACTTTATGGCAGAAAAGTAAAAAAAAAAAAAAAAAAAATATGTATGTACCATCTGGCAAGAGTGAATGGATTACAAGACACAGTGGATGAGTAGATAGTATCCACAGAACTAATCTTTTCCTAAGTGTAATGAGTATATTAACGCAGGATATCTGCCCATTACCATTCTAGATGGCTTGTGTAAAGGCGTCTTTATCAAATTTAAAGCTCTAATAGAAGGAACCACTCACTTATATCTGGTAAATTGGTTAAACAGTCCAATTACTAGCTCAATACAACCTATTAAAAAAACAATTATATAATATTATTATAACTTAGTTTATTCATTGAGCCAATATGGATAAAAACTAGCTTTCTTGGTGCTGCAACAAAGACATCATTCCTTTTTTTGTCCATTACAATCGCCTACCAGTATAAAACAAGGTATTTTGTGTAAAAATATACAAATCTCCCTCAAAGTAGAGAAGTTTATAAACTACAGTGTGTTATAAGATACACTGTTTATAAGGCTAGAGACCTCCATCAAAAGTCAGGAAATCATCACTCAGATCAATGTGAGAACACATTTGTTTTGCCAACATTTACTCGCCAGTAATGACAAACCCTAACCAAACTAATATATACCACAGGCTCCTACATCCAAACACAGGAAGGAAAGTTAATGTCAATGGTGATTTATAGGCAGAGTGGACGTGTGCTGTTTTTTAAGTGCCACTGATTCCAACCTGGTAGTTGCAGAAGCAGAGCTGGTCATTTTAAGCTTTGATTCTGTGACCCATAACACTGCCCTGGTTCCTGTAATTATATAACCAATGTGGCTGGAAAGGGGGAAACAAAGCCATCTAATAAATCAACAGCTCCCCGACACTGAAAATATCTCGCTACAAATTTGCAGACCTTCCGACAACAAACCAGAAGAAAAAAAAAGTGACCCAATAATTTATGTAACCGAGAAGTTCAGCTAGAACGCAAAGACTATGCATCATTTAAAAAAAAAAAAAAAAAGTAGTATTTTATAGAACCAAGAACATGTCTAAAACCTGCAAAATGAATTTTGATCCAGAATGTATTTGGAACAGGCTTCTATAAGTAGAACAGGACAGAACAGCTGGACAAAAATTAAACAAACCAGAATAAGACAATCTGTACATGAGTAAAGTGACCTGCATAAATAATAAAGGCAAAACTCCCTTGTTAACACAAACTGTCCAAAACCTAACCCTAAATTACATTTTATTGCTCACTATACATTAATACAGAATCCCCTTGGTTTAACCACATTTAAATAATGACTATCTATATTAGAAGTGGGCTCGCATGCATCAACAAACTACTTGTTTTGGTTTTTATACAGATGTGACCTTATTGAAAAAAATGTATGGCAGGGTTTTTTTTTTTTTTATGAACCTGTGCTTTGCCCATGCATACTTTTATTCTAAGGCCACACGACAGGGAATCTACAATAAGGAATAATGAAAAAGAGCCCTGTGTAAGCTCAAATCTTATGTCCAGTTGAATCTTTCCAAAAGTAGACGGTTTCCCCACTTTCATGAAACAGTGCAATTGTCCACAGGGCAAGCCCTATGTTTCTCCATCCTTCAACTACCAGAAAGTTCTATCAATGCCTGCAGGTGAAAGGAAAAGCAGTGGACAGAAAGATTAAAGCATGTGTTGCTGGGGTACCGGGCCTTAAACTGATCCGGCTTCTCTGTCCCAGTCTCTTGGGAAAAATGCTAGTTTCCTAGGTCTTGTACTGATCAGCTGGCTTTTATTACATTCCAAGGTATTAATCAGGGCCTTGCAAATATGTCCTGAAATGCACCTTTTTTCTAGATAAGTGGCTCAAAATAATAACAGGGAGATCCGCATGCCAGCCAATTGCCTCTGCAAAGCACATACAGTAAAATAGGGAGTTCTTACAATATAATTTGCTTTCATCAATTACATTATGTACTATAGATTATGACATTTGTTCTGGTTCAATGAATGTCAAACTAACAACTCTCAGTCTGAGATGTCTTTGGTATCATAAAACACTTAACAATAAATAGATGCTACTAATGCAGAATATTTGACAAAGATCATCTGCAATCCATTTCTTTAATCCAAGACTTTACAATCCAACATCATATTTAATAAGTACAGCAGGCACAAAATGGACCTGTAGGGGACATATACAAACCTTTGATGGGCCCCAATATAGCACCATTTGACTCTAGGGCAAAGAAGCTACTCAGCTACTAGTCAGAAACATTTGTTAACGTGGTTTAACTTCCCATCTGCTAGTGGTTTATCCAGAGTCAATGCCAGTTGGTAGCATGGAATCAACATTTTAACTAAACTTGTATTGAGAGTACATACTTTTATTATTTTCTTAAATGTTAGGTCCTCTAATGGAGTCAAATGGGCAGAACTAGTACCCACACACAGCCCGGAAAAGAAAATGTTGACATGTAGCCAGATGAGAAGCGTTTTAAAAAACCTCCAGACAAATATTTAATTGAATAAATGTGTTCCACTGTGTCTATTGGGAGGTTTTCATATACAGTCTCCTGTCATTTAAAAATGACGGACTCCCTACATTCTAAGCTGTTGGCGGAAACCTCTTCATTAGAGAATTAGCGATTACAAGAATATGTGGCAGTGTTGTTAATAGGTGGAATATACTGTTTTAATTGTGATCCCAATCTCATAACAGCGGAGGAAGCAGATGCTGCGAAACACGTTGAAACAGAGACTGAATGTGTATTACATGAATACTTATATAGTATGAAGAGTACAATACTTTATAATGAAAGTATGTTTTTATTTTAACAATACAGAATGTATTTATTAAGTCCATTTATTGGTGATAAAGAACTTGTATTGTGAGATATAAATAAGTTGCCATTGTTGACTAGTCACTATTATTGAAAAAGTGTGCGGAGAAGTAGGGCCAGAACTCCTCTGCTATGCACTTGCTCCAGCTTAATGAAAGTACTAAATAATGAGATTGCCTGGAATGACCGCCAGATAACTGGCATTTTGTAGAGATAAAAGGTCAGTAATGTCAGTCTTAAATGTGAGTTTCTTTTGGGTATTGGGTCCAGCTAGTTGTTGAGTCACTGTATATGCCAGTTAGGGGCTCTAGGGGTAAAATACTAATACCACAGACAAGGCAACTTGCATTTCAAAAAGTGGCAATTCCCTTTTTTCTCTTAATACAGGTTTTTTTCCATTCGCTGATAGCCTATCCCCCCAAGAAAGGTATACTAAGCAATCTATGTTCCCTCACTACCTCCCCACTGCAGGAGTAAGCTCCAATGTCGAATTGTGTTGGAGCTTACACATATAGGTGATGACTCTCTCTTGCATAAAAGTGTTCAGGCCTAAGCAATGACAAATGGGGGAGGTCATATGTGTCCCAATACCAATATTTCTTTCTCTGTTACAGCAACAAAGCAGGGGCTTCAAAAGAGATGGAAGTTGGTAAAGGAACACTGATTAGGAAATATAGCCTAAAAGGGGGGTGTGCTCAGCAGACAGCTGAATGTGCCAAGTGAAAGTTTTTAATTTTCAATTTGAGACACAATAAACCTTGTAAGGCTAACCTTACTCAAGGCTTCTGGAATTTCACCAGAAGTTTAGATCACTTGGCCATGTCTTATATTTTTGAATAGTCCTGCAATAGGATTTCCAAAATAAGGTGAGTTTTCCCTCACTCCCCCTATAGTGAATGTGTCACTCTCTGCCATCTGCACTACCTAATTATTTGCATACTCCAGATTATGGAGAATAATTTGTGTGAGAGAGGGGGAATAGAAAATGTGAATTCATTCCTCATGAGGACTAAGTGGAATGAAACATGCTGTCTGGGACTTACAGCAATAACATGTCCAAGGGACATAAAAACAAAAAAAAAAACAGCATGTGATTCAACTTACCAGCAACCACACTTCGAGGAACCCACTGTCTATAATTTGTCATGCATTAGCCAACAGTGCTGAATTAATCTGGATAATATAATTGGTTTCATCCAAGGACCATTATTAACGCTTTGATTAAAAGAAAGCAAGTTTGGAAAGCTAAATCACATTTCAGTCCATTTAGAGAAGGAAGTGAGCTGCATACAAGCAGAAAGCTTGAACGGTCCTCTTCATCTGCCCAGTCCATGCTTTTTATATTTTTAACATATAAAGCAAATTCATGTTTATCAGCACTATCAAAGCTCTTCTTTCATTAAGGCACTTGGGCTATTCATCAATGTCAGAGCAGCTTGGGAACAACGGTGGGAAGAAACGTTTATCTGCAATCAACGTCCAAGCAATTAATCATCCAACGGTACGCCCTTTTTTCTCCATTTTGGTTAGAAATCAACCCTTTATTTTATTTAATTCTGTGCTACTGAGAAAATATGCACTTTGTAAGAAACACTTATATACTGCTTCTATGCAATAGAATAAATTGGTCAGACAGAATAAAAACCCAATTTATATCAATCTCATTTTGACTGTGATTTCAAAATATGGTCCACATAGGAGTAAATTTACTGTCAAATTCGAGATATGGCTGGCTGTTGTAGGTTATAGCGACCGATCAGATTTCAGGTTCCTGCACCCAGCCCATGTGAAACTTTATTTACACAGGTTACAGTTTGTTCTTTTAATTGTACTTTTCACATTTGTATTTAATAATGCCTTATGTTACCATGCAGCGATATAGCTGTTGAGCAATACAACAGGCAATTATACCAAATATACATCCTCTTCATCCCAGCGCTTGTATCTCTGCAGGGTACTAACTAATAGGCTATGAGGCAGAAGGCAAATTTACAATTATGAGAAAATGAGAACAAACAAAAAGCGGACAGAAAGGGGTTTACTTTACTTTTCAATAGTTTTTTAATGCTGGGGCCCTGGAAAGATTGCAAATGCTAGGTTTTGTTTATGCTCATTTAAAACAAAAGTGGAAACAAAGATAGACATACATGACAAAAAAAAAAAAAAAAAAAGCCTCCAACCCGACAATCTTGAACTTCGATGGTGTGATTAAATCACATTTTTAACATACCGGTAAGCGTGTGGATTTATCTGAACAATCTGGATGTCTTATGTGATATGGGAGAGAAGGGATCAATGAAATGCACAATATAAAGAATACATTCACAATTCTAGACAATCATTGCAACCCATCAGGTAACTTGTAATAATATTCAAACACAAACTGTAAGTGAGAAAACCCACAGAACTTTAACTTAACTCTCGCTGTGATTCAGAAGAATTTACATAGGGATATTACAGGATTTCACATAGGGGTATGTGGATCTACTTAATGACTACAGGATATTTTGTACAGATTTGTTATACATAAGGCTCTCTGTATGCGAGACACAGAAAGGAGTCTATTGTTTCGATATATACAAACCATGAAGGAATGAAAGCCTGATAAAGCACTGCCTATCAAAGCAATGTACATATTTTAATTAATAAGTGCTACCAATTTGATGACACCAGATGTCCTAATTATAATAAAATGACAATCAATAAATGCTGCAACCTGAGGTTAAGATCTATGTAATACTAATAATGACATTCAAATAGGCTAATTGACTGTACTCTGATATGGTTGTATATGGTATAATCAATGTTTGATAATTAATAACTGTGTTTTGTGCATAACTGGTTATTGTTATGGATTGTCCCTTCATACTGTGGTTCCCCCTCCCCTATTTTATTTACCTGTGATTGTAAAATTATTTGAAAAACCTCAAAAAATCTTTGAAATATTAAAAAAATTACCTTTAAATTACATTAGGATGTTAAAGGGATATACAATTTTAGTGTTTGGGGTTCAAGGATCAACAAATATTGCTGTAAGGAAGAAGAGTACAGCAACCTTGACAGAATGAAAGAAATCATAATTTTCAACTGCAGTGACTCAAATATATCTTTAAGATCCAATTCACACTATGGGCCTTATTTATTAAAGCTCTCTAAGGCTGGAAAGGATAATTTTCATCAGTGAAGCTGGGTGATCCTGCAAACCTGGAATAGATTTCTTGAAAGTCAATTGTTATTTCTTAGCAAATGTTTTTAATCCTGGACCAGATTCATTTCAGATTTGCTAGATCACCCAGCTTTACTGATGAAAGTGTATCCTCTCCAGCATTTATTAAATAAAGCCCTATGAGAGAATGAGATAACCGTACAAAACAAATAAAAAATGTAACTAGAATAGTGAACTGGGTTGTCATTTGCAAATTAATGGTAATGCAATGCTTTACAGTAACACAAATGTGAATGGGCCCTCTAAGTACTAGTCCAAGCAAAGAACCAACAAGCCACCTTTAGGAGCCAGGAGACAAAATTTTCCATGGATATCCATAGAAGTGTCAGAAAAGGTAAAAGCCAGCTGTCATTTCAGATAAGCATGTAAGAACACTCTGTATGTTAGAGACTGCAAAGTGTCTACCGACAGTTGCAGTTTAGGTTAGTGATGACAGCCTCAACTGATCAATTTAAAATTAGACCAGATGAACCATGGACTTTTGGCCTTCTAATCCTACATCTTAAAAAAGGTCAGTAAGGCACAGAGTTTCCTGGAAAATGTAATATATATATATATATATATATATATATATATTTTAAACAATAAATTGATTTAAACTAAAACCTTTTTTTGTTATCCATTCAGCTGGCACAAGCTTTACTGTGAAAAATCACTATAAAAAGAAAATCAAGTATCAAGTTCATTGTTTTAAAAAGGCAGCCCAACAATCACTTATGTCTGTGGTCAGCTTCAATCATCACTGCCATACTTCAAATGTTGGTTTTCTTCCCTCGAGAAGAATTAAAATGGGCATTCAGGACACAAACTTCTCCGTAATCATATTGCCTCTGAAATTGTATTTTCCAAACACATACTGTGCATCCTGGCCTGTTTGACCCTTGGCTGGTGTTATGCAGAAAGTCCGCCATTTTGGATACAAGGTTCAATGACACTGCAAGACAGATGTGCTCTGGAATGACAGAGAAGAATGACTAGCAAAGCCCAAGGCATTACTGTGTATGTCTCTTGTCCCCAACTATCATTCAGAGGGAAAGCAGATGGCCTGGCGTGTAATTGATTTATTTTGCTATCCATTGATATGCCAAATTTACAGATTAGAATTTGATCAGTGTTGTGTCTTGCAATGGCCAATCAACAGAAGGTTACATCAAACATGCTCGCAGACCGTCTGTGTCCCTTTCCATATGGATCTAAAACTAATAAAAAGTCAAAAATAAAAAAAAAGGCACCTCCTAACATAGAATACAAGATGATCCAATAAGAAAAGACAAATGCAACAACTAGACATCTATGAGTTTAAAAATGCAATGCTCTGAGGAACTTTGCAGAACAGACAAATGGCAAACAGGGTTAAGTATATGCTATTTTATCCAGAATTTTTAAACATTTACAGGGGCCTTGACAAATCTCTGAAGGCATCTAACATCTTTTCGAGCCATTGCTAATGTCAAAGAAATCAGCTACAGATTCCTTAAAAATAACACCTTTTAAATCAAATTACCTTATTCCAAGACTTCTACAACAATATGACCCACTGCAACATTAACATTTTAAAGATTAGGTTTTACACCCCTGGGGCCTATACTATGGCTATTTGGTACTTGTGGCCCATGTGTAAAAGCAATAATCTGGGAAGTCTTAGGTCAGATTTCCTTAGTTCAGCAGCATTTCTCATATTTCCAGACACACCTATACCATGTCTATATTCTAGGCTGCAGTATCAGTGGTTTTTAACCTACAGATTCACCTATAATTTTTACCTATTCACCTATACCTTACTGTTTTATACCCCAATTGACAGTCCAATGGGAAAGTTAAGTAGCAGTTAAGCGGACAACCCTGCTTCTAATTATGAGACACGAGTATAGCACAGGCAGGATCTCAAAGTAAGCAATAGATTTAAAAAGAAAAGTTTAACTGCAAAAGATTTGAGGATCATAAAAAGCAGCTCTCTAATTATCTCTTTAGAAGGATGAAGGTAAAACTTTAGTCAGGCTGTCTCCATATGTGAACTAATTTCCCGTGGGCATAAATGTTGCTCCTGAAGTATGGGTATGCTTCAATAAATGCTATAGAATGTTCACATTTGTGCCATTATTTACTGTTTTTAAGGGGCTAAAGAGGAAGGCTGGAGTGATTATCATAAATCTACTGAATGCATTTTCTGTATGCTCACAAATATTGTTTGAACGAAAAGCTTGATTGGTTTCCTTAGGCCACCATAAAAGGTTTATCATGACAACTGTTTCATGCACAAAATGGTTTCCACCTCTGTGATCCAGGAAGAGTAAACCAATATCAAAAATGCTATAGACGAATGCCTGTGGTGGGCAAAATACTTCATTCTTTATTTGATAAAAAATACTTTAGGGCACTATTAATTTTCTTTCTCAGAGTCCAAACAAACTTCGAGGTTACTGGCAAAATTTCATTTCTTTCTCATGTTTTAATTAAACGCAGGAACAGACTCTTTCTGAAGATAAAGTTAAATAAGCTTTGAACATTACCAAGCGGATCTTGGCAGTAATTTTAAGGCATGTTACTACCAAAGAAAACATGAATAAAAAGGCTCTGTTTACAGAACGCTTTCAAGAGAAACAAATGCAGAACAAAAGAAACCAGCGTTAGCCAGAACTGGACATAATAGGTCTCGGAATGAATAAATGGTTCAAAGTCAACATTTACTGCAAAAAATGTCCATTATGGTCCAAGGACTTCAAAATTCTACACTAACAGGAGTTACAAAGCTCATTTATTAAAGTGTGTGAAATAATAAATGTTGGTATAGCCTCAAAACACCCAGATTGAATGTAGATATTTGGATAGCATGGGGCAGGGTTAGAGTACGTTTCCTCTTACATCTGTGTTCCCTATCTATCTATTTCTGTTACACTGGTAGTAATCACAAAGCAACAGATTGAAAATAATAAAAATGACCTCCATCCAGTGCTGGCAGCATAAATAATAATAATAAAAAAATCAGCCTAATGATTTTAAAGAAACACATTTTTTTTGTAGCTGCCAACTCTTGCTAACTCTGGGCTCCCCTCACAAAAACTGCAGAAAGGAAAAAAATCTAAATGACTTTATAGTCAAAAAAAAATTCTGTCGGTATGGGGGACTATAATGCAAAGTCTCCTTCTTGCTCTGAGGGCCCTATTTTGGGTTCCACATCACTGGCTGAATGACATGGAGACTTTCCATTGGCTATCCAGTGGATGGGTCAGCCTAAAATCCAGTCCTAACAATGGCATAAGCAAAATAGGCAAAATGGGATCGATAGACACAGAGATAAGCTTTTAGAATATGAAGTCCTTTTAGGGTTTCAGGCTGGATTGGGTCAGGGGCTAGTGTACCATTTTATAAAGTGCCTTTAGAGGATGTACTGTACTTTACCCACTCACTCAACATACCCATGTTGCAATAAGCTTACTCCGAGCATGGCCATCTTATTTTATTCTTTCTGTTGTCCAGTGGTAACAGAAAGGTAGAGAAAGTTTCCAAACAGATATCGGAAATCTCTTTCAAGATGGCAGTCTCTTCCAGAAGAGACCTCCCTGGAAGATTTACTCTTATCCGTTGGTCTGATGACAAGAGTCACAGGACAAACAGAGGCGTGAAACACAAACTTTGCAGATGATCTGACTCCTCCTTGCACCATCCAAAAATACATACAGTAAGTGAAGGACAGAAATAGATAAAAAGCTGTACATCTGTGTTGTCTAGATACAAGCCGGATTTCTAATATAATTAATTGACAAGCAGTCTTTTTTTGCCTATTTTCTCCACTGTGCATCAACTATAAAACTGCAATGATCAACTTTGAGGCAAACGGTGCTTTGTGAAATTGTTACTAATAATAAACTGTATTTATAAGTCCTACGCTAACATGTTATCCAGCTTTGTACATTAAATAATGGTTGCAAATGACATACAGATACAATCAATGACATAGAAAGAGAAGAGGACCCTGCCCAAAAGTGAACAGTGATGGAGTTAATCCAAACTATCATTATACAAAACACGCTACTTATCGAAAAGTCTGGAACAAGTAAAAGCCTTGCAGCTAGTCAGAATATTATACAGCTGGCATGACTTTGTGAACAGTTCAGCATCAGTGACAATTTTACAACTGTTCCCAAGTTTGATCTGTGTCTATAGTACGCTCTGAGGACTTTAAATCCAGGTTGGACAAACCTATAAATCTAGTTGTTATTGGCTGTACTGCCAAGTCCGAACCCTTCCAGTGACTCTATTTACTTACTCTAACTGCACCCCCTACTAAAATTAATTTAATACCTGCCTAATTTTGTTTTATCCCTCTGAATCCACAGATCAGCACTCTAACCTCTCTAAACACTCCAGTTAATTAATGTGCTGTGCTTTTTTCCCCCGAATAATAAATTATCTCTCTGACATAAATAGTGAAAGCTATAGCACTTTCAAGCAGAAACACAATACACATATCACAATATTAACTGTAAAAAGAAATCTCACCTGATTTTATTTTAAATTTGTAAAAGCAAAATATTTCAACCCTTAGTCAGGCCACTACTTCTAGGATTACCCTGCTTGTTGGAGGACAAACCAATTATTTGATGACGTATGTGTTACAAGGAGTTCAATGTGACGGCTGAAATTTTGATTAGGATGAAATGATTAGGTTTGTCTCATTATGTGATGGCGGTAAGAAAAATGGAAGCGGACCTGTAATTGAATATTTGGGCTTGGAGAGGTATCCATATTACTAATCAACATCATAAAGGCAAGCCACCCAATACAAGTACTACAGGGAAGGAAAAATAAAGCTAAAAATTAACAAAGCAAGAAAACCTCACACATTAAAACTGGAATGGGAGAAACTGAGAACCCAGGTCCAGGAACCTCCCTGGTCAGGATATGAGAAAAAAAAAAAAAAAAAGAAGGAAAGAGCAGCTGGGGGCTCATGTATGAAAAATGTGCTTTTAGCAAATTTGGTTATTTGGTATATGTATTAAATGATACTTTTTACGTTGCACTTTTCGTATTTACACAGATATAAACACAAACTGGAACTTCAAGACTTATTTTGACAAAGCAGAAAACTGCCATTATTACCTAGACTTTTTACAGCTAAAGTAGGTTATGACTGTTTAAATGCAACAAAAAAGGGCAGAAGGTTTGCATAGTCCATAAAATCACTGCTTGATTAAATCAGAGTGTTGGGTTTCAGAAAAGACAGGACACAAATACCCGGGTGTTTGATGTGTCTTAGTCCCAATAATTAAACTGAGCAATGTGGCCAATATTACAACAAATTAGTGCAAAATTATCTTGAATACATAAAATTAAAAACAATAATTATAACAAACAATGAAGAAAAGACAATATGTAAAGAAACATCTCTTGGCTACAAAGGGGAATGAGGAGAACACAATTCTCTAAATTATTGGATTACTGAATCTTCAACAGATTTAGTGCCCAAATGGGACATACCTCTCCATTTCACAGGGCAGATACAGGAATTGAACTACAGATAAAAGCAGTTTTCACTGAATGATTGATCTTTGCATACACTCCTAGATTGTCTATACCCACAGATTGCTATTAAACTGTATTTATATAGCACCAACATAATATGCAGCGTTGAACATTAAATAGCGGTTGAAAATAACAGAAACAAACAATGACAAAGGAGAAGAGGAGAACCCTGCCCAGAACAGCTAACAATCTTAAACTGCATACACAGCTGCAATTTTAGTCATTGGAAAGGATCTTTCATGATCCTTTCCAACGACTAAGGACTGCACGATGCATGAACGTTATGGTGTATGGGGAGGGGAGGGGGAGAACAACGGAGCGGCACCCTGCTGCCCTCTCTCTCCCTTCCCTTGCATTTGAATTGTTCATCGTCCATCGCCCGTGGATACGCCAAGGCGGTCGTTCGGTCAATGAGGCGGTCGCTCATCAGATATCGGCCTGAGACAATTATCGGGGGAGAACCGTTGGACGTTTGTACGTAGCTTAAGGGGTGAGGAAGTAGCACACAATAGGAGGGGGGTATGGAATGGTGGGCATGTAGTGAGAGTTTAACAGACAGAAGAAGCTGAGTAGGCAAGCTTGCAGAAGGTAGGAGCAAGCCAAATAAGACCAGAAAGAGAGTGTAGAGAGTGGGGGAGCTCTACAAAAAGTCTTGGAGTCATAAGGTCTATTTTTCAAAGTAGACATTTTTGCTCAAATTGTGTAAAAATTTATTTATTCAACCTTGTGAAAAACAAATTCCTGATTACTACTTTCACCTGATTGAATAAACAAAGTAAACCTTTTACATTCTCAGTCACATAACATTTGATTATTGCCACTATTATTCTGATGGCTGTGGATATTTCAAATGTGTAGAAAGTGTACTCAATATGATAATTTTGATCAGTGTTAGTAAACAAATTGTTGCTTCCTTTTGTCACACATATTTTTCTCTATACAGAGTGTCTTTAAGGAATACAAACCTATGCAATTATTTTTGTGAATTCATCTTTTTTCTTGATCACAAAAATGAGAACCTAAAGAAAGCTCACCTGTTTTGCAACTTCCCTCAAACAGGCTACACCCTGCTCAAAATTTGGAAAGACCACTGAACCATACTTCTGATATTCTGGAAGAGGCCTGATTTTAATAGTCACTTCTGTAACTACTCCAAGAGTTCCTGTTAGGAAGCAATGTAAAAAATTTAATAAAAATAAAAACGTAAACATATATATTTTGTTTTTTACAAAGCAGCAACATTATTCACAGTCTGTCCCAACATTTAAATCCTTATTGAAGTCATACGCTAGATATGTAATCGCTACATATCATAATCCAAACTCTTCAAAAAATTTGCTGCCCAGACCGTTAATTAAATTCCCAAGCTGATGTTCACATGTTTAACAATCATAACCCTGGCTAAGGATCATACCAATGCAGCAAAAGGCTCACTGTTATATGAAAAAAGTAGAACAATCCATAATAACAGATGTCCACCCAACGTATGCGCTCAGTTCACAAAAAGTTTTTTGACCTTTACAGTTCCAATTTAGCATATAAAGCAAATGCATAGGTTAAGGTTATGCTTACAGAAAACTGCATTTCAGAACAATAAGCAAAAAGAAAGCTTAGGATATATGCAAATCTTTAATTTTCCTGTAGGAGTTGGGCACACACCATCTCATCTTCTCAGCTTTCCTGCCATTTAAAGTGCCAATAGGGAGTCCTGAGAGGCAGCAGGGCAGGGACAAGTTTAATATTTAATGTACAGCACTGCGTAATATGTTGGTGCTATATAGATCCTGTATAATAACAAAATAATACTAACAACATCAGGAGATATCAGAAGACTGCATGCCAATGATTGCCAGCATGTTAAAACATCTCTGCACTGACTGGGACCTTTTGTTAATTGAAATAAAGAAAGGCAAATATCTTCATTGTTCCAACTTTCTCAGGATCTGCATATTTATGAAAAACATTTAATTTCTTCCCAGGGCTCACGTGCGTCACCTAATGTATGGGCCCATTCACATTACGGTAACATGCATGTATGTATGCTAGGATGAGTTTATTGAACGGATTATAGTGTGTTGTGTTAAGGAAGCCCATTAATTCTGAATGAGCTGTCAATGTACCCTAATGCATGAAAAAATGCACCTGTGCAATTTTTGCAAACAAACCACACATAAAAGAGTTTGCATATGCTTAATGTGATGTGTTATAACACTAGTGTTGGGATGCAATTAAAAATAAATATTAACACACAACACACAAATATTTATACATTACAGTAACATTTAGTAAAATGTTACTGCATCACACAAGTGTTAACGCATCCTAACTGATTGTCATCTTTCCAACTTCCCATAGAGGGAAATCTTGAACTTGCATCTTAAATCTCAGCACAATCTCATTTCCTGTAAATTAAATCTGCTTCCCTGCTGCCTGTCTTGGTATCACTCGAGAGCCGTTATAAAGAGGCAAATTAAAAATTATCACAATAACAGTCAACTTTATTGAGTGCTGTGTACAATTTATATACATCAAATTTCCCATGGAAGAGTATATTACCAGCTGAATTCAAAATGATGAATGTCCTGGAGAATGCAAATTAACTTGATATATACATGCACGAAAAACACGCTAGGAACCCTATAGTGAAAAAGAAGAGCATTCTCGTAGCTCAGGCAAAAAGATGAACATTTTAAAAGCAGTGAGGCTGTGGGGTTAAAAGGTTATGGTGACATTATTAAATGTTATCCGCAAGGTCAATGGGCAATAAATGCCACCATAACTGTAAGGAGGATTTAAAGGGCTGTGAACATTATAACTACGCTGTAAGATATACAACTGATGTAATTGTATTATACTGCAATATAACTGTCAGTGCTATAAATCTAGACGCTCTGCATTCTTACGGAAAAAAAGTATAACAAGTTCAGTCATAGGACTGCTTGGGTTGTTTTTTTTATTTTTTCCCCCTATTCTCTTAATTCATCAACTCAAAAAGTGTCTATTGCCATCTATCACAATTATTGGTATGACCTGATTTATCCACCTCTAGGGGAAAAGAGATAATGTAATAAAACTACGTTTCCTTAAGGTGTAAACAAACAGCCACCTAAGGATTCATCATTCTCAGAAATGCTCCCGAAATATGAAGCAGACCAAGGTTACAATTTTGTAATGGATAATATTGGCAAAACAATAATATAAGGTTGCCCACATCAAAAATGAGATGTCAATGTGATACAGGACTATGTATCAGGTGGACTAATTATTTAGTTATACTGTTTATGTAGCAATGAGTATCTACATGCCAGACTGGAAGTATACCAGATTCTGCAAATTTGCTTTTGGCACAAAGATCTGGTCTTTCTGTAGACATAAAGTTATTAATTTGCCACAAAAAAGGAAAACAGATAAAAAAAAATAAAAAAGATAAACCGATAACCGATATGCATTTGTGTAAATCCTTTTCACTTTTCAAAGGACTAGAGTGATGAGATAAGTAGGCAGGTAACAAGAAGTAGATGCAAACGGAAATAAGAAGTAGTGGTATCACCTGTCTGGCTAATGTTTGAAACATCACAAAACAGTCCTAGCATTACGGACAGCAGGGATTTTATGGTGAAGTCCGCCGCATGCACAACTTTTTACATTGTTTTTCAAAATGCAAAGGACGGCCTTGTTTTGCAATGTTTTTATCCATCATACTCCTCACTACTGCCCTGAGTTGTGAAGATGACACTGATGATGTGATTATATATTCAGAAGACCACAATTGTTATTATTATTAACTTGTATTTATTTAGCACTGACATATTACGCAGCGCTGTACAAAGTCCTTGGTCATGTCACTAACTGTACCTCTAAGGGGCTCACAATCTAATGTTCGTACCATAGTCATATGTCTTTAGCGCAGTCTAAGGTCAATTTTGGGGGGGAAGCCAATTAACCTAAATGCATGTTTGTTTGTTTTTTGGAATATGGGAGGAAACCCATGCAAACACAGGGAGAACATACAAGCACCCTGCAGATAGTGTCCTGGCCAAGATTCGAACTTGGGACCCAGCGCTGCAAAGCCACCATGCTGCCCCATGACTACTTCTAAGCTAGCTCTGCTAGAACACAGTGGGGGCAAGATTTTTTTTTCTTTTACCAAGGTTTTTCAACAAATCTCAAAATATATTTCAAAACAAAATGTATGTGTACATAAAGCAAAAATGTAAATGTTTTAGCCAGTTAAAAAAAGTTTTATTTGAACGTTTATCAGTTTGCCTAGGACAGCTTTAATATTTTCCTAACTCCACACACAGGTCTGTGCATATTCCTGGTGATACTGAAGCATCTCTTTTCAATAAACACATTTTCTTACCTTCAGATCCCATAATGAAATGATATATGTCTGGCCCGGTGGACATTCTTGGCCCCTGGCAGCTTTTTTCCACAACACCTTTTGGTGTTACCACCTTTAAGTGTACAACCTACAAAACATATAATAAATAAGATATATTATTTTAAACATATGCTGAAGGGGAATAAATACTGTTTTATCACATACTCCATCTTAATTTCTTATCACAAAGCTGGACAAATATATTGAGAATTAGTTGAATACAAGTGACAGGAGACTCCTTAGTGTTAAATTCAGACATTTGTAGTGCCTTATTCCATATACACTATGGTGCAGTATTTTGCCAACACCCCGTTATTAAGGTTTTAACAACCTGGAAGCATTTATGTGAATGCAGGATACTTGGCACAGTCAGTTCACATCTGTGTATTGTGGTAAAAAAAAAAAAAAGCATGCATTATGTGTTGGCTATACTTGTAAGATGAAGACTTGTGAAGTACACCCTCCAATTCTAAGGTTTTGCATATCATATGATATTAAAAAAAAATATCTGATTCTTACACGGTCTTAAAATAAGGTAAATACAACCTCAGATAAATAAGACCACCTGACATATTACATTGTGTAATTATCTATTCAGCAAAGATTAAGACAATATTAAGTCCATCCTTATCACTTCCATAGTCATTAAAAGCATGTAGGTGTGTGTTAACACAATGCCAAGGAGGAAAGACATCGGCAAAGAACTTAAGGTGCGTACACACTTCCAATTTTTATCGTTCCAATCGAACGACGAACGATCGATTGGGCAAAAAATCGTTCGTAAAAAAGTAACCAACGACGCCGACGAACGAGGAAAATTGTTGGAAACGAACGACCGGACCGGCGGATCGGATTGGGCGACGATCGTTGGACATCGTTCGTGTGTACGGTCGTTCGTTGATCGTCCATGGTCAGAGCATGCGTGATGAACGAACGTCCGTTCACTTCCCTGTCGTGCACATAGTTCCTCTATCGCTTAAACGATCGTATCTATTGTGTGTACAATATCTACGAACGATCGTGTCGTTACCTCTCTGTGCAGGATCGGTGCTATACGATCGTTCATATATATCGTGCAGGAACGTTCGTCGTTCGTTTTCCGACGATAATAATTGGAAGTGTGTACGTAGCTTTAGAAAAGCAAATGTTGCCGGCCAACAATCTGGGAAGGATTAAAACTATTTAAAGTCCATCATTCTACAATGAAAAGATTATTAACAAGTGAAAAACATTCAGGAGAGCTGTCAATCTTCCTGGGAGTGGACATCCCAGCAAGTTCACCCCCAAGGCCTAACATTGCAATGCTCAGAAAGTTCCACCGCAGACTCTACAGGTCTCAGTTAGAAATTAAATATTCAAAGGCATGATAGTGCAATTAGAAAAAGATAGGACAAATATGACTTGTTTTGAGGGGTTGCTAGAAAAGCTGTTTAAAAAAAAAAGTACTATAGAAGTGAACAGGCAATGCACTACCATGTATTCTGATGCGTTAAATTGAGAAAAAAGTGTCATGTCCATTTTTTGTAATTATTTGATTCATTAGTAATGGAAATTCTTAATGCAATGCCAAAATAGCATGTTAACACAATGCACCCAAATGCCCACCAAATGATCTGTACAGAAAAATCAGGTCCCAGATCTGGTTCTGATAGGCAGGAATGTGTACATCTCATATGTAGGTACATCTCACATGTGGGGTAGACAAATACTGATCTTTTAGCCCAGCAGTCACCAACCGGTGGTCCGCAGCTCTGGCAGGAACACATTCTGTTCCTGTTACATGAGAAGAGGTCCGTTTATCTGAAAACTATTTACTACCCAACAGATCAAAGAATGACAAAACTGGCAAGAGACAGTTAAAGCATTTCACTTTAAGCAGCTTTTCCCAGCATACTCAATCATCTCTGCCAATTAAAACATCTCTTCCCCACAGAGGAGGCACAGCAATTGATTACTCATTTTTAAAGTTCCCTAAATGAGTACCTCTTTCAGGGAAGACATTCAGATACAAGGGACTTGAATCCTCAATACATTTATCAGTGCCTGCACAATGACTTGCAGAGATTGTAAAGGGGAGGTCTGGTGTTTTGAGACACCAGCAAATATATAATTGGTATGGTTTACCTAGGCAGCCACATTAGGATCAAATATTTCACAGTTTCTAAATTATGATCGAAATAATCTGTAAAAGAAAAACAAAAAAGAAAGGACTACACTTCTTGTTCACAGAAAACACAATCTAATCTATGTTTTCATAATAGAAATTTAGGAAAAGACAACTTCATATGGGCATTTGAAATTCCTCAAAACATCCCAATTAAATGTTTTGGATTAAACAGATAATTGCAGCATGGATTTTTTAGCACTGTGATCCTGCAGATTCCTTTTCTTTCTATATAACCTTCCTGAAAACACATGCTGTTTTTGACCATGTGAGATGACTTTGCATCTCAAAGGGCAACTAAAAAAGTGCAAGCGAAAGACTACAATCCTTGTTCATACAGTAGTGATTTCTGTCCACTCAAAGGCAAACTTGCCTGCTATAGGAGACATGCACTTGTCCTGAACCACCATAACATAATGGCAAACCTTTAGATACAATACATCATAAAATATAGCAACCATAACACTTTCCAAAACTGTTCATGCAGCTGAGCGCCAGTGGAGGAAATCTGGCCTCAGTGCTGACTTCATGGACTACAAAGCCAGACTACATCACTTAACTCACTATCACTCACTATCACCAAGCAAAATTATTTCTACGTTGTCATTTCCTCTCGCTTCAAACCCATGCACCCTCTTCTCAACAATTAACTCCCTCCTAAATCCCACACCTGCTCCCCCCACAACAACCTTCACCGCCCAAGACACTGCTACTTACTTTAGAGATAAAATTGACAAAATCAGACATGATGTCTCAGCTCACTGGGTCACCCCAACCATATCCACCCCTTCCACCTGTAAATCATCACTGACCTCCCTCAGCCCTGTTACCGTGAACAAAGTCTCCTCTCTTCTCTCATCATCTCCATCTACTACCTGTCCGCTTGACCCAATTCCCTCTGACCTCTTGACCATCCCTTCCTAATTCAAATCTTGAGCTCCATTGGTATCAGTGACACTGATCTCTCTTGGCTTGCCTCCTACCTGTCTGACCACTCCTTTCAAGTTTCTTTCAACAGGACTTCTTCCTCTCCAACTCTCCTACCTATTGGTGTTCCCCAAGAGTCAGTCCTTGGACTGGTTCTCTTCTCTCTGTACACCTCCTCACTCTGTAGCCTTATCTCCTCCTATGGCTTACAGTACCATCTGTATGCTGATGACACTCTGTCCACCCCTGACCTGGACAAGGTCTCATGCTGGCCATCAGCAATCTCATCATGGATGTCTGACATCCCTCCCCCCCCCCTTTCCAATTTCCAAATCTCCCCCCGACATATTCCTAACGGTTAATAACCATGGTATTCGTCCCTCCTCTCAGGCATGTTGTCTTGGCATCACCTTTGGTTCTGCTCTCTCGTTTACTTCTCATTATCAGAACATTTCCAGGTCCTGTCACTTTCACCTACGCAAAATCACCAAAATCTGCCCCTGCTTGTCCCCAGAGACCACCAAACTCCTTGTACATGCTCTTATCTCTCGTCTAGACTACTGTAACCTCCTCCTCTCTAGTTATCCACTAACCCGACTCTCTCCTCTACAATCTATTATGAATGCTGCAGCCAGACTCATCCATCCTTCCCACCACTGCTCTTTTGCTACATCTCTCTGTAGTTCCCTTCATTGGCTTCCATTTCACCTGAGAACCAAATTCAAGCTCCAGTGCTTTGCCTTCAAATCCCTGCACAGCTCCTGTCCAACCCACCTTTCTGACCTGATAGAAAAATACTCCCCTAGCCACTCACTTCACTCCTCCAACTACCTACTAATGACTTCCTCACTCAGAACCTCATCATGCACATGGCTCCAAGACTTAGCCAGAGCTGCCCCTATTCTCTGGAATGGTCTTCCTCCTCCCATTCGGCTTTCTCCTACGTTCCATTTATTTAAAAGAGCATTTAAACCACACTTTTTCAGACTTGCCTACCCGTCTTCTTCTGTCTCCTAAAACTCTCAATACTACCCATCCCTCCACATCTCCCCTTCTATTGTGTAAAACTTCTCCCAACACCTAGATTGTAAGCTCTTGGGGGCAGGGTCCTCTTCTCGGCCTGTGTCACTGTAACTGTCATCTGCTACCCCTATCTTATGTACAGCGCTGCGTAATATGTTGGTGCTATATAAATCCTGTTTATTATTAATAATAATAATCTTCATTTACTGTGTTGGTTGAATGGGGTACTGCATGGATGGATTGCCCATGCCATATACATGCAGCCCGTGGATGTCTATGCATCTATGTGGCTGGCACTGGTACAGTATTGCACTCAGCAAAATAAGACAAATGCTGCCATGACATTTCTGGAGTGACTCTCAATATTACTGGAACCTTCTGTTAAATATAAAAAACTGTTACCAAAGAATGTCTCTAATCTGTCTAAAATTATATGCAGCAGTCAACCAAACTAGGGACTATTTTATGTTAGGGCTACGAATGTTATATTATATTGAACTTCTACTCACTAGAGGTTTACAAATATACAACCAAAGCAGTTTATGCAGCTATATTTGGTGGGCCATTTTTAACAGCCAAGATGCAGGAAAAATGAAAAATGACGGTAGACATGACAAAATCCTTCGAGAGCAACTTAAAGTAAAGTGCTGCTGTAGTGTAATGTGTCTGACTCCACTGTGTGCCCTTATGTCCTCAGCTTCTTGGAAAGCAAATAAAACAACACGTAGACTGAAAGCAGTGTGTAGATATCCAGCCACAACAGCACATCTGACACATGGGAGTATGCAAAGACAAGCACTGTACAGTACTTTACATTGCAAAACGCCATTTCATTGTTTACAAACTAAACAGTGTATATCAACTAAAAATGTAGATCTCAATAAATGTTCAAACTGAACTGCAGGCAACCATC
The DNA here is from genome assembly GCF_032062135.1 of Pyxicephalus adspersus. Taxonomy (NCBI): domain Eukaryota; kingdom Metazoa; phylum Chordata; class Amphibia; order Anura; family Pyxicephalidae; genus Pyxicephalus; species Pyxicephalus adspersus. The sequence goes on along the minus strand of NC_092864.1, from coordinate 49,961,853 downwards.
AAATACATCAAAATATTTATTTTGCATACCATTAAAAAAAAAAAAAAACGCTGAATTCAGCCCACTGGACTGAGATGTAGTGCAGTGTGCAAGCAACATTTGGTCGACAAAAAAGGTATTCTATTTATCATTTTATTTGCAATTTTTATATATACGGTTTCTTAATAATTATTATCCTGATTACTTTGACAATTTGCCCTTGTTCAATTGGGGTAAACTGAGCTTTAAAGTAAACAATTAAATTAAATAAATATATATATTAGGGTTGCATAATTCACATTTATATTCATTTTCCCAACATCATTTGTATTCTAGTTTCTGCGACCCTCACATACACTATGCAATTTACTTTTACACATTGACAACACGACTTGATTTGGACTGCATCAGACATACTCCGCAATGAGCTTAAGAGGATAAGGACTGAAAGCAATGATCTCCATATCAAGTATATTTTGCATACAAATAGTTATTTGTGTCAAAGCAACAAGTCTGTTTTAATTTCCCATATAAATGCCACATGTACCTGTCCTCCACCCCGTCTGTTAGTATGTGTTTAGCAATGGGAGTAAAAGGAAAAAAAAGGAGTATAGAGCAGCATATGATTAACTAATTTATAAGTATTACTTAAGTATAGGTATAACTCATATACAGGACTTTCCTTTACTCTTGGTGGCTGTACAGACCAGTAAGGGAGTGAACAGAAAGGGGGGAAATTCTACCGGGAAGACCAACACCAAAGTTCAATATAATTACCCCAAATATAGCACAGGTTCAATATAAAGACGCAAAGTACAATGGCAAATATTGCAAATTCCCAAATATGCAAATATTGAATTTCTGTATCAATGGACAATAAAAATTCCAAAGAGAAGACAGAAGGTTGTTAATATGTATATGACTGCATTGATTTTATTATCAGCTATACATAATGCAGAGGTCTGCATGGAAATGGGATTTCATCATTAGACATGGAAAAAATAATCACAGAGGAAGGAAACGCTGTGTATTATATCCTCCAGATGATCTTACCACATTTAAGAAACATTGCGTGAGAAAGGAAGAACAGAAGAACAACATTACCAGATCTTCAATGTTTCCATAGATGTTCTTCTTCATGCCCGATGCCCGTGTGGCTACCCAGCCCCCCAGTGTGCTGAATTCCATGGAATCAGGCTCATGGCCTGTGCAGTACCCGCTTTCCCCAAGCTGAAAGAGATCACATAGAGATTAACAACTTCACTTAAAAGTATAGAGAGTTTGTATACACATATACACATTAATATGTGCAGAAAATAATACTAAGTAAATAATAATTGGACTTGTGAGGAAATCGCTGAAAGGTTTATATAGATATATACATATACATATACACACACACACACACACATACATATATATAATTTTTTTGTTTTTTTTTGTTTTTTTTTTTTAAAGAAATCCATTCCAGGTTTGCTGGATCACCCATGTTCCTCCAGTCCTGGAGAGCTTTAATAAATCAGGCCCACTGAGAGGACCAGACATAAGGGGAATCTACTCACTGGGGGGCACCCATTTCTGAAGTTCTAACTCTTACCTGTTCCCTTCAAACTAGAAAGAAAAAAATAGGTTTTATATAAAATTACCTTTAATTGTGCATTTACTAACAAGACCAGATAAACAGAATGCTTGCTTTACATATTTAGAATATAATACAAGTTGAATGACTTGCTACTTCTGCTGAAAGTCTGTTCACAGCATCAACTACTCTTTCTGTAAAAAAACACTTTATAAAGGTTAGTTTTGAACATTTCTCCTGCTAGTTTGGGGTCACGTTCTCATGTTCTTGATCCTTGTTTCATAGTAAAATGTGTGTTAGTCCTGCTCCAAAATTTCCAAATCATTTTTGTACAAATAACTAAAATAAATACAACGTAATATCTAGTCATACATAACTATACAGGACTTCATAGCAGCAGCTGATGACTTTTGGCAAGTGAATTATTTCTTAACAAAACAAATCTGAACATTAACAAATATATTCTCAAAGAATAAGCAAACACAAGATTTGGTTTTGGAAAAATACCGCTAACTTCATCTAAATCACCCCAATAAATAAAGTCGTTAATCTCTTGTTCCCTTTCCTCTAATGTGATCTGCAGCAGCCTTTCAATAATGTGAGCAAATTGCCTACACTTAATTCTCTCAAGGACTGATGTGTTTTAATGTACAACCATCTGGATGGGTTTCCTGTATGCAACAGCACCATCTATTAGTGATGCAGATCATGCATTCCTGTACATTAAATAGTCACTTGTTCCTCATTTTTCTATATTAGCTCGGCTTTGCCATCTGTACAGCACCTGAGTTGGAATAGATGCCCTTAAATTGCAACAAAAGCGTGCAGTCCCAGAGAAATTATTTTCAAAGCTCAGCAGTCTTGCATTAAACGGTACAGACTCAACCATCTGTGAAGCTGGGGTTTATGGTGTACCAGGCTATCAATCAGATGTAATCCATTTTGGTTAACCGAGAATTTCCACTCTGGTAAGATGTCAATAAAAGATGTAAAAAAAGTGTCCGGAATGGTTGTATTCCTTTACACAGGCTTTTGTAAGTGCAGAACGTGGAGTTTGTAATGACTGTTTCGTTTAGAAGGACGATATTAATAGTTTCAATCAGGGTGTCTGAGACGAGGAGGAAATAGAGGTTTCTGGGAAGCCAAATCTAAAACATGTTACCGTTAACAGCTTAAGCTTTAAAAAGTGAAGTTGATGAAATGAATAAATTATATTAACGTAACATATGTTGTTCATTGGTAGAATTTCAGGGATAAATGTTATGATATAGCTGTGCTAACACAGAAAATAGTGACAATCAAACTGGAGTTCTGCTAATTCCGGAAAAAGATTGTGATAAAATATTAGGGTCATAGCTTTCCACCCAATCTTCAAATAAAATACAATTATTGTGTGGATACCACTATTCTACAAAGTGACACTTATAAAGCTCTATATCCGTGGTCACCAACTTTTTCGGACCTACAGGCCACTAATTTTACCGGCTCCAGACCGTGCATGCGGGGAGCCAGGTGTCACTCAAAGGGGAAGAAACTTCCCCCATAGTTATGTCATAATGCCAGAAGAAGCCTGTGAGACAGAGACACAACCTGCCCACTTCTCTGAGCCTGCGATCCGTGCGGTAAACATGGTCCGCTGCTCTGGCAAGTGCAAACCCCCCAGTTGGGTCCTTCTCCGGACCACCAAAATGTTTCTCCGGACCATCAGTTGGCGACTGCTACTCTATATGACGTACAGATCTTCATTACCACAAAAGGCCAGCTATATTTTAGAAGAGATGCACAATCTAGGGATCATTGGTCGCCAACCTTTTCAGTCCCGCGGACCACTAAAATTACCGGCTCCTTACCGTGCATGCAGGGGAGCTGGGTGTCAATCAAAGGGGTAGAAACCTCCTCAGTGGAGCAGATTTAAACCTGCGATGGTAGAGTGGGCGGGTTGTGTTCAGGGACAAAGCCTGCCTAACTCTCTGAGCCTGGGATTTGTATGGGGGACGTAATCCGGGGGTCTGGCCTGTGCACTGCGCCAGCGGGTCCCTCTCCTGACCCCGCTGGCCAGCGCCGCGGACCACCAAAATTTTCTCGCAGACCGGTTGGCGACCGCTGGTCTAGATTATCATCCCAAATTCACATACCTGTCTTTCTAAATCCTGACCAGTAATACCAGACTCCACATGAGCAGTAAGGTTCTTCTCATCTATCCAGAGGATTCTGTTCTGTGGAGACACAAAACAAAACAACACATTTAAAGAAAGTGTAAATTTATATAAAATACCACCTTGTACCTTACTGACAGAATTTCATGTTATGTGGATAAAAGTGGATCTGTACCCCAAACCTTTGTGAAAGGAGGGGCCACCTGAGCCAGTGGTTCACTGGTGTGAGGAAGCAGCAAATACATTGAAATCTTGCAGACAGTCTGAACATAACCCAATAGACATTTATATAACCATACAACAATTTGAATTCTAGGTGCTCCGGTGGCTGTTACAAGTTCTTTGCAGCTAAGTTCCTAACTCCATCACCCAATACAACCATTACATGGCTGTGTACCTAGAATATCCAAGCACCATGAAGTCCCTGGAGCACTATCCTCCACTCACTGCCTAGGTTGCTGCCTGTTTGCATCAGTCCTATTAACAAGAATACGGAATCTTCTAATAAAGGCAAGCAAGAAGAGCTTTGAAAAGTTATACCAGACAGATCACCGAAGGTTTATATGAGGTAGCAAAGGAAGGTCTTTTTCTCCATACAGACTGATCCAATTTCTACTCATACTGTACAGGAAAAACATATCTCAGAACCATAACAGTTTTCAAGGAATCCTGAGGCAGCTTATCAATAGTGTAGTAGATTGATCAAATATGATGAGAAAAGAATGCCAGGACCTTTATGCAGTCGCCAAAATGCTTGAATTTACTATTAAAACTCCAGTCAATACCTCACTGTGCAGTTTTATACTGTTTATTGACCTTGTTCTGGTCTATGTGATTTCCTGAATCCACAAATAGATGAACTTGCTATGACCTGGCCTATATCACCTAAGGGATAAGATGTTAACAATCATCTGCATTCACTTTACACTAAATATAAAAGGCTAAAAGCTGTATTCAATTCGGAAGTTAGAGTTTATTATGGCCCAAGATAGGTCTTTCTTGCAGATTTTAAAAAGAAAATTGCAGTCCTTAGTCCTTAGCCTATAGTACAGATTTTTTCTCATATGTTTACATATTGCCTCCAAGAAATAGACTGTTCTATGCTAAAAAATTATACAATGTCGTCTGCCATACAGAACGGCCTACTTGTTTCTCTGTTTACAGCACCATAGTGCATCGTTTAAGGAGGGAACCTACCTTAAAGCAGAACTAAACCCGAAATACTCACCTGTTCCCATTCCTTTACATCGCTCTGCCATCTTCTCCTTTCTTCTCTTAGTGTAGGACAATCTTCCACCTTCTAGATTGGCTGGGCAGGGATTACGTAACTGCGTTTTTTCATTCCCACACATGGGAATTCCAGGATTGCTAGGTATGTTAGAAACCAAAGCTGAAGCTGTGCATGCAAAGCTAAGCTTTTTGACAGATACCTGGAGCAATCAAGCAGGTAGGAGGGATTTTTGCAGAAGGGACATCAACTGAACTGCCTGATCGTAGATTCTTAAAAGTATAATCAATGTTACAGCTTACTATCTATGAATTTCTTTGGTCTTGATTTCAACCAATGATTCTGACAGTAACACACATACTACCCTCAGGTGACAAAACTATTGTACATACATACATACATACATACATATACAGTTAGATCCATAAATATTTGGACAGAGACAACTTTTTTCTAATTTTGGTTCTGTACATTACCACAAAAAACTTGTAATGCAACAACTCAGATACAGTTGAACTGCAGACTTTAATTAAGTGGGTTGAACAAAAAGATTGCATAAAAATATGAGGAACTAAAGCCTTTTTTTAACACACTCACTTCATTTCTGGGGCTCAAAAGTAATTGGACACATTAAAAAGCTGAAAATAAAATGTTCATTTTTAATACTTGGTTGAAAACCATTTGCTGGCAATGACAGCCTGTAGTCTTGAACTCATGGACATCACCAGATGCTGGGTTTCCTCCTTTTTAATGCTCTGCCAGGCCTTTACACACACACACACACACACACACTATATAGGAGTAGCAGAGTGGCATTATCAAACTAGGATACACAAAACATCTCCCTGGTCACCATCTCCTGCATGAAAAATAAAAAAACATGCAGTGCTGCAATACAGGAATATACCAGAATATAATAAAACACTTTAAACAGTATAATAAATATACAAAGGGAGCAAATAGAAGAAATGAATTGGTAAAGGTTACAAACATTTTAAATGACAGAGGTCCCCCCCCCCCCAACTTTAGCCCTTCCAAAATAAATTCCCTTAACACAGTGCCTAAGGCTTTGCGAATCTTGTGAGCGCTCTCCAAATTATGTTCACAGAAGAGATATCTATTTAAATACAATTACTTTGTGCAAATATGCCTTCAGAACAATTAACTAAAAACAGTAATTTATCAGTGAAAATCAAGGATACTGCAAATCAAGGAGACATTTAGCAATTAAATAAAAAGCATGGGCCATCAGACAGAATAATATGTTTGCTAGAAAATGTAATAAGTTTATATAACACCAGTATAGATGAAGCATTAAGTGTTTATTAACATTTTTATTTATCTTGATAAACTTCTGATATTATGTAACACATTTACTAACAGGCAAGTGATTCATAGTTCTATTTCACTTACCATCTGTGAAGTATCTAATGAGACGATGGTCCTTTTCTCATCTTCAGGACACTCCAATGCATTAGATACACTTGTCCCACCTGCAGAACAAAGCATGTAATTATAACAAAAGTTTTTTTTATTACAAATATCAAGACACCAATAACCAGCCGTGTCCAACCCAGAAATGTTTTTAAGCCACGTGGCAGCCCCTGTATTGTGACCCAACTCTTTAGTTACCACCCAAAAACAGCCGGGTGGTTACTGAAAAGTGCTGGGTGAGTGGGTGGGTGCGCCAGCTAAAATAGGCTGGGGAGAACACTGACCAGGAAATGGAGAACAAGATGTGGACATGAAAGATCTAGGAATCCCAGAGGTGCACATGTAGATCAAATAACTTTTTAATATATCAATACCAGTCACGTTATCTTTGCTGAACCTCATGCCTCTCCTGTACTAACCACAATGTGGTCCACTCTGCGGGCCATCTTTGTAACACAGCTGCCCAGCTCCAGTCTTAAAGTGCCAGGATCCGCACACAAATTTTCAGTTTCTCATACAGACAGCAGTAAACAAAGGGTGTAGTTTACAAGGTCAGAAAACAACTCTGGCCCTTTGAAGGTGAACAGTCTCTATAGAGTTAGTAATAAGAAATCTATAGCAAATGTTTCGGAGGTTAAGAAAGTCACACAGGTTTGATATTGGTCATTAATATTTTAATATCTTTATCCGGTAATATTTAAATGACCAAATACATTGGCATTATTCATTTGTTAAACGTTTTAGTTATACGTTTCTCTGCTTCCTCTGCATATAATTTCTGAGAATGTCCTAAATTCAATAAAGATTAAAACTCTCTTAAAAACTCTTATTACAATTGCCTTGTAATAAAGCTGCCATCAACATTTAACTTTCAGATGGACCAATGAGTCTTTAGTGCCAAGCCCCATGGACACAGGCTTCTGCTCTGCAGCACTCCATACATCTAAAATATGTCTAGTCGAGCTACAACCGATTAGTAAATATAGCTATGGAAGGGAGTACTACAGCCAAACAGAAAACACAGAAACATTTGGAACAAATGCTAAAAAAAACAGATATTTGCATACAGTCTAGTTTTTAGTCCACCACTCTTAATATCAAAAGTGCAAGTACAGTAAGAACACCTGAGCAGCAGATTTTAAATCAGAGTATCAGAAGGTACTGAAGAAAGTGGACCACCATGACAGTCTGTCAAAAAGCATTTTCAGATGGACAACAGATGCATTGTACATAGTGCTCAGTACAGGTTGCCTTACTACATCTCAAATTCAATGGTCACAGTATTCTCTAACACCTACACTGTCTACAGGCACTCATTTCCCTTGATGAATACAACCTGTTAGCACCTGAAATCGCAACCTGATCATGTGGAAAAATTAGGCTGTTTTACTGGCCTATGTAGCAAACAAAAGGAAAAATAGAACTTGCTAAGAGGAAAAAGGAGATTATAACCATGATGGTCAGAAAATTTACCTCCAAAAGGAATAATGCACACGTTATGTTTGCAGGCCAGGTCCACGATCCGAACTACATCTTCATGGCATTCTGAAAAAGTTAAAACACAAACTGTTGCATAAATCTTCACTTATTACCAACTCATATCAACCAACAACTATGTCCCCCTTAGGGCTAAAGAATTTGTATTTCATTGGCAAAAAAGTCAATATTTGATGCTTGCGTTGGGTTGGTATTGAAAAGTTGGGTCACAATACAGAGGCTGCCACCAGCCATAAATCTTCTTCCCATTCTGGGGAGGACATTGTAGTCCCCTTCTGTAATTAACATTAAATGATCTGTACTGTAAAGTACTATTTCTAATTGGCGCACAAAGAAATCTGATCATGGTATGCCATGCAGCTGCTAAAAGCATTCAGCTCAACTCACTGAACTGACAGTGTAGGGGTTAAAGAGAAAGCAAAATGAAGCATATACTAGGTTCAATAGTACTCGCATCCATTAAAGAGTTCTTGCATCATGGTGAAAAAGTAGTAGAGCTGACTTGGGGGCTTTTCATACCATAGCAAGTTTTTTGAGAATTGAAGTTTGGGCATCCCAGTCAAAATGAATGGACTGTCAAACTACCTCAACATACACACAAACTGATTGTATTCAGCACAGAACAATAGAACACACACGTGTGCATGTGTATTTGCATCTGTGTCTTGTGGCTCATTGTAGATATACACTGTCCCCAAAAAGTCACATGGTTTATTTTATTAGACTACCTTTAGCTTTATTTACAGGACACATTTACCATGGTATACTTTTAATAAGCCTAACACAACATTCACAACATTTATTTCCATCCAGAGTTGTATACATTTTTCAACAACATGTTGTATTGATGATAGAGTTTAATGCCTGGTTAAGCATTCTCTAACACGCGCCTAAGATTCTCAATAGGGATAAGGTCTGGACTCTACGGTAAAAAACACTGATGGAACAACCTGGTCATATTAAGCTGACCAAATTCTGAACTCCGACCCGACCAACTGAAGCATTCCCAGATCATAACACTGCCACCACAGGCTTAGGGACTTCTGACCAGATAGTATATTATATGGTGCAATATCTACAATAAATTATTGAATGTTCTGGTAACATGAATGACCACAACAGCCATTACAGTGTAAATGGACCCTAAAAAGGGAGACCAGGCAACAACCAACTGCGGTACCATAATTCTGAGAAACTTTATGTCAGAAAAACAGGAAAGAACAGAATGAAATACTCAAACTTGCAAGCACAGAAACTAGTGTCTCCAAATTTCTAAGTAGGAAGGTTTATTTAATTGGCCTGACTATAACTATAGTCATGCCTAGATTAAAAGTAAAGTAAAAAAAAAAAAAAAAAAAAGTAAAATCCTTAAAAATGTAAGCCATGTCCTTGCATATTTCAAGGTTTTATTTTTAGTTCAGCATTTTTTGGGCAAAGTGACAGGTTGTCTTGATACTCCCTTTACACACACTCATACCCTTTGCTTGCCAGTCCATTGTTCAGTGGGAACCCTGAATACCCAATACTCCCAGGTGTAAAGATGTGTGTTACAGCCTCCCAGAATGCAATGTTTGGGCCTAGCGGCTGTAACCAGATCATTTGTCCAGCAGATCATCTGTCCAGCAGCCTGCAGCATCTTCAGCCTCCCTTTAGCCGTGCAAAGATGTGCCTTTCTTACCATTCCCTGCACTTCACAGCTGAAGGGGATTTCAGGCAATGAGCAGCATAGTTCCTGGTTCCAACCTTGCCCTGCTATTTGCTGCAAGCCTTATGTATACCTCGCCAATTCCAGGATCTGGTTGCTGGAACCTCAGCCTTGCTACGTGAGATTTGCTCAATCACCCTCCGCCATATTGTGCCCTTTGGGATTCCTGAGCCATACTTGTACCTATATTACACTTTTTACAAGAGACCCGGTCACTGTGTCCTTAATAGGCAAAGTGGAAGGGTCTCATTAAGGATTGCTCTCTTTTCCTAATATGAAAATAATTATTTAAATTAGGGAGAAACAAAAGTTAGTTTCAAGCTAGGTGGTTTAGATGAGGTCAGAAAAATCTCCATTGGAACACAAAGAGATCTACTTATGTCCAGTTCTGCATGCTGTAATAAGCTACATTCTGTTTTAGGTAAGCTGAACTAAATTCAATTCCAGACAGCCACCATAAAGGGTGCTACACAATCTCCCTGCAAGTGCTTCATTTGGATTTAAGGAATTAGTCGTTTCAAGCGTAATTGCATAAAACAGCAATACAATTACAACAGCTAATATTTAACCATCTTTATTCTGTTTAATTAATGTACAATGACTAATTTGGCTATTCTGAGTGGGCCTTGAGCTATTTGCAAAGTTAACCTACATGCAATTAAATAGCAATAGTGATAATGGTGTGTTTAATAATATTTAACCATTAGTGTTGTGCAGCCTGAAATATCCACACTGTTAATTGCCACTTTGAATCTTAAACCTGCCTAATTGGCGCTGCCTAATCACTAGAGAAACATGGCTAGAAAACAGTCCATTTCACATGGGCAATCAGAGCACCTTGTATATAGTAACACACTGCTTTTCAATAAAAAAAAATGTTTATTGCTACTGATTTATTTGGGGGCTAAAATAGAGAAAAAATGTAAAAGAAATCTAAACACTATGAACAACAAAGAAAAAGTTTGACAAGTATGCATTTTTATTGGGCAAAACTGTAAACATTCACTGCAAGAAACCTCTATATATGTGAACAGTCTTGGCTTCCAAAGGGTATGACATTTACTTTAGGAAGTCATGCAATCAGAGAACCCATGCTGGAAAGCACAACCTGGCCCCAGGCTTTCAGCACAGATTGGTCCAGAACGAAAATCAGCCTTTGATTGGCAGCTTGTTTAACCCATCTCCATGGTAACTGTGCCAGAATGACAGTACAGTGCATTGGTTTAGAGATATTGGTTCTTCACAAACACTTTCCTATTCAAATTAAAAAAAAAAATCTTTATATGCCAGGAAATGTATACACACTAAGAGGAAATAAATATATGTGCTGAGTACCCTAAGCAACTATCTGGCTAAAGGAAAAAAAAGTGTCACTATTCTGTCTAGAACTTTCTGGTCGCTGGTTATTTGTATAGTGCAATTTTGTACATTTACCATTTTCTCCATGGGTCTGCTTAGTTCCAAAAAATGCTGAACTACAGCAAATGAATATGAAAATGTCACAAACAAATAAATGGAAATATCTTTACATGAAATGATTATTTTAGTGCATAAAAAACTGGCAAACAGTATTAAGTATAAAAGGTATGAGTGGGATATGAAGGTTTTCCACCAAATTTCCTTCCTTTTTTTTTTTTTTTTTAAGCATGCAAGTGCCACTTATATAATCTTGTAGAGAAATAAACACATCAGAATGTTAAACAACTTCCTTTTTATCTGGCTATTCATTTGTCACTTAGAATCTTTTAGATCAGAAGTTAATATTTTTATTAATAATAAACAGTATTAAACAGTAATAAACTGTACATTGAATAGGGGTTGCAAATGACAGACAGATAATGACAGTGACACAGGATGAGGAGAGAACCCTGCCCAAAAGAGCTTACAACGAGGAAGGGGAAGTACCACACAATACATGGGGTAGAATAGGAATGATAAAGTACCATTAGGTATTATAAACCTCATAAACCAACATGGCTTATTTTAGATACCTTTCAGATTATAGGAAAGTTTATTATTTCTCCTTATACGGATAATCGAGGTATGCGTGGGAGGAGTCATTAACTGCAAATGAATCCTCAGCCATCCTCCTACTAGACTAATAAAGTAATGTAAATCTACTTCAATTCAAGAACATAAACTGTGGACTTTGTCACATAAAAATATATAAATAGATGTAGAAACTTTATAATGCACTAGAACTATAGTTCTTCTTGAATTTATGATAATGCCAACACTCAGACTTCTATACAAATGATTAAAGCTAAACCTCTGAACTGACTCCGATTGGGAGGGTCAATCCCTTTTTCTGAACAAAGTAATTATTTTTGTCTACAAAATGGGAGAGTGGTAGAGATGTGTTCTTTGTACTCTATGCTTTAATGTGTCTCTCGTCCCAATTTCCAAGTTTGGGAGGTATGTGAAATGAGATTCAGCTCACAGAGAAGTTACCTGACCCTTATTAAATTTTTTAAAGGTGCATGAAAAATCCACAAATTGCTCCTCTATGGCAGATTTCATTCCCATGCCCACATAGTCAAAAAGAGAAAACCACTAGCAATAGGAATGTGGGAGGTGTAATTCATAAAAACTGCATATAACAGGTTCCCTACCTCCCAAGTCCTTCTAAAAGTAGGAGGTATTCATTAAAACCAGCTAGTAGCTTTATAATAAAAAAAGAAAACTCTGCTGTAAACTTTTGCAAACATATGCAGAGGATACATATCACTACGTTCACTCTGAAGGGCATTTCCTGTTTTAATATAGAACATAGGGCAATCTGATACACACTTTTGCAACAGAAGCAAGGTGTCAATGAGTAGGTCCTTACTAAAGTGACCAAGAATTATATTCTGTATACTTACGTGGCCACACAATGATGTCTGGAATTCTTTTAAACATTCCTTCCCTGAGTGTAAACATTTCATGGAGGCAATGACCTACAGGCAAACACATTTATACATATACATTAGAATACAAAAATTAATCATTCACGCTCCACCCCTCATAAAAAATATGAAATAGGATATTGTGTAGTAGTAAAGAATTTAATGTTAGAGATCTGATATATTGGCACTTAGAGGAGGTTTTGCTTTTCCCCTTCATACAGTTTACCCACCCAAAAAAAAAAAAACATTTTTGTTTGGTGTAGAGTAATTTTTTAGGCATATCTGACCTCTTTGTTGTCTATTTTAGGGAAATGATTTATTATAACCAACACATTTTGAAGACATACCCGAAACAGTCCTTTTATTTCCACTGCACCCTGTGGTCAGGGCACATATGTCATAGAACATGCTTATCCTATGCAGTTTTACATGTTGCATTGAAGAATGGTAAATGTGAAACCATTTTAGCACAAACAGTAATGAGTGTTTCCACAATGCAAGGTAACACACTGTATATGGAATTTGCAATGCACGGATATTTAATTTGGCACTGCAACCCAACACTCATATACAGAAAAAATAAATCTGCCCAAAACCATAAGGTACAGATGTGAATGGCCTGTGCGTGCGGTGCTTTGCAAAAGCTTTGAGGTATGGATTCTTGTGTAATAAAGTGGATTATTTTAGTTGCTTTTAAAACAAACAGACAGGGTAAATGCAATACTTTGACAAAAAAAATGTGCTGGGCTTACAGGTAATAGGGAGAGTGACATGACAGTCTTTTCAACTAAGGAGGCATCTGGAGAGGACTTTTAACGTTGGGAAAGGGTATTACGAAAGGAAACAAAGGAGGAGGTAATAGAGGGATTCTGGTCTCCAGGAAAAGAAATAAAAAAGTTTTAACCTCTAATTTGCCTGCTCTACCAATGGCAATATGTACTTTTCAAATACTGTACAGAGTGCTGCTTAACTATCCTTTTAATTTTGAAAAACAGCATGGAACAACTGGTACGTGGTAAACACTGGAATTCAATATAAATTCTAAGTTTGAAGGAAGACACCTATTAAAAAAAAAAAAACACGTGATAAATAAAAAGTTTACAATTCAGACAAGATATGATCTTACCATGAGCGCGGAAAACCCGATCCTCAACATCATGGGAAAATGGAATGCCCATGGCTTTTATGTCCTGGATAAATCCTTCATTTAAAATGGCTGGTGGGGCATCACTTGCATTTAAAGATGCCTAACAATAAAAACGTGATTACAATTTTATTTAAATAATAGGAATGTAAGGAATTAAAAAGGGTCAGACCACAAAAACTCATATTTAACTTTCTCAGAGTTTGCTGGTGAGTTGCCCACCCAGTGGTTTCCTATATAATTTACCACATGACTACTAAAATATAATTTGACCTTCAGCATCTTTTTTTTAATCCCTGGCTATCCTATCTCCTACATATGCTGTGTCCCGAAATCTCCCACATTTCCTGCAAATATTTTGTCTCCGTCTGCTTCCCAGATTTAGTGCTTAATGTGTTTAAAAGTCCCAAGAATTTTTGAATATGTCAAGCAAACTCAATGGCTCTTGGTGAATAATAAAGTCAGTACTACCCCCCCCCCCCCCCCAATGTATATAGGGCGGACCTAGAAATTCTTTTTACAAGTGGACATAGATGAGTAGATGTCCCACAAAAAATGGACAGTGAGATCTGTACATTCACATATCATTCAGCCCTGCTATAGCTCTGCTCCCAAACCTAGCAAACCATAGCACTTCAGAGAAAAATAGACAATATATTATTAATCATAATGATTATTCAACCTGCTGAATAAATTCTGAAAATGGGAAATACGTCCTTGCTTCAGACACGATATACACAAATGAGTTGTCTTAGCTTTCATGCATATTTAGCACTAAGGACACACTGCTACCCAAGTGGCTTACTAGCTATTTACTTGATGGCGAAAGCCAAAGAACAATCACCAAGCACCGCAATAGAGTTTGCAGGCGTCCCTCAACTGCCCCTTAATACCCCTGTGACTTCTCCATAGGACAGCCGTGTTTGTGCAGTGTAACAGTACAGGTTCACAGGCGCAGGAGACAGCCAATCTGAACAGGCACATAGACTGAATGCTGACAAATCCGTGGACTGACAGGATAGCAAAGCTCAGTTTGGCCTGAATCATCTGTACCTTTAAATTAGAATTACATTTCAACAAAGAGCTATGGAAAAAAAACTGCATATAAATATTCACAAACCATCTAAAGCAAACATTTATTCATTTGTGGCTTGAAAGACATCAGCCCCATTTGTACTTACTCTGGAGGTAGTTTTCTGATCCAAACTAGCACCGAATGTCTTTTCCATCCATTCTCGCAAAGATGGGAGCACCATACCACTCAGCTTATACCTGGAAATGAAAAATGGAAAAATTACTAGTAGTAATAGTCTAGGAGTCTCAGATAATGGTGCATATGATAGGGTGATGGCACAGGATCAGAGCTGAGAGGCTGTTTTTATAGCGAGATCAGGTATAATTTTATGTAGATGCATGATAGAAAAAGTCCAATATTGAGCTTGGAGAGAAAAAACACACACACATACTTTACACTTGTCCCCTGGTGGGACAAGTAAAATAGATAGAAAAATGAATCTCAGGCTGCAATGCTTTCCTTCAATCCTCAGTTCCCCACACAGTACTTTATTCATGCTGCAGCAAAACATCTTTAGTATTAAATGAGGCCCAGTGTCAGTTAACCTGGAAGATTAAGGGCATTGTGTAAAAAAAGGGTGCCGTGGGCTGCCCCTTGATGAGGCACCATTATGGCACGCAGCATGTACTGGGAATTGATGACGGGAGCAGTATGTCAGTACATAGACTACCAACCAATTATCATAGCAATTACATATTCTACAACACTCTTCTTAGTGATCATGCTCCTGTCTATTTGGAGTTTAGGGAGCTTCATCTACCTTTGCATGGACCACAACTTTTCTAAATATTTAAAATACCATGAGGGGTATTTATTCCAAGGGGATAATACAATTGTCAGGTGGTTTACCTTACCAGTATCCAGCAAAAATTCAGATTTCACTTTTGTGTAGACTGACTATTTAGGACATGGAAGGGAACTAAATGCTGCTCCCCTTTCTTTTTAAATAAATAATAGTTTAGAAAGATCAAACTGTTATATACTAAGCTATAAGACATTTATGAAGTGTGCACAAATAAAAAACAAAAAAAAAAAAACAAAAAAAAAAACACACAACTGTAAAACAACTAAAATCTTATGCCAAGGCCAAATAAATGTTATTGGTTCCTTCAGTGGACAAATATACTGTAACCTGTTTATAAATGACATACTCATATATAATTATACAAAAATGTACACAAACCTACAAAGGACCTGTAACTAAGCAAGAGGCTGCTTATCTGTCATATAGTACATAAAACTGCCTCAGATTGAATTCTAAGGCTATGATTGGTATTTTCCAAACACCACAGTATTTGCTAGTTGCAAGACTTCACAAATTTTCGGCATATTTTGTTTTAGTAAAAAAATAACAGCTCAAATCTAATGCTTCATATAGTGTACATATAGTAATATTCAAATGCATGGGGTGGGGATGCAATGTGCTACAAAACCTATTTAAAAGTCTAGATGGCAAAAAAAAAATAAAAAATCAAAAAGCCATCAAAAGATCCTCCTCTCAATACCACATGGAGGTTGTATGCCATCATGGCAAATGAGGTTGGAGATGGATATGACATGCATTCCCAGTTTGAATACACAAATTTCTATGGAGCCAATGGCCACCTAAGCATTTAGATGAAAACCATTTCATCCTGAAGGCTGACCCCTTTACACTTCCCTGCCTAAAGAATGCTCAGCTCCTCTTCAAGAAGGGGGACGTTATACCTTACTTCAGGTTAAAAACACAGTGTTCTTGGGGGTTATATAGATATCAACACTACCACGATGCAGATTCCAATAATCTCAGAAGTGCCTATTACAATATATAGACATATAACTTTGAAATGAAGGAAAGAAGGGGACTTTTACGGCAGTAATGTATCTACACAATCCCAAATAAAGCAAACAAATTTTGACAGATCTTAAGTAAAAAACACCTTTTTTATTATAAACATTAAAACCACATCGATCCAATAAACGAACATCAAAACAACTGAAATTTCGGACAACCTCCGCGCATTTCGTGGAACACGCCCACTTCTTCAGGAGGAGTCATTACTAAAAATCAAGACATATTTCAAAAAGGGGTTTTTTTTTTCCAAAATATTCAATTAAATTTCAAAATCAATTTTTGTACAATTTACAACATTTTCAACATACACAATTAAATGCTTCCCTCATATGTTAATATTTATGTTTAAGATCTGTCCAAAATTTGCTTTATTTGGGATTGTAGACACAATACTGCCGTAAAAGTAACCTTCTTTCCTTCATTTCAAAGTGATCCTTGGGGTGTTGATTCCTTTCCAGTCCCTTTAAATCTTGTCACATGTATTGAAAATTAAGTAAAAATTTTTTTTAATTTCTGCTTATTGCCTGCAGGGAGTTGGGAGAGTTCCTCTATTTTCTGATCAGATACCAACCTACCAAAAAAAAAATAAATAAATAAACCTAAATATAGGGGAAAATGTATAGAACAGTGTCTCTCCATTTAACACGGTGGAACCCATTGAAATAACATTCAGGTCTCCAGAGAACCCCCTGCTAGAATTACTATATCCACATTTGTGTGCTGGTCAGTGGGAAGAATACTAATTACATAGCTGCCAAGTGGGAAGAATGCCACCCTTACAGATGCCTAAAAAGATCTCTGGTGTCAGTTAAACTGACCTGAGAGACACAGACTGCTCATTGCTCAAGGAACCCCTAGCAACCTCTGGAGGAACCCTGGTATAGAACATTATTATTTCTATTGCAATAAAAGCTTACAGACTCCTTTTGATAGTTTCACTTAAGTGTTTTTGGGCAAACTCTTATTCCCCAAGCTGTCAATTAACACCATTGACGGTAGCTTCTTACATACATATAGACACTAAATAAAACAATAAAAATGTATGATTGAAGACAAAAGGAAAGGCTGTAAAATGTTTAAATCCTTTAAAAATTGAAAAAAAAAAATACAGACAAGTTACACAAAAAAACATTAAAACAAACAGCCTTCTATTAAATACCAACCTATGTGCATAAATCACCATTTGCACAGGACACAATAGCAGAAGGATAAACGTCCTCCAATTACCTAAGAAGATGGGCCAATCACATAACAAAACTACGTGCTGCATACAGAAGACATGAGAGGACTGGCTCTAAAAAGATTTATTAAAGCAGTGTAGAAAAATAACTGGTCTGCCAAAATATTATATTACTCTCTCCCACAGACACTATTTACTTAAGCTGTCCTAAGTAAGTGGGGGCATTTTCAGCTCATTTTTCTGCTCCATGATCAACCGTATCAAATGTGTATTTGATGCCTGATGAACGTTGTCTCAGCAAAGTACTTCTGCTTAAAACAACAAATCTGCTAAACATCTGTACTATACTGGCCACTTGTCATAAACCGCTCTGCCTTCTGTACGAAGGTGGTGCAACAAGAATTAGTGATGGAGAGGGTGGACGAGAAAGGAGCTAAGTGAGGAAAAAAATCTGAATTGAACACTTCTAGTCCAGAATAAAACGTGAATACATGCAAACCTTTAGTGGCACCACTGTCTGGGCCCCCTAAGGTAATATGGTAATCCTGGGATTTCAGATGTGTGTTATGATTCATTTTGACCCATACAAGTTCTAGCACAAAGGTTGTATACCAAGCAAAATGTTTCATGTACAAACAGGACTTATACTAAATTGGACTTATTCCAAAGTGGACTTGAACCAAGGTACTACTGTACTGATAATTCCCAGTGTGGGACAATGTTTGACTTGCTTTTTTTTACCCAAGGGACGGTGTTGGCTTTGCCACTTGGTCAATCAAGATCCCAAAGCAATTAAAAGGGATAAAGAGAGATCTCAGCCATGTGTTATGTTACCACTTACCCCTAAACTAATCCCCAAACGTACACTAACCATTGTAAGAGTATTTTATCCTAACCTAGCAGCAGCCATGTCCCATGCTAACAGTTCTGCACAAATTAACATTAAGCTGAAGGATAGTCTTCCATAAATGAGCAATTTCTGAGAATGCAATTTTGTTTTGTAACCATCCAAATTTCAGTCGTAAGAGAAGGAGTATAAAAAAAAATAGAAACAGAAAAGATTATGCATTCAAAATCATTATGAATGCATCTCATATTATTGCATACCTAGAGCATCAACACTCTGGTTCATATAAAACATGCAAAACGCAAACAAATTGGACAATCTCAGTACATTTGGCATAGTCTGTTAAGGGAGAATGATGATTTTTAAATGCATAGGAATTTCTATGCCATGTCCCCTGATAATAGGGCAGGAAATGTGGGTAGGGGAAATCTTCCCAGCACAGACAGAGCAATAAAGATGATTTTAGGACTCATAAAAATCAGCATACTTTAGCACTAGCAGGCAGCATCAATTGTCTCCAGACATCTTTCTCTCCCTTTTCATTTACGTATGCATTTTCCAGAGACAAACCTCAAGAATTAAGCATGCTTTCTTATATAAAGCTGGCCACGCTTATTACAAAGTAACTGTGCAATCGCCTTCAAATATTCCAAATATAACTGACTACCTTAACTATTTATTCAATTTGTATCAAAGTAGGCAGACCCTTCCTATACAAAGTGTTGGTCAATTGAGCAGAGATTGTACATGCCAACTGTAACAAAATTTATTGTAAGATCTGAACATATATATATATATATATAATGTAATTCATAATGTATTTGACAAGAGCTTATTTTTATAGTACAAATAATAATAATTACTGAGTGAAATGCAGAGTGGAGCACATGTCGGTTTATCTTGCACCAGATGGATCTATAACATTGTACAGCGGCAAAGAGTGCAGGTTTCATTGTTGTGCTACAGTCCATTTAGCCATGCACACCACCCGGCATTTTTCAGTGACCGCCCAGCTGTTTTTGGGTGGTTACTGATTGAGTTGGGTCACAATACAAGGGCTGCCACCAGTCTACAATTTCTTCACTCACGGCTTAAAAAAAAAAAAAAATGTCTGGGTTGAGCGCTGTGCCATTTCCATGTGGAGATGTGCCTACTGGGGGCCAGCACCTCATCCTGGAGAATGATGAAGGTATACAACTGCATTCAAGCACAGTTTCTTTGGTTTTCAAGAGACATGCTATAGGTCATTTTTATTTATTTATTTTTTTAATGAGTGCATATTTCCTTACATCTATACCTACCTTAAGCCCTTTTTAGAGCAAATGGCATCTTGTCCCTTTAAAGCGTACCTAAATTCAGAAACTTCACTTTACATAAAAGGGTAGACAACCCATTTATGTGAAGTAAAAATTCTGTTTGGAAGAAAAAAAAAAAAAAAAGTGCAACACTGCCCCGATTCTGGGAGCACAAGGCCTCCCAGGATACCTACGTCACGCATCCCAGGAGGCTCTTGGGTCCTCCTTCTAAGCATGCCCGAGCACCTTGGGCATGCGCAGAAGGAGTCTTTTCTTGAAAAGAGAAAAGTTTGCCGATCTCAAACAAGCAGTTTTTTTTCCTACGTCACCCGAACTTGCACCAGGGTCGGTTGGCGTAGGAAGAAGAACCAGGAAGTAGAGAAAAAGATGGCGCCGGCTTGGGGATGGATGCCGGGACGACGTGGAACCCGATGGAAGACACCTCCGCATGGGATTGAAGGTAAATGTATTTTTTTGTTTGTTTTTTTTTTTTGTTTTTTTTTTTAGGGACTTTTTAGTTTAATTCCTCTTTAAGCTGCACAACAGGCAATAATACATACATTTTTCATTAATGGGTTTGGTTATATTCCTTTAATGAAATAAAAACGGATTCTGCTGCTATTCCAAGCTTATGCACAGGAAAGAAAGAACACTTTGTGTGAAAATACCTTCTGTTTTAAATATTTACTGGAAAACTAACAGGCCTGGGTTAGACATTGTACAAGGCCTTCCTCCCTTGCCCCAAACATGTTTAAATCAGTGCTCTTTTATGATCTGTTAGAGACAGCATATTCCACATTATCTGTGTATACCTCCCTAGTAAACAGTGCACGGCCCTCTGTGACATGGCTGTTAAACACACAGCTCCCTTACAAGCCTTATGGTTGATTTAAACCCTCTTGTTTTGCCTACATACTTATTAATTAATGAAGACACAATAATACAACATCAGCCGTGTAGAGCTGGCTCCCGTCTGCCAAGATATACAGTGCCTCGCTCCTGACTGCGTCTATTGTCTGTGGCTCCCAGAGATGCTTGGGTGGTTGGGCTGGACAGAAAGAATATTGTCTGGGGTTTATCTACTGAGCGCCAGGCACTTCTGCATGCAAGGAACAGATGTGTGTTATTTATTGGGTGGTTCAGGCATTGAGCAGCCAGAGGTAAACACTGGAAAATTCTGCTACCATCAGGCTAAGATGTGTGGGACTGAGCAATAGGAATCAGAAAATCCCAACCATTGTTCATGCTGAGCAAGTGATAAGGCTTACTGGTGGATAGGAAGGAATTACTGATAATAGGCAGCCCATTACAGCTACTATCATATATAGCCCACCTGAATGTTGCTGATGAATCACATATCTCACAATCATTCCTTTAAAATAGGACCTCATATTACAAAGAAAAAGTCACCATATAGTTTAAAAACCAATGTCTGGTACACCAGGAATACATGAGACTAGGGTGCAAAATGCAACCTTTCAGATAGCGTGGAACCAGAAGTTCCAGCATACACAAGCAGTTGTCAACTACAGATCCCAGTAGGACCTACTAGATTAGCTGCTAATGCTTCGAGACCAAAGCCAAATCTAACTATGTCAATATGCATGGCAGTTTTAAACCCAGCATTTATTTAAGCCGGGTGGGAAAAAATTTTAGGTGGGTGGCAACTCCTGTATTGTTACCCAACTGTTTAGTAACCTCCCAAAAACAGCCAGGTGGTTACTGAAAAGTGCTGGGTGGTGCACCCGGCAAAAAGAGGCTTGGGAGAATACTGTATGAAATAACTTGATAAATATTTACAATAGCTACATTATAAGAAAAGCATACTTCTATTTAATACACTAAAATGCAATCAACACGTAAAAATATATAATATAGATAGATATAATCTGACAATTGTGGTAAAATTAACAAACCAATTTAGCAAAGAAAGAATTCTGCTTACTAGAGAGGCATACTGGTGTGTGTAGCTTGGGGATTGCTAATCAGACTGCTCCAGTAGAGTGCTATAATGATTACCAAAAGCAAAGAAATCAGCAGCTGTTATTGGCAAACTTTGTCATTTCCAGTAAAAATTAAATGAAACTTTAACATTAGCTT
>NC_092864.1:49697412-49934912 GCF_032062135.1 Pyxicephalus adspersus | reverse complement strand
ACAAGACCCTCCCGTCACATGGTTTTCAAATGGTTAATAAAAAAAAAAGAAATGAAACATCCACCAGCACTACACACTTCTCACCACTAAGTGGCAGTCTTACTCCACTGTAGACCTTCTTCTTTACCGCACTATTATTCTTTGCAGAAGCCAGCCCCAGATTCCTCATTGTTCAATCACACTGAGCAGATATTACAATAAAGGGAGGCATTGGCCTTAGCTAACTAACATTCTTCAAGGGAGGCTGTCATTTATATATCACAGCAACATCATGCTTTCTTGGGATTTTGCTTCCTTCAGATTCAAGAATAAAAATTTTAAAAAAGGGCCCTTTGTCAGCTCCAGGTTTTATTCTATTTTGCTTTTACAACGCAGAAGCATTATTAAATTGAATACCGCAACATTGGGACTGAGCTAGAAAAATCTGGAACACTAAGAGCAATAAGAGATAATGCTAAATTAGTTGCTAGGGGAAACTGCTCTGATTTTCTTAGATTGGCATGATATAGGCATGCTGGATTATCAATAGATGAGAACACAAAATCAAACAAACAGGGAATTGGAATTTTGGGTATCAGTCTTCATTGACTTGGTTATTTATGTGCTATGCAATGCACAATGTGTGCTGCAGATTGTTGCACCCCATTGTAAAAATATAGTAGAGAGCATAGCAGAGCATCACAACATACAGGCACATGAGCTTCCTTCCAAAGTGCAATAAAGCACCAACAGTTATCATGTAAAAACTTTTATTAGTTTCCACCCAATTTGTCCCAGGATCTGAGCAAGTGAGAAAAATCCAACATGTTGAACTGACACTGGAACAGAATGGAAATCTTTCAATGGTAGGCTGGATCTGTGGTCGATTTTTCCCAATGTCTGGAAGAATTTCTCTCACTTCCTATTGTGTGTACTGGATGGGAAATTAAAGAAACCCCTTCCAATAAGACACAGATGAAGATTGGTTCAGGACCCCTTTCCTATTTTATCCACAAAGGGGTTAAAAAAAAATCACCATGTTGTTAGAATATTAAATGATATTATTAAACAGTATTTATAGAGCGCCAACATATTACGCAGCACTGTACATTATTAGGGGTTGCAAATGACAGACAGTGACACTGGAGGAGGAGAGGACCCTGCCCCGAAGAGCTTACAATCTAAGAATTTATGTTAGATTCCAGCAGAGAGAAGAAATAGGATAATCCCATAAAATGGAATTTTACACCACATAATTTACTATCTAACAAAGATTGTACAGTCAGATTGTAACATGTAGAGTGAGGTTTTCTGGCTTCCACAGGCCCTGCCATCTGTATGGGGTTTCTGCACATGGAAGCTTTTGGTTTGCAGTCGGCTGCAGCGTCATCAGTCTGTGCTGTGTAAATAGCAAATCAATGCGAGGTGAAATGTGCATAGCACAGGCACTGGTCTGTCATGGCAGTCTTATTGGCATCATTAGTCGGCCAGCAGAAATACAGAAACTTTGCTAAGGAGGCTTTTGAGTAGGGTATATATAAATGAGGGAATGGTATGGGAGATTGTACCCAGATCTGGGATTAAGATGTGGTCAATCACAGTCCACATGTAAAACAAAATGCCCCCCAGTATATATTATGGATATATATGGCAGTGGTAAGGAAGTCACAGGAAGGCTTACACAGGACTATATACAGCAGGGAACTCATGATATGCATGTCATTGTTGTATTCAGCTGTTTGGCCAGATTTGTGCATTGAATTATATGTTAATCAGTAACTGATTGGTATTTACATGTCTAGAAGAATTTATTAATGAAGCTAGACAGGTTTATTAACATATTTGGCCGTTATTGCATCCAAACTCGCAGAGCTCTACACCCAGTTTTTGATATTGAAAGAATACATAACATATGGGGCCAGACTTTCTGAAAACATAATACAACTGGAGGCACTTGAGGTGTCTGAAGTACAAATTCTTAATCAAGAATTTATACTTTTTACTTTACTATTTGTTCCCGTTTGGCATCATTTATGAACAGACTTTTTTTAATTTTGCTTTATTATGACAATATGCCTATATCTGAACCTTTGGTCTCTTAGCTGCCTGTCAAAACAATAAATCGGAAGCAACCTGCAAACAACAACAATCAAAAAGTCAAAAGAACATTAAAAATCAAACGGCAAACTAAAAATACCAACAATACCAATAAGTTAGCAGTGTTCAAGACACAATTTTTTTTAATCCGGGTGGGAAGAAATTGTAGGTGGCCCCTGTATTGTGACCCAACTCTTCAGTAACTACCCAAAAACAGCCAGATGGTTACTGAAAAGTGTTGGGTGGTACACCAGCTAAAAGGGGCTGGGGAGAACACTGGGTTAGAGGGAAGTGAACCTGAGGCTGGGCTTTACACATTTAACAATTTAAAACAAGGCCACATTGACCTCTGAAGCAGAAGGCATTGCGGAATAATTCATCCTCATTCGGAAGGTGTTGCTCTTTTTGTAGCTCCGTTTACTCTGTACACACGCAGATTTTCGCCCGATAATTGGCCGATGCCGATTATCGGGCGATAAAAATCTGACGTGTGTACGTAGCTTTAGGGTTCACCATTATGAAACTCTGACTTTTCCCTGACCAACCAACCATCTTTTTAAAAGCAGATCAGATCAATAGGTTGTACGGATACAGTTGAAAGATAACTAGCTTTTTGAGGAGAGAATTTGCTTTGCACAGGAGGAGAGGACATTGCCCAAAAAAGCTTACAATCTAAGAAAGGCCACCTTTTAACATCTCAAGAACCACTGTCAACACTTAAGTGCAGCAAGCATGACAGATATCTGTATAACCCAAACTGATGATATATTATTGGGAAGATGTTCCTGGGTGATAATAGACAACTTGGTTATCATACATACCTCAAACCATTATGGAGGTACATTGGTCTGGTGTCATCATTAGAAGAACCCATTGCAGGTTTTTCCTCCGCCAAACCACCACATTCACTGCATTTGTTATCTCTAAGGTACAGCCCAATGTACCTCCATAACGGTGTGTGTTATGAATGGGAACCAAGTTGCCCGAGTTGTCCATCATCAAAGACTGAAATATTCTACACTCCCGACAGCGGCTGCTTACAAAAAGAGACCCAGCATACTATTTAGGGGAATTGGAAATAAACAAAGCCTACCTTTCTTACCCACTTCTTTGCCAACAATTTGAAATCCATTGCCACAAGTGCAATTTAAAGCAAACGCAAACTAAAATTTTTACTTTACATAAAAGAGTGGACAGCTCTTTTAAAAAAAAAAAAAAAAATTCTTTTAAAAAACTGGAGGTGAAGTCCCTCCCCGCGACGATCAAGACAGAATGGGAGTGCAGAGCCTCACCGGATATCTACATCACGCATCCAAGGAGGCTCTGGCTGCTCCTTCTGTGCATGCCTTGGACATGTGAAGAAGTGGCATTTTCCTACACTAAGGGGAAAAGAGATGTCTATCTTATGCATGCACAGTGAGATCCGCAATCTTTTTTTTCCCCCTATACAGCGGGATACATCACCAGATCTCCCTCCTGCGCAGTGCGAGATTGGGTGATGTAGCCAGAAGAAGGAAGAAGGCAACTGAAGATGGTGGCAGGAGGAAGGAAAATTTCAGGACAACGTGGGACCCGATAGCGGACTTTTTCAGTAAGAATCGAGAAGGACCTGTGGAATTTAAGGTGCGATCAGTTTAGGTCTGCTTTAACATTTTAAATAAAGAAACCCATGTAAAAGGAAAGTTTTAAACAACTTCAAACGAGAACTAATGAATGAATCAATCAAAACTTCCAGAAAGAAGGAATAAGTATGTAAAAATACAGTAGCTCATCGCAAAAATAAATCTCAGCATTTAAGCAATAAGTCATTGGGGTTTTATCCTCTATATTAAAATATTGTTAATTCTACTGTTTAACTTCATAAACTCAAATGTTGCTAATCCTGAAACAATGTTTGCTTTTTATAGGTTACCCACAATGCCTTGCACAAAATAATGAAGAAGTAAAAATAAATAGAAATAAAATCTTGTTTAAAAAAAAAAAAAAAAATCTAAAAAACATCCTGTGATGAGGACTATTTATCTGATGCTCCTAGGAGCACACAAACAAGGATGCAGAGACTTGCTCTGGTTTATGGCTCCATATATCACTACTAACTGCTCAGCATCCATTTTGAGTCATGCGGACTTGCTGAGCACATGTGAATCAGGCTCTGGAGAGAAATCTGCAGTCAGACAAAGCAGACGCCAGATGTCACTGCAGGATATGAACCCTTTACATATCCTATTGTGAATGCAGCGCAGGCTCTAGTTACTTCCTGAGATCACCACTGAATGAGGCTGCAAGCCGCTTCTGAGAAAAGGGAAATCCACTCCTGGAAATGAGCTTAGATTTAAAGGGAAACTCCAGCTTGACTATATATTGCTGGGGAATATATTAAAGCATTTTTTCTACCAAAACCTACACATGATTTTACAAACCAGTTACCAATAAGGTGCATGCAAATCTCTAAATGCAAAATTCCTGATGTTAGCTGCCTAAAAGTCACGATGGCCCCACATTTCTAGGAAATAAACAAGTAGAGTTCTGTCCATACTTCTTTCACATCAGTGACTTCATGAACAGTGAAACATGGTGGTCTTTGTACTGCAGAGTATAGAATGGGTAGTTTGTATAATATATAAGGGATAGTGTGTATCCTAAATACATTGTGTTGTATAGAATGGCTCCTCTGTGCCCTGCACACTGCATAGTACGGTAAGGACAATTTGTGTCCCCTAACGCTGCACAGAATATTAGTATATATTGGCTTATTTGTGTCCCGAATATCAGGCATAGTACAGACTCTAGTTGTATGGGCTTGAGAAAGAGTTTCTCCAGGCTTGAAACGTCAGCAGTTTGTCTCCTGGGATACATAAGTCACTTATCCCAGGAGGCTGCGGGCTGCTCTTTTTTTGCAACATGCCCGAGATTGGGCATGTGCACAAGAAGCTTTCCCCCCACAGATCTTACCACATGTGCAGTGAGCAGCACGGTGGCTCAAAGGTTACCACTCTGGCCTTTGCAACGCTAGGTCCCAGGTTTAAATCTTGGCCAGGACACTATCTGCATGGAGTTTGCAGGTTCTCTCCGTGTTTGGGTTTTACGGGTACTCTGGTATTCTCTCACATTCCAAAAACAAGTAGTTAGGTTAATTGGGTTCCCCCAAAATTGACCTTGGACTGTGTTAAGGACATATGACTATGGTAGGGACATTAGATTGTGAGCCTACTGTGTATTAATAATCTGCACTTTTTTTTACATTTACAGTAGGAAATGTCACCCATATCACACCTGCACAGTGCAAGATTGGGTGACATAGGAAGAAGCAGGTAGAAAAAAAGACCATTGCGGTGCCCGCTGGTCACTCCACATCTGAGCGAAGAAAGAATCCAGGATGGAGTAGGACTGAATGGAAGCCGATTGTGGAGGGCTCAAGTGCTCCCATTACATCCGGCCAAACTTTCAGATGATGATGGAAGACCAAACCTTGAGCGTTTACTCACGATTAGGAGTCCACTTTGCACATTTTAGACGCTGATGTAAGACCTGGATTTCTGATTACAAACATCTTTGGACTGAGACCTTGATAAACAAAAACAGCCACTTAAAGGCAAAAAAATTCAATGTAACAACATTTTAAGAATATTCTCAATTTCAGGTACTCTATACCATTACTGTGCCAACATCTCCAACATTTAAAGTATCAAAATAAAAAGGGATAAATCACTAGCTAAAGTATTGCCTGTAAAACAGTAACACGCTGCTGCATTTTCCTTAGGAACCAGCTCCTTTAAGATTTTTACTTGCCTCGTTAAACTGGATTAAAGCCATAAAACACAGGCAGCGCGTTTCACTTTTAGCAGTCAGGAAATCTACCTTCATGACAGCCGCCTGTACACAAGATGAGAGGATCAGCGATGGAATGTGTCTGCTTGCCCTGTTTACTGTAAGTGTTACTGCCAGGAAAATAAGACTCCAGGCATCAAGCCAGACATCAAGGCCTAAAGCCTTCCATGGGTAGATTAACCATAAATACTCACTACTACCTGTCAAAGCTGGAACCACAATACCCCATAGCATGACAGCTCATCATTATGGTCACTCCAAATCATATTACTTTCCTCTATATAAAAAGATTGCATTTTGTTATTAAAGACCACTTGGAGAGTCACCAGACACCACCAGTAGCTGGGATTTAAATACTGCTCCTGAAATAGTGGAAAATAAACACTCTAGTGGTGTAAAAAAAAATCAGGTCACACAGCCTGCCCTACCTGTCCATGATTGGGTGCCCACAGACTAACATTTATATTATTAAAGTGGAATTAGGCTACGTACACACACCTCAGATGATTCTCGTCTGATAATCACCTCAGGGCGGATATCGGACGACTATCTGGCATGTGTACAGTGCTCGTTGTTCATGGTTTTGTCCTGCCGGATCCATGCACGACCATCATTCGTAATTGAAGTGAAGGGAACAGAGCTCAGCGGGGTGCCACTGTCATTCTCACCCCTTTCCTCTCCATAGAGCAGAGTTGTATGGACAGCGCTCGACCATGCATTGTGCAGTCTTTTGTCGTTTGAAAGGAAAATTTTTTTTCGTTTGATCGTGAAATATCCTTTCCAACATCAATTATTGTACGTGTGTATGCAATCTTCTGCAAAGAAAATATGTGATCAGGCAGAATTATTAGTCCAAGGGAACAGGTGATGTTCATTCTGGAATAAAGCATGTTTCCCTGCCTGCTCACCATCTTCTTCTTCAAAAAAACAAAATTATGTCATGATATGCATATGCAAGTATATCCCTTCTGCCATAAAAGACCTTTTTGATTGCATTTTTTTAGAGTAGGATTTAATTCCACTTTAATTTGTATTTATATTTTGCCAACATATTACATAAGCATTTACAAAGCCCACCATAATTATGGGTCATAAACACGAGACAATTTTGAGGGAAAGCTAACTAAGGTAAAGGAAAGTTTTGGGGATGTAGGAGGAAATCCATGCAAAACACAGGGACAGCTAGTTATGTTTGTAGGTTGATTTACAGACATTTGCAAACACTTATCAAATGCCTGAATACCACCATAGTTGTGGTTTTCTAGTGCTGTAGTTGTCTTAGGCAGGAACTGGAGGGAAAGAAACACTTCTATGAAGGTAAAATGCTGGGTTTTTTTGTTTTGTTTTTTTAAGTTCAACACACTTGCACTTTTAAGTGCAACACACCTAAAAAAGGGTGCAGCACCGCCCTTTTAAGTACGATCAAGACTTAATGGGAGCGCAGAGCTCTGGCTGCTCCCTCAACACATGCCCTTATCTCGGGCACATTACCTCCTAGTGGAAAAAAATCCTGATTGCACGCATGCGCTGTTCACAGCAGCTATACCACCCAATCTTGCACCTGCACAGTGCAGATCGGGTGACGAAGAAAGAAGACTGAAGAAGACGGAAGATAAGAAAGAAGATGGTGGCGCCCAGGACTTCATCTGCGGCGAGAAAAAGAGTAATTCCAGGACGACGCAGGACCGGAATATTGGAAGGCCATCGAGGGACCTGCGGGTTTAAATGCAAGTGTAATTTTTTTATTTTTAGATTAGTTCAGCTTAAACACTTATAACTGCTTCTATAACTTATAAACTTGTTTCCGTTATAATGAGAGGGCTTTGTGATTATTGTTTTTTAAGCAATGCTAGAAAACCACTTTCCCAACTGTTCAGCCATAAATGTGAACAAGCCCCATGAAAAGTAAACCTAATGGCTACAGTAGGCCGGCCTAATTCTTTTATAAATGCTAAAATTTTGGGGTCTAAGCGTCTTCAAAGTGTGGGATCCATGTGAAGAACTGGCACCGACAACGAACATGTATCCGAAAAAACTAAGTTAGTGAAAGCTGTACAGAGATGCAGAATATGTAAGGCAAGCAGAGTGACTGGCCAACCAATAATAAACATGCTTATTTTAGAAAACTTGTACCATTTCAATAGTTGTACATATCCACAGGCATGCTTTAAAGTGGTCTGCTCCTAATTATCTATATTCAGGAAGAATAAAAATTTTAAAACTAACGTTTCCTGGATATCAACATCCACAGAAAGGAAGCACTGTCTGAAGTCACAGAACAATGTTTTCAACTTAGAGAAGAAGAGACCAACCACATAAGCACAATGACGTAGTTATATGCATTGTGAAAGCCTTCCATAGCAGAATTAGTAATTTTTTCCAAGCATTTACCAATACCATATACCTAAAACCTTTAAAAAAGTAACATTCTTCCAGTACTTTATGCGGTGGCTGCGTCCATTTACACAGTGAACTTAAAGGGCAACCAAAGTCCCACATTACAACTACAGGATCAGGCAGGTGGTTATTGCAGAAAGAGAGAAGCGATGCCCCTTCTGCAATATCTGCAATATCAATGTCTTACCCGCCTGACGTCACCATGGAAATGTAAAAGAAGCTGAGCTGTGCTTGCGCAGCGTCGGCTTTGTTTGCCAGGTAAACCCAACAATCCAGCTTCACTTGCATGTTCAGGGGATGAATACAGGCACAGCCAAGCAAGATTATTATTTTTAATATTAAACAGGATTTATATAGCGCCAACATATTTCACAGCGCTGTACATTAAATAGGGGTTGCAAGTGACAGACGAATACAGACAGAGACACAGGAGAGGACCCTGCCCCAAAGAGCTTACACTCTGGTAGGTGGGGGAATTAACACACAATAAGAGGGGAGATGGCCAAAGATAAGTCTCTAGGAAGAAAAAAAAGGCAAGGTGGCAATGCCCTACAATAGGACGGGGATAGGCGAGTCACAAAGGTTTACTTCCACTTTATGATCCACATAACAGACAGTGAATGGAAAGGTGAATTGATATTGCAGACAAACCACTAAATACACATGTGAAGTATATAGAAGTGTGATTTTACTTGCTAAAGGATTTGCATTTCTGTTCACTTAGTCCAGAGATTTGCCACTCAACCAGACCCTCTCTGGCAAGGCAACGAGAAAGCTTTTTTTTGGGACAGCAAAAGAATCAGCCAACTCGTCTCTCCACCACTCTGCTCTTTCTATCAACATTCTACTTGTTTACCCATGAGCACTGACATGCTCTTTCTGCTGATTCTCCCTTCCCCAAACTAGGCACTTACATTGCTTATAATTAAAATACATTACTGAGGTATTCATGAAGACAGAGCTGCACCAATTGTTGCCTTTTATATCTTGTCTTGAAAACAGAATTGTTCACACTACATTTTAGGAACAACCATCCAAATGACATGGAATATACGAATGTCCTCCGGAATATGACGAATGTGGCCAACTCCCCCTACGGCCTAGACTGACTTCTTTATTTGTAAAAAGAGGAAATAATGTTTGTGTGGGCTGAAGAATGAACGTCCAAAAAATTCTACACTGTTTCATTGGTGTTTACATTAAGTCCAAAAAAAAGTGTCAGTGGGTTTTTTTTTTCCATTACTGATGCAGGAAGTAGCTAGGTAGGTGTAGCTTATGCAAGAACAACTGATACCATTCCCTGGTGAAGAATCTTCAAGGTCCATGCGTTTCAATGGCAGTAATGGATTCTCTACCAGGGAATGTTTGAAGGAATTGCAGATTCCCTGCTTTATAAAAAGAGCTTGAAGTGTTAAAGACATTTGGTTCCTACATCAGTAAAGCCCACAAAAAAAACAAAAAAAACAAAGCCAGGTGCCAGACAACTTCTCTATTGGCTCCTGTGCTTATTTGGATGAAGGTGTCTACTAAGCATTTTAGAGGTTCATTCTGGTTATAAAATGTTAATGAGTTTGCTTTAGCAAAAGAAAAAGAGAAGAAAAAATGACCAGCAATCTTGGCCTGCCAGCCATCTTGGTATATAATGGTGGCAAGTTCCATCTCAAGTTTGCAGAGGACACTTATTAGCTTTAGGTTACTAAAGACGTCAGCTGCACAGAGAACAAAATATGAGAAAGTTACTGTTTTTCGAAGATACAAATATAGGGCTTGTGTATAGTGTAGAAAGCATGCAAAGTACAAGTAACACAGGTACATAGTAATATTCTTTTATTCGTCATTGCTTCTTTTGAACATTGTATAAGGTACTCCTAATAGATTAAATATTATAATTAATTGGTAATAAAAACTTTGTTCCACTATATACCTATTAGTTCACACACAGTTGTGCCAAGAAGCCTTTTCCAGCTAACCTGATATAATATTAGGATTATTCTCAACACAACCACAGGTTTATTGCCAACATTTAGCTAAATAATAAAAAAAAACCTTGGCAAGTAAAGGAGCTTTCACACCTATTAATAAGGCCATGTACGCACTTGCAATAGTTCTCGTCCGATAATCGTCTCAGGGCCGATATTCAACAAGAATGTGGCATGTGTACAACGACTGTCGTCAAAACGACCATCCTGGCGGATCCACGGACGATCTTAATGAAAGTGAAGGGGGAGAGCACAAAGCGGGGTGCCGATTTGTCAATCTCCCCCCCCCCCCCCCCCATAGAGCAGAACGGTGTTGTATGTACAGCACTCGTTCATGCATCGTGCAGTAGTTTGTCGTTCCTTTCCAATGACAATTATTGCACGAGTGTATGCAGCCTAAGCACCTTCAAAAACACAATGCATGAAGATTTTCATATGGATGACTGTCTGACCTGTGTCCTGGGTCCAGGCAAGGTCTGAAAGCTTTAACTGCCAAGAGATCAGGTGCGTTGCCATGTGTTGTATTCAGCGCCCAAATAATTTAAATGGGAAGCCCAATACACCACATCAAATGGAAACATAGTAAGGTGTATCTGGGGTGCTTTTAAGATTGAACAGCAACCCAGCACACCTGCGCATATCTCTGTTGCTGTACATTGCAGATGTTTCAGCATGGACATGCATGTTAACAAGGCCTCATCATAAATTCATGAAGGGGAAGGGTAGATTACTTTAGGTTGGGAAGAAGGGAGGACTTCCAATACAACCTCTGCTGAATCAGACCTAGCACTCTCTATTCATCAGGGAGAATGAGCTTTGCCTAAACCCGACCTCTAATGTGAGCCGCTGCTTCATCAGAGAAGTTTCTTTACAGAACACTGGCAGTGGTCAGGCATTGCAACTGATTTTTTCAAGAAGATATTACTAAACTGTAAGTTTAAATCAGCTATACACATTACAGATGCATAGAAAACAATGTAGGAAAAGTTAATTTGAGTTTTAGTGTCCATGCGATTATGTGTGTTATGTCACCCCTTACCATCATCTGGGTATGGCACTTTATTCTTTTAAATGAGCTACCCAACACCACAAAGGGCAACACATGCACTGCAAGACAGCAACTTGTTTAACAAACATTCCAGGTGCATAAAAATAAATATTTCCATAGTGTACTGGTGTGAATGGGCCCTAAAACCAGTCTTTTGCACCAGTGCACATAAAAAAGGCGGACACAAACCCAATTATTTCTAGAACAATCCACGTTAGGGAAGAGCCAAGAGCCAATGCTTTTCAGAAGTTTTCACAAAGGTGCTAAAAAAAACTATAGGAACCTAAACTAAAGGTTTGAATATACCGTTTACTATACCATTTTCCATAAAATAACCTGATCCATTGCTTTACCCTTCATCTATTACGTCTTGCCTTTGAAGAAAGTAAATACAAGCATACCACAATTCTTGTTGCAATCCACTGCACACTTCACCTTCAATCTTTTGAGATTACCATAGGTTGTTATCTGATTAGTGAAATGCCTAGGACCACTATTATTACAATGTGGGGATTATATTATCTATTGCAAATATTAAACTACTCGAGATTAAAGGTATTAAGTGGTACCGTATAGATCACTATAGATAATATAGTCCTATATTGCTGCTGAAACAATTTTCCTATTCTTACATGAACAAAATATGCACATTCAGCCAATGGATTTTTTATTATATAATATTTATAAAGCGCTGACATATTACGCAGTGCTGTACACAGTCCATAGAGTGCTAACCACTGAGAAACCATGTTTTTATATATAAATTTACTGCAACTGTACCCCTCCTACCAGGAGGAAACCGACACAAACACAGAGAGAACCTGCAAACTCCATGCAGTTATTGTGCTGGATCAGATTCAAAACCTGGGACCTAGAGCTGCAAAGTCCAGAGTGCTAACATTGTAATATTGTGTACACAATTATTGTGTAATATTGTAACCATTATGGGTGTGCCAGACGCCTGTGTCCCCTAATTTCTGCTCCATCACCCCAAGTCTCTAGGGTACTCCTACAATGCAAAAAAGTACTTACAGTAACAGTAATAAGGTGTGAAAATCAGCAGAAACACACAAACATTTCTGAACATTGAAAAGCCAGAACTAGGACATGCATTAGCCACTATGGCTGTGTCCATAACAATTATCAAACAAACATTAAAACTGCATTTTTTTAATCCGTTGTATTGTATAGTGACTTTACTTTTTACATGGCTGACAAGTTTAGTGCCGTAACTACTTTCACCACTTTCAGCCATTAAAAATAGTTGAAATATTTCACAACTTTACTTCATTTCTCTAAGGAAGTTGAAGAAGTTCATTGTTCAGTATTATGACACAGTTATATGTTGCAATAACGAAGAAAAAAAACACATCTAGCAGAACAGTAACTAGTACTTTTTGACACATTACACAGCGAGTGTAAAATCCATGTGGTTGGAGACAGTGAATGACAATGACCTCACACACCCTTTGTAGCAGACAACTTCCTTAGCGTTTATGTTTTGAACAGCCAGAAGTATACTGGACATATACCTGAGCCGATAAGTTCCCAGAAGCTGCAAACACTACCTAAAAGCATGCTCAGACTAGTGGTATTTTTGGTGGTAACAGGCAGTAACTGCTAAGCTTTTGCAAGTGGCTAAGTTCACTGGTGTAGGGATTTTATTTATTTGATTGCAAACATAAAAATTTGCTGGGTCTTTAGACAGTTTTAAAAATTTCAGCAGCGTTTGGGAGGAGGAAGTGGACAACTTTTGGGGAGGCTTCCAGCAAACCTTCTACTCTGAAAGGGAAGGAATGGTGAGAATACAGATGACCATACAAAGTCAATAACTTAAAACAAATAATGTAGTGTAGACTCTATTGAAAAAAAGACAATCAGGCAGTTATTGAATTTTGCTGTTCCAAGTGATCAGATCTAGGTCAAGTACCTAAGTGCTTAGCAATACAGTATGGTGATCTTGTGAACGCTACTGAAATTGAGTAAAGCAATTTGCTTCTAACAAACTATAGGTAGAAGCAAAAATTTTGGATGCAATGATCCTAAAAGAAAACAAACAAACAATGGAGCAGCGTTTCTCAACCTTTTTTTTTTTTTTTCAAGCCAATTTTTATTAGTTTTTAATACAACATAAGAACATTGATCAACAGGGGGACAGAGCATAAAAAGGGAAGGTAAAATAGGGAGGGGGGGACACTTGAAGAATATAAAAGTCATCAACCATTTGTAGTAGCAGAAAATGTGATATTTGTAATATACCACGTAGAGTATTGAAACTCGTTCAGAATCGATGAGCTCTCCGTGCCTGTGAAAGTACATAGCATAAATTTGTACCATTGTTGCCAGAACTCAACCTTTTTAACATGGGGAATCCCTGCTATAAATTATTATATTCACAATGCATAGTATATTAATGTGGTGGTTAATAAGAGAGATGCCTCATATGTGAACCATTACAGATAGCCAAAAAGGTCACTGGTGTCCATTAAACTGACCTGAGAGGTCATTGCTCAAGGAAGCCCTAACATCCTTTGAAAGAAAGCCAGGGCTTTAAAGGACCCTGGTTGAGAAACACAGTGATAGATGAAGAAAATTTGGAAACAAAAGCAATCTGTTTTGCTGCCAATTATCAAACACTTTTGCAGTTCCCAATTAATCGGAGCATTGATAACAATAGCAAAAAAAGAGTGGAATAATTCTTCCAATAAATTCAGTGGTTATGGTTCATGAATGACAAACGCCTCTACCTTAACCAGGCAAATCTGCTAAACCGAAATAAAAAAAAAATATTCAAAAACATGTTAAAAGCAGAACAAATATTTGACACTGACTGAAAGTACAGAAATAAATGTAATTCATTTTTCTTTAAATCAGCAGCTCTTGAAATGTGTGTTTCTTTTAGAAATGCTGGTTTTGAGATTTGGAACCTCGAATGATTTTCCATTTATTTATATTATGAAGAAGATAAGACATGCTCCCCTTTGCAGCGCTAGTGCCAGGTTTGAATCTCGGCCAGGACTCTTATCGGCAAGGAGTGTCTATGGGTTTCCTCCAGGTACTCTCCAAAAAAACATATAGTTAGGTCAATCTGCTTTCTCTGAAAAAATTTTCCTTGACTACATTAATGACATATGACATCAGATTGTGAGCCCCACTTAGTGACATGAGTATAGACTGTAAAGCGCTGTGTAATATGTTGGCGCTTTTTAAATTCTAGTTATTAATAAGAATAGTGCCTGAACAGATATAGATGGGGAAGAACTAACCATCAGGTGGAAGAAACAGAGTAAGGGACTTATGGATGGTGGAGATCCCATGGTTAGAATTATCCACACATAAAGGAAGCCAGGGTCTGACAGCCCTCCAGGCTTCACCTACATCTAAAATATCAATATTAGGTGGATTATTATTTATCCAATACAAATAAAATAGTGTCCAGTGACCTACTAGAATCAATCTTAATATATGGCAAGCAAGATTTCGATTTCAAGAGGCCCCAAAACGAATGCTTGTTTCCAATGAGCTGTTGTTGGCAGTGGTGTATGTCAAAGACTGTCCACTCCAAACAAAAGGCAGTTTGATCACAGATTGGCACTGGTTTTCTTTCAGCAACTGCTCCACTGTGAACATAATACACCAACTGTTCTACCTCTGCCTGCAACGCTGTCATTGTTCTGCAGAGATATTTCCTACAGAAATTCCAGTTTGGGTATACAAATTCAATGTTTCTACTCTTCCCCAAATATTCTTTAGAAAAAAAAGGAAAAAAAAACAGCAGGTGGATAGAATGTAAGTTACAGATTTTCAACCAATCACAACGTAAAACAGCAGGTGGATAGAATGTAAGTTACAGATTTTCAACCAATCACAACGTAACACTTCACACATTGAACGAAAGCGAAAACCTGCTGAGAAACTAGAAAAATTACATTCTTAACTGTAATCTACGAATCAATAGAATTCCTGCTCGGTTCACACCCTTCTGTCTAAACATTTTCACTGTTACCTAGGCGTGTCACTCAAGTGTTCCAGAAATACAAGTTGACATTCAAAAATCTGGCCATCGATAATTCGGTTCCTTCATTTTTCTAGTATGGATTTCGGAGCACATTTTTAAATTTACACTTTTCTGGAGGTGCGGTTTATGTTTTGATGGCGCTGTACTCCAGAATAAGCTGTTAGGTCTTGCTTGCATGTGCTTTCCTTCTCATTTTGTTTGTTGCTGTATGCATTATGGATTCAGCAAATAAAAGAGGTGTAAAACGCAAACATTGTGCGTTGTCGTTCGCAGAGAAAGTGGAAATGCTAAAAAAAAAACTTGATAGCGATACATGATAATGTTAATAATAGTAAACATTAAAATTTCAATTGCTTTTCATTTACTGTCATTTCATTTTAATATATACAGCATATATAACCTTCAAAAATCTGGCACTCCAGGTCCGGAGGTTGCCGGATTTTTAAATGTCAACCTGTATCAGATACGTATGTGCATAGGAAAATCGGTTTGTAGAAAGTGACAGGGAAGGTGAATAATAATAATAAAAAAAAAGTACTTTTGGGACTTTTTGTGCACCAGAAACTTGGCAGAAAGGGAATCTAAAGTATGCGTTCACTGGTAAATTAATGTTGGTGCCACATCAGAGCTTTTAATTACAAAATTATGAAGAGGAAGCACCTATCGACAGTTCCTATCAAAATAAAAAGGCTGTCGTTATCAAGGGGCTTCTGCAATTAAAAGCAGTTGGAGACTACCTGCACATTGCTTGGTGTATTGCTAGCAGAGGTGATCAGGTAAAGATCAGGTGATGTACCTCCTGTGATGTCCTATAACAAAGAGGAAGCCCCACATCAAACACTATCTCCTATTTACTACACTAATAGTTTTAAAATACAAACAATGTGCAAGGTCAGATTTCCATTTGTTGCATGTTATCTCTATACAGCTTTACTAGAGAAAAT
The DNA here is from genome assembly GCF_032062135.1 of Pyxicephalus adspersus. NCBI lineage: Eukaryota > Metazoa > Chordata > Amphibia > Anura > Pyxicephalidae > Pyxicephalus > Pyxicephalus adspersus. The sequence goes on along the minus strand of NC_092864.1, from coordinate 49,918,622 downwards.
AGATAAAAGAAATAGAATCCCTGATCAAATATTCAATACCACATATACTGAGATTACAGATGTTGTAATGACAATATACCAGCTGTCCCTCTCTGTAATAGTAACCTGTACTATTAGAAATATGGAATCTGACATTTGTCATATCTTACTCTATGCACAATAATGGTCAGGCTAATACCCCATCAAAATCCTCCATTCAGACCTGGAGCAAGCTTGCAGATCACATCTGACTTCACTAACCGATTCCTGTTCCAGGTCAGTGATTAGGAAATGGTTTATCAGGCCTTTGGAGGAAGTCGAGCATCAGACCAACCAGGAGATGATGCATGGAGCATTACAGTGCCACAAATCACATTACACATTACAATCTCATGGCCTGAAAAGTGTCTGCAGAAAAAGAAAACTTTTTATGTGTTTTATTGATAATGGGAGGGGCTTGGCAGTTCCTCGACATTTTCTGAGCAATACACCACTAGGAAACCACTTTCCAAGCAATTTGTCCAAACAAGTCCTTCCTGGATGTCAGTTAGTGTGCTACAATACAAAATCATAATTTCCAGCTCAAGGCTGCACTGGCAGAAAATGCCACCACTATTTGCTTTAACATTGTTGCTTTTATTCTCCACCTGAAGCCCATGTGCCAAGGTGACAAAGCAAAAGAACATCTGCAACACAGGAACAGAGCATTGTTGCCGAATAATAGAAAGCTCCCTAAAGCTGATCTCTTGGCTCTCCAGCCACCACCCCTCACCTTCTCCACACTCTCATTTGTTGGGGTCTCTTCTCTGCAATTAGTACCAGGGTCAGAAGAGAGTCAGCAGGTAAAGATATCTTTGCAAGGGGACCAGGTGGTTGGGGCATTACTGCAGCAATGCCCTGCACTCAGATACAGAATCTGGGCCTAAGACAAAAGACAAAGGGGAGTATAAAAAGAAACCAAAGTATGGGTTAAATTTTGCCTGAGATGGTGAACTTTATGGAATCATTTTACCAACAGATGCAGATTTAGTAAAGCTAGAAAGACTATTAAAGACACAAAGGGCAGAATAGGGCCAGCCTTGGGATCCAGAAATCCTGTGCAGCTCCTGGGGGCTGGCACTTAGCCAACCACTGGCAGCATGGCCCTGGTTCTTAAACAACTAGCATTGGCACAGCTGGCAGCAGTGAGCTGTACTGGCACTTTGACTGCCACCCCCATTCATTGTCTATAGGGATGCCCCCGGGGTGAAGTAACATAACATCTCCCCCAGGCAGCAGCTCACCACAGTCAGTCTGAACATAGCCCAACGCTTATATAACATTACAACACATAGAAAATGTCACCTCCCTATTACTACTAGAATGAAGGAGAGCGGTTGAAAAGCCCTTTCTGAAGGTATTTTGTAGGCGGCGCAGTTACATTGAGTTTTTTGGGAAATGCCAAGATGCCACATGCAGCGTTGCACAGCTGCTCAATACCAGCATAGATTTGAATGGGAATTCATTGCAAATGCTTGCTGAGTGATTTTAAAACATTTTTATAAATCTATTGCCACTTCCTTTACCCATCTATTTCCAAACTGCTCCTAGTGTTAAAGTCCTGAAAACATTGATCTGCTCCCTGGCACCTAGCAGTGGGCATTGCCCACCCCATGTAAACACAGCCTAGACCAGCAGAACATTGGTGTGTGTGTGTGGCACAGGATCTAAGCCTGGCATAGGACGTGTAATAATAAAATGTCAGAGCTCCCTGTAATTGTCTCATAATATGTCAGTGACCAGAGGTGAACTCCTCCAGGCTCAGCCCCCAGCAGATGTGAATTGCAGGAGCCTGCTATGTCATGTAAACACAGATCTACCCATTGCACCTGACTCTCATTATAATCTATGCTGGCAGGCAGAGCATGCTGCTACTTGTAGTTCTCCACAACATGCAGGGTGCTGGAAATGTCACTATTGTCAGCCCATAGGTATGCACCCACCTGCTGCCATGGCAGGACCGCACCCAGTGCTCCTCCCGCGCACCCACCCTACCTACCTCTTCCTAGGGATGGAAGGAGAAGCTGGGGCCTTGTGCTCGCTGGTAGAGGTGGCTTGCGCTGCTCTGGGCTTCAGGTGCCCCAAGAGAACCCTTAGTCGGCGCTGTGAAGAGTCGGACATCGGGTTACCCTCGGCGGTCGCCATGCTTCCGTGTTGTGAGACGAAGGGGGGCCTAAGGGAGAGGTCACAGCGTGGGCATTTTATTTTTGACGTCCCGGCATGCAGCGCGCCCGCCGTTGCCTAGCAACCTCACAACGCCTTCTTTTCTCGTGGTCCCAGCTTCCTAGTTCATCTGGTGGGAGTGAATAGCGACTGGTTGTCACGTGACCCGGTGCTGCCAATCGTCTCCCTTTCCCTGACGCTTGACGCTTGATGTTATATTGTGAGCTGTGCTGGGCTGAAGAGATTATTGTACCGCGCTCAGGAGAAACTGCAGCCACATGTGTTTACTAAGCTGCTCACATATAGAACTTCCAATGCCACAAACAGCCGAATAATACAAATAGAAGGCCTCACTAGTTTGCTTGGATTGGTATTTTGTAAAGAACAGTGGAAGGGTTGGAATATATCTCAGATTTGTATTCCTGTTTATATCAGATTTTGCTACCAGTGATTAAATCTCAAAATGCCCCTAATTTTACCCCCAACACCTTCCTGCCAGGTGCCTTAAACAAACCCCCCACCCCCATGCCATGACTAATAATATTATACTGTTTTTTATAGCGCCAGCATATTATGCAGCGCTGTACATTAAATAGGGGTTGCAGATGACAGATAGTATCACAGGAGAGGACCCTGCCTAGAAGAGCTTACAATCTAAGAGGTGGGGGAAATAGCACACAATAGGAAGGGGGATAACCAAGCTTAAAGCATATCTATCACCAGATTCTTAAAGCGGACCTAAAGTACAATTTTTACGTTACAATAAAGGGTAGACAACCCCTATTTATAAGGTAAAAAGTACTTTTTTATGGGGGTGGAGTTTTAAACCCTTTCTGTCCCCATTCAAGACTAGTTGAATCAGCCTTTTCTTCAATGGGGAAAAAATAGTGATCTCCTGCATGCGCAGTGCAATAAATTGTAAATATAGTGGAATATGACTTCCACTTTTCAGGCCAACAGGTTTGGGAAGAAGCAGAAGTAAAACAGCCTTTGGGATATCTCATACTCCAATCTGTTTGTGTGAATAGATACAGCAAGGTGTACCGGTCGTTGGAAAAGATCTTTCACGATCCTTTTCAGCGACTAAGGACTGCAGCATGCATGGATGAGCACTGTACATACAGCACCATTCTGCTCTATGGGGAAGGGAGGACGATAACGACGGAACAGCACCCCACTGCGTGCTCTCCCCCTTCGCTTCCATTAAGATTGTTCGTCGTCCATTATCCGTAGATCCGCCAGGACGACGGGCACTGCACACGCCAGATTCTCGTCCAATATCGGCCCTGAGCCAAATATCGGACGAGAACCATTGGACCTGTGTACGTATCCTTAGTTTTCTTTCCAAAACTCAACCTTTACAGACATTCAGGTGTCAGGTACTCTTGAATTGTTCAAGCACTGAGAATTTTTTCATATGCCAAGAAACGTGAAAATGTCTTATTTTTTTCTTTCATTCATATCACTGCTCGAGGGTACAATAAAAATAAGAAAGGATTAATATATAAACCTTTTCAAGTATGTGCTGCTGGGACTATCATGCTTGAATTACTGTATATAACGTATGTGGTTTCTACTTATAAAGGTGAATTAATCGCTAGATACCATCCTACTCTGCTAAAGACATTCTCCACATATCCTCCAATCATCCCACATTCAAGATTTTTAGTGTGTTTCTTTTCATTTCTTGAACTCCCTGCCACAAGGGTCACCTTGTGCAGATAGAAACCTTCCACCTCGTACACATCTTTTTGAATCCCACACCTCTTGTCCTCCACCCTCTAAGTCCTTATGGTGGGTTCAGACCTGCAGTGAGATCAATCCCGCTTGGCTCCAGCTCAGCCATATACACCTAAAAAACCAGTGCTTTTACATTTAACAGTGGGTGTCATTGAGCGGCACTAAACCCCTCATTACAGGAGACACAGTCAGCACCCTTAGCTGGCCTGAAAAAACAAGCTTGAACTTCTGCTGCTCATTTTACCTGCATGGCAATTCTTTTTCCTACCTGGAACCCTTACAGTTACCGGATCACTTAATACCAGTTTCTTGGAGGAACTCTTCTCTACCTTGAAACCCCATATTCCTAAATACTCGTCCTCCATTTGAGGGATTATACTTGCAACTATCAGACCCCATTATATAGTAAAACCATCAACTAATGTCTATACGCTCCCCTGAATAAGCCACACAGCGAAATGCGTCAGAAAAGAGACAACTGCGTTCACTTAATGATTCATTATCACAATGTTCTTTTTACACTATTAGGTATGCCTTGCTATGTTCAATTTCAGTTGAGCTCTGTCTAGAATGACTTTCTAAATACTATTACCTTTAATAAAATGTACCGTTTGTTGCCAAAAATGTAGATGCTACATGTAATATCTCCCTGATGAAAGCTGTTCACTGACATGAGGAAATAGTAACCACATCACAACCTCACTCGCAGTCTGAACATAGCCTTGGTTGGTAAGCTCAGAGGCACAAGGCTCTCTTTCCTATTGTTTCAATAACTGCTTTATACAATACTATGCAAAGTACACTGTGGGAGTTGCTCAGTAGTTCACTACTGGTGTGTTTATTTTAATTGTTTGATTTGATGTCTTTGGGAGATAGACCCTTCGCCTTCTGTCTTTACTGCCATGGCAGTAAAGACTGAAGGGGAAACCTGCAGCTTCCTAGGATAAAGACATCACATATCCAGGAGGCTGTGGGCTGTTCATTCTGCATATGCCTAAAATCATATGCATTATCAAGGGATTTCTTAGAATGTAAAATAAAAAAATGCCTATCCCATGCATGTGCATTGAGATTGGCACTTTTACTTTTTACATTTTCAGGTAGACACATCACCACATATCCTATTTAATGTACAGTGCTGCCTAATATGTTGGCGCTATATAAATTCTGTTTAATAAAAATAAGATCATAGCTGAACAGCGTGAGATACGATGATGTGTGATGAACCTGGAAGAAAAGAAAGAAGATGGCCACCAAAGACTCACTAGGCTCAGTTTGTAGATGGAACAAGGCTTGTCATTGGGAAAGTTAAATGAAAAAGTTCTGCTTTAGGTTCCCCCTTCCCATCTGGTGCCTGACCTACACAGAACACAAACCCTAACCATAACCCTCCCTTTTTTTACCTTCCAGGCACCAAATTTGTTTTCTATTTGTACTGGTGAATGTTCAAAATGTTAAATTTGTTATAGGGAGAGAAGAAATTCTTTCACCAGAAACACCTGTTTGGCACTTACACTTTCCACTCTGGGACTCTTTCATCATATTCACCTACCCTTGGTAGATAAGAATGCATAGGAAATATACATACCTTACCCCATTCTTTTTAATTTTAGGCTTTGATGTCACTGTCCTTCTAAATTTCTGGAGGCAAAAGCAAGCAAAATCTTGCAACAAGATAGTAGACTTGTTTGATGATCATCTTCTCAGAAGATTTTGGCTGCTTTGCATTCTACAGAAATCATTTTTCTTTACACAACTTCTAAGGGGTCTATTTAAAAATTAGTGACTCTAAAGCTGCGTACACACGGCAAATTTTTCTCGCCCGATAATCGGTATCGGCCAATTATCGGGCGAAAATCTGCCGTGTGTACAGTCGGTCGTCGTCCATCGTCCGACGACCGTCCTGGCGGATCCATGGACGATGGACGACGACCGATCCTAATGAAAGGGAAGAGCGCGCAGCAGGGTGCCGCTCCGTCGCTCTCCCCCTCCCCTCTCCATAGAGAAAAGACTGTATGTATGTATGTATGCAGTCTTTTCTCGTTGGAAAGGATCGTGAAAGATCCTTTCCAACGAGAAAAATTGCAGGTGTGTACGCAGCTTAACATTCCCTGAAACATTCCCTGGTGGACAATAAAATACTGCCATTGAAACACATGGACTTGGACGATTTTGCAGGAATGTCAAATTTACTGCTTTATCAATAGGCCCCTAAGAGTAGGTAGCTTGGGAAGAGAATGTAATTGAACCTTCCATTTTATTAAAAAGCTGACTTTTATAGGGTAGTTCTATTTACTTTGGAAAGCTTTCCTCCCATTACTACCCAAGGGGACAATGACAGGTAAATGGTTTTAGCCCTTTTTATGCAAATTTGCCAGTGGTAAATCTGACGGAGATCTGTGCAAATCTGTCTCAGATGGCTTCCCAGGATTACAGGCACAGGGGATGCAAATACACATAACAGTTGCTGTGGACAATCAGCCCGCTTTGCATCTACTTTTTCACTAATTTGTGTGATAAATGTCCCAGTAATATGCAGGAAACAGACCAAGCCTTACCAGCTATCACTTATTACACAGTCAAATGACTGTTTGATATCATTTGCAAAAAAACATTAAATACTGTGAATAAAAAATGCATGTTGTAAGTAGAAGTTTGTTCCAACATGTCACTTTTGTTTTGCTGAACAGCTGCATGTAAATGCACAGATTTATAGCAGGACTATGAAATAAAAAGAAAAAAATATATACATTTATTTTCTTACTTTACAGGCACTAACCCTTATATCTCATGAAAGCAAATGACCCGCCCCAGCCATGCTTTTAGTAACACAGACCATGAGGATTTTTGTGCAAAAATAGGTACTTTAACCCAAAATTGCTTCTCTTTATCACTGCTTAACTGAATAATTTGAATAGTTTAAACATTAGAAAAGTATTTCAAACAGGTAAAAACCATTAGTAGCTAAATAATAAAATTTATTCTATGTAGACCTATAAATCAGACCAAAAAGAGGGCCAAAAAGAGATTTCATTTCAAAAGAGGGCAAGCTGCATAAAAATTCATTATGTTCTCTTTGTTTAGTGCATCCTAACTCAGAGCATTGGTTTAAACTGCAGCAACTGACAATTTGTCTTATTCTTGCATTGGGATTGTGTTGGGGTCCAATGTAGACCAGTGCTTCTGGGGTAAACGAGCCCTATATACAGTAACCAGAATACAAAATCATAATGATGGCTCTGCACCTTTAACAAAAGTCAGTTTTATTTATTTTGTATATATTTCCATTACAATTTTTACAACATTTCATCATTTGAGAAAAGACTTTAATCATAATTATGCCCAGCTAACTATTACCCATTTCCCATTTACAAAACAGTGACAAATAAAGTGTGATAATGAAAGGTAATAATTGATTCCCAATACAGCAGAATTACACAAGAGATAGCTTCCACCTTGTTCCACCCAAACAATTTATATTAGTTTGAATAAAGAGTCTGATCTGTCCTAATAAAACTGGAAATATTGGGCAACTCATGAAATCATAAGTCTATAACATCTACTTTCAATGATGGGCTGACAACCAATGAAGATGCATTCCCACACATCACTGCATGCAGGAGCACCTGAGGACTATATAAACTTTTTTAAAGTTAATCAGTGACTTTCCCAGGATTTCCTAATCCATTGGCACTGAAGTGGTACACGGATGTATGTTTTGATCATATGCCCGCATACAGGTGGGGTGATAATTATGCATGCAAATAAGTAAAACCAGGTCAGTTTCTCTGTAATTCGTTGTCTGCCGACAGGTGTCCCTTTCTCCCTACCTAAACTTTTTCTGATGTTGTTTTCCCTGATGATCTCAAACTCCACATTTATAGTTCTAGTTTTTGGGTCATCAGTTTATTTGCAGGGATTAATCATCAATCCAAACTGCTAATGCCAGCAATTAACCGCAATTTATTTGCTAGAATCAATGGCTACAGTATAATAATGATTTTGTAACAGAGCTCATAGAAGTAAATAGGAATTATTTTTGCCGGTGATACTGTTACTGGCACAAAAAAAGGCTAGCATCTTAGAAGCTGTCATTACGGTTTGAATTACTGCTACGCTGCCCAGCACCCCTAGGACACCTATTTCTGCCTATAGCAAATAAAGTGGATATACTAGCGAAACTGGAACAACCTCCTATCTGCCCTCACAAACTTGTACATTACCCTTTTGATATCTGTAATCTCTGAACAGAACAAACAAAATCGAGCTCCCTGGACCTCATCTAGGAATTCCCCAGTACCACCCTAAAGTCTCTGTGATCCCCTGAGGAAGCCTAATGGAGAAACGTGTCAGGAAAAAAGACAACCTCACTTCATTATCTTTGTACCATTTTACTAAAACATGTTTTGCGATGTATTGGTCCAGTTGAGCTCTGTCTAGAGAATATATTTTTTTGATGCACATGTTGATTACAAAATATATATAAAATTGCCAGGAAAACCCTCGCTCTCTATCTTCTTCAATTGCATATATTATTTATTGGAGGATTTTGGCAAACTGATATATAGCAATGGGGAATCTTGAGCTTTTCCTGTAAATATTTATACACAAAAAAGGCTGCCTAAAATTCCATGATCAGCTCCAAGAGCACCGTTGAATATATTTTACATGTGACATGGACCTAATTTATTAGGGTAAAACAAGGAGCAGTGATGATGTTCAATGTCTAGCAACTCATACCAGCCGTGGCACAGGTAATACATGATGACATGGTTTACTATGAAGGTAATCCGTCAGAAGATAGACTGCTAGGAAATGTAGCAATTCAATAATTAGATCACATATTTATCTGAAACCATCCAAATGGAAGCAGAACTCCAGTTAAAACAAACATAATAGCCCCCTAAAAGAAAATTTTAAATAATTGTGTACAGAGGTCGCCCATCGTCGTTCATCGATTCATCCTGACAGATCCATTAATGATGAACGACTGCAATACAAGTGAAGTAAAAAGAGCACAGTGGGGTACTGCTTGCTCATTCTCTCTCCACACAGAATGGAGCTGTGTGTACACTAATAAAAGGCTAAGCTAATGTTGCCCCAAAACTAATATAGTTTCCATTTTAGAGTAAGCATGTAGTTGGTAAAACTCCCTTGCTGTCCCAGTCACTGGTTGCCAGGCCCCAGTGTTGTTACATGCAGGCGTGGGTTCTTGTTCAGCCCTTTGTAAGCTCCAACTTTCAGACATTTGAGTCTTGTATAAGCACTTTATGGAAATCCAACAGAGAGAGAACAATGGTAGCCCAGTCCAGAGGAAAAGTCTGTATACATGTAAAAAACCACTCAGTCAGCACATAATAAGTTGTACATACAGTGGATTATCACTTCCACTAATAAAGCCAACAGGTTTTGGGAAGAAGCACAGGAAAAACAGCCTTTGGGATATCTCATACTCCAATCGGTTTGTGTGAATAGTTACAGCAAGGTGTTCCTTCTCCAAACTCCTCACTTAGTTTTCTTTCCAGCAACTCAACCTTTACAGACATTCCGGTGTCAAGTACTCTAGAATTGTTCAAGCACTGAAAATTCTTTCATATGCCAAGAAACGTGAACATGTCTTATTTTTTTCTTTCATTCATATCACTGCTCGAGGGTACAATAGAAATAAGAAAGCATTATTATATAAACCTTTTCAAGTATGTGCTGCTGGGACTATGCTTGAATTACTGAATATAACTTATGTGATTTCTACTTACATAAGTGAATTGTTTTCTTGATACCATCCTACTCTGCTAAAGACATTCTCCACATATCCTCCAATCATCCCACAATCAGGATTTTTCATGTGTTTCTTTTCACTTCTGGAACTCCCTGCCACAAGGTCACCTTGTGCAGATAGAAACCTTCCACCTCGTACACATCTTATTGAATCCCACACCTCTTGTCCTCCACCCTCTAAGTCCTTATGGTGGGTTCAGACCTGCAGTGAGATCAATCCCGCTTGGCTCCAGCTCAGCCATATACACCTAAAGAACCAGTGCTTTTACATTTAACAGTGGGTGTCATTGAGCGGCACTAAACCCCTCATTACGGGAGACACAGTCAGCACCCTTAGCTGGGCTGAACAAAACAAGCTTGAACTTCTGCTGCTCATTTTCCCTGCATGGCAATTCTTTTTCCTACCTGGAACCCTTACAGTTACCGGATCACTTAATACCAGTTTCTTGGAAGAACTCTTCTCTACCTTGAAACCCCATATTCCTAAACACTCATCTTCCATTTGAGGGATTATACTTGCAACTATCAGACCCCATTATATAGTAAAACCATCAACTTAAGTCTCTACGCTCCTGGGTTTGTCTCTTTGCCTACATTGCTGTTTTTTTCTGCATTAAGTATTTTCTATTGTACAGCTCCACGGAGGATGTTGGTGTCTTACAAATTATTAATATAAAAGCCAAATAATTCTGGCTTTTTGCTCACTCTCTTTTAATTCCTTTGAGTATTACTACTTGTTTAATTTTACAGACAATTTATCTATAAAAGCTGATATTTTGTAATGTATGCATAGTTTTACATCAATGGATTCAACCATAACCTCAGACATTTAATTTACATAACCCAATTCATAAAATTATTGGGCAAGAACCATTGGACCTGCATGTTTTTGTACCCAGAGGAAACCATGCAGAGAACATACAAAGTCCTTGCAGATTGTGTCCTGGCCAAGATTTGATCATAGGACCTAAATTAAACTATATGTTACCTTTATACTGTAAATTAATTTAATATGTTACCTTTATACTGTAAAACTATTTGTATATGCTACTGTCAGAATACCTATATTGGTGAAATGAACACTAAAATGTTGAAGAAAACATCAAATTTCTGTTCTTAGCAGAGCTGGAATGTGAGAAGAAGAAGCAGCACAAGAAGCCATTTAGGTCATGTGCTCACAAAATTGGATCATTTATTTCATTAAACACATTGAACACATTTTGAGACCAAAAACTCTCGTAAATAGAGAAGAAAAAATAAAAGATAAAAACTCTTGTAAATTGGCCTGTATAGGCTTTGTGCAGCAGGTAAACCATTCCTAGTCTGAGCAATCTGCTATGTTAAAAACATAGGGACACTGATTTGGCTGTTTGCCTAATTTTAAGAGATGGCTCAGGATTATTTATGGTTGTGCAAGCCAAGTGCAAGTCAAATGATCACTAGAAGCCGCTGTGAAATACATAACATAGCAGTCATACCATTGTATATTATACATAGGATCACATATCTGGCAAGCTGATGTAGATAAAAATAGAAATGATCACATCTATGACCTTTCTGATTTTTTAAAGTTCTTTACCGATATGTCAGTTATTGTCTTATTGTATGCCAAGGGAAGTTTGATGGTCAGTGTCAGAGAAATGTGGGTTGGGTCAACTCAATACGGGCCCATGGCACTATTGTTTTTGCCCTACAAAGATACAGCAGCATGCCATGAAAAAGACCTTAAATAGTTTAATTTGTATTAATCTAAATGATTAAATATTTAAAGTTCACTCTGGTCAAAAAAACATTTTGTATCTTCTTCTCCATGTTATATGATTGTTTTCTTTTTTTTGGGCTGATGTTTCCATTTGAGTTTATGATTTGTGTTTAAAGTGAAGTCTAAAATAATTCTATTTTACTCTTTCTCTGTCTTTTTCTAATATCTAGCAGGCAAAGATTTTGGGCCATTGTCAAAGTGTAGGATCTTAACCAAAGATTGGGCCTGATTTAATAAAGTTCTCCAAGGCTGGAGAGGATACACTTTCATCAGTGAAGCTGGGTGATTCAGCAAACCTAAAATGGATCTGGTTCAGGATTCAAAGCATTTGCTAAGAAATAGCAAATGATTTCAAGAAACCAATTCCAGGTTTGCTGGAACTGAGCCACCGTGCTGCATATTATTTAACTGTCCTTCAAAGGTGCTCACACTCTATTGTCCCTTCCCTAATTATAAACACAGTCTAAAGCTATGTACACACTTGCAATAATTATCCTTGGAAACGAACAACTAACGACCAATCGTCTGATAAACATTAACAAAAAAAAAGCACAACGACTGACCAACGACACCGATGAATGAGGATTGTCGCTGGAAACGAACGACCGTCCTGGCGGATCTGATTGAGCAACGATTGTTCACTATTTATTGTGTGTATGGTAGTTCAATGGTCGTGGATGGTTCTGCAGTACACTTTCTCCTTTACATGTCACTTCCTGCATCGTTTAAGCGATCGTATCTAGCGTGTGTAGACTATTGGTGTATTATATTTCCTGTATCACTGTCGGTATTAGTCTGTCATTTGCAATCCCTATTTAATGTACAGCGCTGCGTAATATGTTGGCTCTATATAAATCCTGTTTAATAATATTAATAATAACATATATATTTTAATTATTTTTTTTTCAACATGTACAGAATTGTGCAAAATACAATCGTTCAAAATAATCGTGCATAATCGTTCGTTTTCTAACGATAATTAGTGCAAGTTTGTACCTAGCTTAAGGCTAATTTTGAGCGAAAGACAATTAACCTAACTGCATGTTTTTGTACCCAGAGGAAACCATGCAGAGAACATACAAAGTCCTTGCAGATTGTGTCCTGGCCAAGATTTGATCATAGGACCTAGCGCTGCAAAGGCCAGAGTGCTAACCACTGAGCCAACCAATATAAAGGCTCCTTTGTAACAGTAAGTATCAACAATTGTCATTTTTTTTATGGAGGCTGAACCAGCTGGAAGTATAGGGAAGATAAGCTTCTAAATGCTGTGTAAGTAAACCAGCAAAACTGTACAGAAAAGTAAAATGTCAATAAGAAACAAACCACTTGTTTAACATGTACACCTATACCCTCTGAATATGACCTAAGCAGGCAATATGGCTGCTACCGTTATGTTGTGCAATGGAATTTTTTTTGCCATAGATGACATTACAATAAATATATGAACAATAGGGAGTTAGGAGAGGTATTCATTGTATGGTATAATACATGGTTATTCTACTTTTATAAACTTCATCTTTTACCACTTCAAGGGGCTTGGACAAGACATGATAGAGTGTAAATATGAAGAAATATAAAGAAAGTAAATATGCATAGCACAACTAAACATATTGATCAGCAAATATAAAATATAGCCAATGACTAAATAGTGATCTGCTCAGTTGCCCAGAGTCTCTCTTTAATATTGTGCTGCTACATATTGGCTAAATTACATACAGTAAATACCTATAAAAACACTGTAAACTATATACATGGAAAGTAAAAGTGATCAGTTTACTGTGTGTGGAATAAATTACCAAGCTTTTAGCTTATCACAGCAGGGCAGAATTTTAAGTGGTTTCAGAAACCTCACAAGGGGAAAATTAGCCATTGCGTTTAATGGATAAATATTAATATTTCATGTAAATTGCTGGATATTTCATAGGAAGCACAGTTTTATGTTAGTTTGTAGTGCTGCAGAATATTTACAGGTTTGGTTCTACACACAACTTTGTGATAACTGTTATAGTGGCTCAGCTAATTAGATGTCCAGTTGAAATGTCAGCATTTGTGGTTGATTGCAGCAAGTATTTGCCTATAAGCATTGGTGAGTTTTTCCTCCAGTAAAGCTTCTACAGAGCAATAGAAAGTGACTGATGGGTTACAGACAGCTGAATGACTGTTCCCCCTTCAGTTGTGTTAAAAGAATTACCCAAATGTCCAGAGGGTCCTAAGCTACACCCAGTTACATGATAAAGGAGTAAAGTTCTGGTGATGCTACTTTTTTTGTATCTGCTGCATACCGGTGTATACGTGCCTACGAGAGCCTATACATAATCATAAAGAATTTGATATCCTCAAATCCGTTCTCCTGCACCAAATTTGACAGCCTTCCTTGGCCAATGGTGGCTTTCCATTACTTTTTTGTACGTTCCTCCAGGTCACACCCCATATCCATACAGATCTGCAAATTAGTGAAACAGGAATTTAGTTGGTGATGGGATATCAATGTAAAGAAGGAGAGCAATTAGAAATTTGAAATCTAGTTGCTTAAGTTAACTGGTTTCTACTGGTTTCTCCTTGCTTCAAAGGGACACTCCCAAATTTAAAAAATAAGCCTGAAGATAAACATGTACTTTCTCTGTGTTTTAGGTTTTAATCCGGGTATAGCTTTAGTGCATGTGTGCAATGTAGAAGAAATATTCTTGAACTCGCCTAGTAGAGACAGCTGGCCATCTTGCACATTTGACTGATATGGGGTATTTTGCATTGTTTTCTGACAACATTAGGTATAGACACATCCTGGGGATATTCCAAGAGATAGTCGGTAAATCAATCAGTGGGAATCTGAATGTTATTCCAGATGATCCCCAAAAAAACTTTGTTGATGGGTGGTCTCTGGTAGGCATATTTCTTGGTTTTACTAACATTGTCCCCCACCAGAGTTCCTGACTCTGACCTTGCCCTTCCCAGCAGGCACACTAAAGTATGAGAATCTCATGTCTCTTATTACACCCGTTATGTTATAAATAACATTGAAAGATGAACATAAAAGAAAAAATTCTTACAAGGGCCTGGAAAAAGAAACCCAATCAAACCTCTACACGCATTCTTTATTCTGTTACTGACTACACATTTAAGGACTACACTGCATGCTACCCCTGTCTGGGCAATTCCTATTAAGTGATCACATATTTTTGTAATGTAAGTGCTGTGGCTTTCTGCATCCATATAACAGGTTTATAGGCACTATTGCAATTTATGGATTTAAAATATAGTATGTAATATATATATATTTAATATACATGAAAGTTACCAGTGTCAATGCATTCCATCAATTTGTAAACCCAAACACGTTTTAGTATAAGCCGAGGGTCACACATATACCTCAATATTGGTTTATTCATCTTTGCATTTATTTAAAAGTTATTTATGTTGTGGATTTTTTGTTTGGTAGAAAGTCTGAAATGTGGAGTTGTTTGAATATTGTACTTGGAAAGATCTCTCTAGCTTTTCTTTCCCAATCCATGCAAGGCTTTTTTTCGGGGCTGTTCACCAATCCTGTGGTTGCTTTGCTCTTGTTTCCCTAAACCATAATTAAAAGAACCATCCAGATCTGCACATGACGTCTGAGGGTGTTTTTGTGAGTGTATTGTAAAATTTTTGGTCTCTATTTTTTTCATAAATAATAATTATTGTATGCTTTATTTGTAATAATTTATATTCCTAGGTCTCAATAGTTCATGAAGAAGCAGATTTTCCTTGTTGTTTCATATTTTAGTTGCTCTGAAGGTTTTTCAAATATGGCAGGCAATTACCAATATAGGATATTAGGCTACAATTAAAATTATCAGTGACATTTACCATATTTATACTAAAATACTTTACTAATAATAATAATAATAGTATCTGATTCTGGCCTTTAAGTTCTATCATGTAGTAGAATCCTGTGTATATACTGCCTATAAATAAGTCTATAGGCTTTAATATGGCACAGTGATGGATTGCATTAAAGCAAAGCTTGTACTGCTTACAGAAGAGAATTGCTCCTTCAAGACATGCCTTGTCTACTTTGAGTTATTTGAATTTTTGATCTAAATCCAGGCACTAAATAAAACATTTTAAACCCTGGCTTGGACCTGACACTAAACTCTCTCTTGCTTTTCTTCAAAGGATGCTCAGTCTCTGGACAGGATTTATAGAGTAAAAAGTTAAGTCACAGGTTACACCTTTTAAAAGGCTGAGGCATAAATTCAGCAGTTTGAACCACATGGGCACTCGTAAATCAAAACTTCTCAAAGGGTTCCAGAGAGCTGAATCCTATTAATTACAGTTACACTTAAAGGGAAGGAAAACAGTGGAAGGGAATGTATGACTATCTTCTGTAGAAAATCATGGGGAAAGACCATATCAAATTACATACAGAGGAAACTCAACTAATTTGTTTTGCCACTAATACATTTTTATTAGACTTCAGTATGTACGTATAAATGATACATGATTTAAAATGACACATATAAAATAAGTGAAAAAATATTAAAAATTCCGCCCCAGATAACAACTGTAAGATGTGATGGGGCATTGCCCATCACCAGCACAGAAATCAGAATGCTCCTATACAGTACAATATGAGCAAGGCTAGAACACCCTCCATTTTTTATTTCTGTCTATCTTTTTTTTATTGCCTTTTATTGTGAACTTATTTACTGTTCACAAAACAAAAGGTATAGTTTACTATTTTGTTTGTAATATTCCAATAAACTCCAAGTTCCGGACATCAATAGAATCAATGTATCATATCTGCACTCTGTGCACCACATTTATTACACAGTCTCTCTGTCTGATTTTCTATAAAACTTTAGGGGTCTGGTTTGTACCGCATACTGTGAATAGCTGAATTACTTATGGGTTGAAGATACTGATATGTTATTTATATATGCTTTATTAAGTAAACATAATTTAAGTGGATTTTCAGACTATAATACAATGACCAAGTTTTTCTGCCTTCATTATCAATTCTTCATTTTACTTGTCTGATGTTTTTCTGTATTGTCTTGTCAGAATATAAATATATATTTATATATATATATATATATATATATATATATTCATATTTATGTATTATAAATTGATTATTTTGTATGGAGATTTTGTGCTTTAATATAATTTAAACCTGAGCTGACCTTGCTTAGAATTACTACTCCCATAGCAAACAGAAAAACTGGCACAAGCAAGGGAGTTGGCATATAGTCAGTGGTTGGGTATTTCAGTAAGTGTAATATCCAGCCAAAAAGATTATCATTACTTGTGTAAAGATCCCAGGTGTGGCATTCAGTAAAGACATGGCTGCTTGAAATTCCCTTTGGTTCCAGAACAAGTTAGAACTCACAGGTTCCAATTACTGTACACCGCACCCTTAAAACACAGCCAAAGCTTTAAAAGATCCTTTTTTCATTGCCATGTGCATGTAAATGCAGATTCCAAAGCATAGTGGGCACAAATACTTTGCTTTGGATCTGCAAGCTTTACAAACAAAGAATGCCAACAAGCAAACCTATGATAACAGATGACAGAAATGTGCAATATAATTTATGAGCAGCTTACTCAGCATTCAATTTGTCAGGGAATTTGTATATGTCATATCTAACATTTTAATATTAATATATATATATATATATATATATATATATATAATTATATATATATATATATATATATTGCAATTTCTACACAATATATACATGACATTTACCAATAAATGAAACAATAAATTTTGCTTACCAAAGCTTACTATATTTGTTATTTAGCTCTTAGATATAGTGATTAATTAACTTTTTTTATGCTAAGAACATACAGAAAACACCTTACCACAAATGTTGTGTCTTTGTACCCGTGATCTCTCCAGGACACAGTAACTAACATATCTTTTATGTGTAAAGTACTAATCCCATCATCCACAATGTAGGTCTGATGATCAAAGGCAGACATGGTTGATTGTATGACCAGCCTGGGTGGTTTCATAAAAAAAGAGCGTTGCCACCCTAGGACAAGAATTGCCTTTTAATTTACTTGGCCAGAATGATAAAACTAAAACCATGACAAAAAAATGGAATAAACATTTTGTCAATACAAGAAATATATCAGGCCTTATTCATTAATGATCTCCAAGGCTGGAGAAGATACACTTTCATCAGTGAGCCTGGGTGATCCAGCAAACCTGGAATGAATCTAGTCCAGAAATGAAAACATTTACTAACAAATAGCAAAAAAGAAATTCATAGGAGTCATACAGAAAGAATCATCAAGTGGAAACATATTAGACCAGATTATTGGCAAGTCCTTATGGTATAAAGAACTCTTTTAGACAAAAAGATGGCCTCAGCTTTTTGCACATTTGTATGGGTACTTCTCCCATAATGAAAATTTCTTACACTTTCTTAGTTTTAACTGCAAACTTCATTTGACTTTAATTCTCTTAGTGTGTATTAAAAGCCGCAGTACGTCTGATAGACACCGTCTTATTTCCTGGCTGATGGACATCCAGTATTATCCAGCCTTTCCCTAACCTGGGTTACTGTCCTTGTCCCCCTCTGTTTCATTCTATAGACTTCAGTACTTATAATCATAAAGGCTGAGCATCACATGCAGGTTTTACCACCAGCCAGGAATTTCCTGCACTGTGGCTAACGTCACAGGGTTTAAATTAAGCAACATAATAAAAATAGAAAGGTTTTGTTCAAAAATATTGGTAAGTGAGTGTTAACTCTAATTATTAGATACAAGGCAGAATCTAGTAATGGATGAGGTCCAAGCATATATTCTGGCTGTGTCTGGTATACACATGAACAGCCAGCTGGTAATAATAATAATTATTATTATTATTATGTTTATTAACAAACAAGATTTATATAGCGCCAACATGCCTACACCAAAGTCATATGTCACTAACATAACTGTGGCCGATTTGCAGGGATGGCAATTATCCTGTCACACAAACATGGAGAACATACAATCTCCATACGATATTAGACAATATTACCTTGTTTCACTTTATCTTCCCAAAGACCAATGTCTTCTTCCAGTATATTTGAGCATTAAATGTTGCCTAATCTCATGAAGTCCCCTAATAAATCAAATCAGCAATTTTCTGAAACATTCTTGCTTCCGTCTTCTGAATCCATGTCATTATACCCTTTGGGATGTAAGGGTCCAGAGGATGGAAGAACATTGCATGGTGGAGGACACGGGAATCCGGCACTCCCGGAAGTGTCCAATACTGGAACCATTAAGACAGGCTGTGGCTCTGGAATGGGAAGAAGGTAGGACATGCATGCCACCAGAGAGGTACAGTATGTACAGTTAGTTCTCCCACAGAGGACTGCAGTTTTTATTTGTTTGGAGACCCGAAAGGGTCCCTGTAAAATGAAATTCTATCTCCTAAACATGTCAGGAAGTCAATAAATGACGTTAGTTTGTGTTGCATGGAATGCATTACAGCAAGAGTACAGACAACTGCTTAGATGTTCTGCTTTGAGGGTTCTTACTGAAGTATGTGCTGTGTGAATTGCTCTTCTATTGCTTGCTTGAGTTCCTGGTTTTGGGTTTTTCTTGAAGAACAATACTTCAAATAGTGGTTTATTTTATTATTATTGTTATTATTATTATTATTATTTTTATTATTAATAATAATATTATTAATAATAATAATAAATGGGATTTATATAGAGCCAACATATTACGCAGCTCTGTACATTATATAGGGGTTGCAAATGACAGACAGATACAGACAGTGACACAGGAGGAGGAGAGGACCCTGCCCTGCAGAGTTTACAATCTAGAATTTACTAAAACAAATATAGATTGTTTAATTTACAAGGCATTTTCTCTTACCTAGTGAATAAGGTGAAGCTCTGCTGATCTCTACAATTCAATCATGTGAAAACTAAAAATGTCTTTTTAGAAAACCTATGACAAAGCTATTTAGATTTTTAGATATTAACTATAAATTATGCATGATTTCAAGATCTTTTCCAGAAATCTGGTATACATCAAATGTTGCTGAGACACATATCCACTTTTTGTCACCTGTTGCAGAACAGGTAATAAATTTGCTTGTATGTAAAAATACCTATGCAGTGTTAGTCTTTATGGAAATCTTCAACTGCAGGAAAAATATTAGGTTCTTCTGTAGAGCAGTCACTAAACCCATACCTAGAAGAAGTCTGCCAGTAGTATCAGGTAATAAATCCTGCCAGTAAGGGCCACTCCCCTGATGTGTGGGAATCTGCCTAATACACCAGATAGGTAAAAATATGCAGGTTGATAATCCAGCACAAACAGTCAATCAATATTTTGCAAACTTTTGCAAAGTATTTTTACCTGGAAAATCTAATTTTCATGAATATTTCTCAAATTCTGGCAATCGTTTGCTCCATGTGACCAAAATGCATCCATTATGTTTTTCGAAGAGGACATCAGTGTTTCCCAACCAGGGTGCCGTAAAACCTTAGGGTCCTTTAAAAGCAGTGGTGCCAATCTCTGGCCCAGGGGCCAAATCTGGCCTCCAATGTCCTTTTTT
Source organism: Pyxicephalus adspersus (assembly GCF_032062135.1). Taxonomy (NCBI): domain Eukaryota; kingdom Metazoa; phylum Chordata; class Amphibia; order Anura; family Pyxicephalidae; genus Pyxicephalus; species Pyxicephalus adspersus. The sequence continues at coordinate 49,898,604 of NC_092864.1, read as the reverse complement.
TGGCCCGTAAAGGAATCCTGAATATGAACTGCAGTTGGCCCGCCACTGCATTGAAATAGCGCCGCTACTACAATTCCCGGCATCACTCGCCTAAATAGACCAGTGGGCTCTCTGCCTATGAGTGGCCCCACATTGGACTGTTTTATCGATGCAAATAATGCCAGGAATTTTAGTAGCCGCGCTATTTCAATGAAGAGGGAGTTTCAGCGGTGGGCCACTCATAAGATTTAGCTTTGCATTGGCCGCGCCTAGCATTTCCAGCACTGCTCCTCAGCTGTACTTTTCCTTGCTACTCCAAGGCATGGACTAGAAGGGTTGGAATTTCATAGAAGAATATTGTTATTATTATTGTTAGCCTGTGCAAAAAGGTTACCATTGAAATTTAACTGTAGAAGGCTTCAAATAGAGAAAGAGGCATAAGACTTTTTCTTAAATAAAATAAAAAAAAAATGTATGCCTCTTTCTCTATTATAATTATAATTGTTCCAGAGTGAATGTGAGGAAAAACCTCTCAGTTTCCATATGAAAAGGGTTTCTATCTAATGAGAAGGAAAAATGTTCTCAATTTTTTCAATAAATTTCAAGGTTGGCCCGCAACTTTGTCCACGTTTTTAATTTTGTCCTTCTGTGTATTTGAGTTTGACACCCCTGCTCTAATGGTTACTGGGGGTTCCTTGAGTAATGAGTAATTTATGCCTCTCAGGTCATGTGCCTCTCAAGTCAAGCCTCTCAAGTGACACCACTGAACTTTTTGGCTATCTATAAGTTTGATATTCTTCCCACTGGCCAGCAATGTAATAGGCATTCATCGTATTATGGCTATAGGATTTATAGCAGGAGTTCCCTGAAGACCTGAAAAATATTTCCCTGATGTTAAAAAGGTTAAGAATGACTGCAATAAAGTGTTTCCAGGTGTCACAGCAAAGTATACTGAGCATTTACAGGCACCCACACAACCAATGAGAATTCGGCCTTCTCCTCCCTCCATAAGCCACAGACTGGAGGTTTCTTCTTCTTGCTGCAATTCTTGCTCTTGATGAGGATTGGAAAGGTGAGAATATTAGAGGAGAAGACAGAGGCTCGCAGCTATATATTAAACCTCACAAGCAGCAGATTTCACAGAAGAATTTCAGTTTCTTTGTGAAAAGGGCCAGTTTTGCATGGAGGGAGAAATTTGAGGCTCTGAGAGTGATGGGTGCTTTTGTCATCCCTGTTAGTAACATCTCAGTGCTGCTGTTGTCTCATAGCACAGTGAAGCAGAAACCACAGATTTGTACAGCACAGACTTTACAAAAACATTTTTTTTCTTGCTTTTGTCATACAGTGTCCCAGAATTTCTCTGTTTTTACTATGGTTTGCAGTTCAGATATTGTTTCAATGTTTACAGTAAAAGGTTTTTTCCATCATACACCTCAGATTCCCACACTCCCAAACAATTTAGAACATCTCAAGCTATTTATTGCAGTTACTTTTCTGCAAATACTGACCAAAGTAAAGTCCCCCCCAAAGTTTTGATTATTTTATAGTATGAAGAATTGTATATATGAACCATTGATTAAACATATCTTTAACTGTCTCTATTAGTGTAGCCTTCAAAAACTGTGAATGGCAGTAATTTCACCTTCTCATTGACCCCCACACATTTTGCTAAAAGTTTTGTAAAAATATGCAATTTGTCAGTTTTGCTGATCATCAGCAGGCACTTCAGAATGGAGGTAGACCTGGATGTATGGATTGAAAATGTAGGAGATAAAGTATTTGAATACTAAATTGACTCATACACAGCTATCAAGGAAGTAGATGTTGCATGCAAAAAGTTATCATTTCACAACCTGACCATGATTTATAGATGGACCTGTTCCTACTGGCACATTTCCTTCTAGGGACAGGAGGAGTGTCTGCTGCATACCTGAAATCGTTCTATCCAGAAATTGATGCTAATGATGGAGATGATGTTCTGGTGTATAAGGCAGACATCTAGAGGAGTGGTTGGAGCATGGAGGGTTTCATATCTCATAAATATTACTGTTCCTATTGGCAGACTTATTCTAGGGAAAGGGGGAAAACCTGTAGCACATTTAATTATTCTTTTGTATTCAACTGGTGTAGGCAGTCACACAAGGGGATCCTTATCCTGGTGCACCCCTGATGTCCTTTGCATCCAGCAAAGCTTAGGGACCAGGGGACTTGGGCAGCTTTAGCAAAGTAGTTTGTTCATTTAGATTTGTGTCCTATACTTAATATCCTCATTGTTTCTGTAGCATGTATATGCATCCACAGTTAGCGTAGGGACCCCAAGAATGAGATTGGCTGTCATGTTAATGGTTATTATTATGATGACAACTCAGCAGCTTCCCAATATATTGATGGATATGTGGAACCAACAATCTCTGTATTTAGAGATGTTAGGCGTATCTTCTGGTTTCATCTGGTGATTTGAGATGGGTTTCCATTAGAGTTTTCATAATCTTTCAATAGCTTAATATTTTTCTCAAAGTTGATCATTTCTATAAAGACTGGCATTGCATAATTTGGTTTTTTGTATACAAGCAAGTGTATTATGGGTAATGAAAAAGTAAATGTTTTTTTTTTTGCAATATTAGAAGTGTTCTAATAATTAGAAATGAAAAGGTGCAACATTTATAATTATTATTAAACACTTTTTTAGTTTACATAAAAATTAATGGGCTATAGATATATATACAGGTAGTTCCCGGCTTAAGGACATCTGACATATGGACACCTCCTAGATACGAATGGGGCTTCCCTGCTCACTCTGTGCAGAACAGAGGCTTGAAGAGGGAGAGGGGTGGTTTGCATGACTTGCAGAAGAAATCCTTTGCTATACACAGCTGAGGTTGTGGGTGATCTTAAAGCGTACCTAAACTCAGAATTTTCACTTTACATTAAAGGGTAGACAACCCTTTTATGTGAGGTATAAATTATGTTTGTTTGTTTTTTTTGAGTGCAACACCCTTTTTATAAAAAAAAAAAAAAAAAAAGTGCAGCACCGCCCCCTAAATCTCCTTGAATGGGAGCGCAGAGCCTCCCGGCATACCTACGTCACACATCCCGGGCATGTGCAGAAGGAGCTCTTTCGTCCAAAGGGAAAAAAATTTGCCAATCTCACATATGCCCAGTGAGATCGGAAAGTCTTTTTCCCATCTACGTCACCCGATCTCGCGCCTGCGTTGTGTGATGTAGGAAGAAGAACCGAGAAGATGGTGGAGCCCGGAGTGCCTACTCGATGACGGATGCCAGTACAACGCTGGACCTCATGGAAGAGACCTCCGGACTGCTCTGTGGGATTGAAGGTAAGTGTATTTTTGTTTTGGGTGACTTTTGAGTTTATTTCCTCTTTAGGAGCTGAGCTGATCTGAAACATCTTATAACACTTTAATGACCAAGACAAATTCTGCAGCTGTTTCTTTATGCATATCAAAGCACAGCTTGCTCCAGAAGTTAATGAATGTCTAGGCTCCAAAAATATTTTTTTTGCTTTGTTTGTGATTAGCTCACAGTGAGGATTTTTTACAGTAACTGACACCACGCTGTCTAATAATATGTTGAGACAAACATCTGTCCTAACTGCATTTATTAAAATAATGTACCTGTTCCAACTTACATACAATTTCAACTTAAGAACAAACCTACAGTCCCTATCTCATGTAACCCAGGGACTACCTGTACACACTATTTTTTAATAGGGGACATTTCTTTTTATAAAAACCTGGCTTTGCCGAGAGGTGACCTGTCCAACTGTTTAAAAGTTAATAATGTTTATAAGAGGTTATTGAATACAAGGTCATGCATTTTTGGGGTGCTTTCATTTTTTTTTTTCTCTGTAATCAAATTAGATACCTACATCTACATTTTTTAATCAGGTTAGCAAATTTTTTAATAAAATATTTTTAGGCACAAAAAAAAGGTTTTTGTAATTTAACATTTTAATACTGATATAACATATACATTCTTTTTTCTTGTTTCTTTTTAATGTTCTGTATATATTTTCATATTCATTATGTGCTGTATGGATTACAGAATATATCTAATGGATTTTATATGATATCTTTTCTTACTCCATATATATATTATATATTTTCATAGGCTGCAAGTATTAGTTTGTGATAATTTTACCCAGTTCACAAAGTTATAGTTTAACTCTCTAGATTGTAGAAAAAAGTTAGATGTAATTAGTGTTGCTCAAGACTTGTTTAATACACTTTCTTGATAGGACACACAATGACTCTTGGCAAAAGCAGACATTCCCGAAACTGTGCCAAATATTAAAGTACAACTGGTAAGTCAACAGTACAAACTAAAGTATAACTAACTGATGGAAACCAAGATCACATTAGTATTTCATAATCGTCTGATAAAATGACCATGTTGCACACACAGAACACTGCTTCTGCTGTTATAAATCATGTGTGATTTTTTTAATGAACCTTGCTTTACTCCTGAAACCAAACTTCAGCCTCACATTCTGTCTTACAGTTGCACAGGCTCCTCTTCTATTCTGAAATTGTAGAACCTGTTACCCATTGATTTTCTTCCTGCATGTAAGAAGGATGGGTTTATGTTTAGCTCACAAATTAAGGTTCATAGGTTAGTGGTATATCAGGTTTATTAACTTTGGCATAAAGTTTCTCTCTTGCCCATCCTCTCTGCCGGAGCTATATACCATAAATTGAGATCTGCTGCATTGTTCTACAAATTAGCCCTATTAACAGATAAAGGTTTGTAATAAATATTTAGGATAGGTTCACAGCTGTGTAAGGTTGCATTGCATTACGGCTTCTTCACGCCTGGGACTGCTGCCTCTCCAGAGACACTACATGGCATCTCCCACCCTATTCCCCTATAGGGAGTAAATAGGAGCAGTGAGCATGTTTGACCGGCAGTTGTCAAATGTGCAGACGCTTGCTCTTTAAAAACCAGTGCTGTTGTGCAAATGTTCAAGTGGCTGGCAAGGTCCAAGCCACAGTAAGCTGTGCAGGATTGGACGATTTTGAGTCCGTAAGGGTCCCCAAATCCCATTCTTAAGATGCCCACAGCTTCCATTACAGCAGGCATATTGCCCACTGCAGAGCTCAGTGCCCCTACGTCTAGTCTAATTATCACTTTTGAAAAGCAGATCCCCTACATGCAAACCCTGTGCTAAGTAAAAGTGGGACTATAAATGTATGGAGTTTTTTACCTGGAGTCCAGACAGAAAAAAAGGTTTGCAACCTACATATAGAGAGTCCTCAACCCTTATTAACCTTATTTTTAACAGGTTAGGCGCTGCAGCACTGTACAGTATTACTTAATGGAGACAGACACCAGGACTGGCTTAGGAGATGAACCAGGGCTTCCTAAAGCCTTTGTAGGGCCATCCACAACTGGGAAGCCTAAAGTGGTTCCTATGTTCTTGGTTCTGGGAAGCAAAGATAAGCTTAAATGGGAAACCCCAACTACACTGGATTTTGTGTTCCTGCAGATCGATAAGGGCGAAAAGCCTTTCCCCTTGATATGGAACACCTCAAAGAAATGATATGGCAAGCCCTGAAAGTCTATCCCTATCTCTGGCTGCTTGCAAAAGAAGCTCTTTTTCTTGAAGTAATGCAAGTTAACCACCACGTTCATGAGCAGACCATCCAGTTATTTACGACCCATATGTGTTACACACGATCCAGATTCAAATACTTTACTAATAGAGCACTGACCAGCTTTTGGAACATTGAGGTTACCTTGCCATGAGGGTCTTTTACTGTCTCAGGCAGGCCACCGATGCATACATTACTTTAACAAGCTCTATTTCTACCCTCCTCTTGCTTGTCGTTGAGTGCTTGTAACTCAAACTGCAGGCACTCCAACTCAAAGGCTTTGGACAGTGGTGTAATCATCCACACAGGAATCCAAAGTGACTGTCCAATGTCCCTGATCTAAACCTCAAAAAGCAATTTCCAGGGATCTTTCTACCTTGAAAGATCTGCATATTGATTTCATCTTCCCTAATACTGAACAATAAGAGGTAGCTAAAGGAGTAAGGCAAAGTTGCAGGGCTGTCCACCATAGGGAAGGAGTCCTCATAGAATGCAGGGAATGGCCAGTCACCTCCATGTTTGCCCTCCATGTATCTGCAGCATTCCCTCTTATAGCTCCCATTCTCCAGCCTTCTTTGCACCCCATCATCTCCATTCACAGCCACAAGTTCAGCACAGGTGTGGGATCCAAAGACACCCAAAGGCAGATGAACGGAAAAAACAGGTGCTGCTCCAGACCATTACCATTTTATTAAACTGTTCTTTTACAAATGAACATTTACTCTGCGTCTGTAGAACATGATGGACTTTAACATGAGAAGCCCATCAATAGCAACTCCCTTGAGGAATGTCAGTGTAAACTTAAGTTTTCACTAAACTGGATAAACTGGACAGAGTGAGTAGAAAATGTATCATCTCTCATCTGATTTAAATCAAAAAGCTGTGTGCTTTCTGGATATTTGATCCAATTACACAACAAAAAACAACTAATAATGGATGAAAGACAACTGACCTACACATGGGTGTGTTACCATTGCTTGCTTCTCGATTTCTGCATTGGGACTCCAAACTAATGGCACTGCGCCAGGAATTTTACTGTACATAATTGCAAAACACAGAATAGGTCTTAGAATAGGAAGACACAACTTTGACTTTATGTGAAGTTTTGATTTTTTTCCTTAAAGAGTGAGATTTGTTATACCTAACACCAATGAATACAACCCTTTAAAGTAGATTAAAACCACCAATCAAGAGCTGCAAGGCTTCTGAAATGTTTTTACTCTGCTCATGGCAGTGACTTCCAGACATGTTTGGAGCGATTCCAAGTAAATCCAGCAGGAGTCTCTTCCCTGCACTTTCTTTTGTTGTATTGCCTTATCCCTGCACATGGGCATTTCTAGGATTTAGTTTTCTTTGTCATGCTCTCCTTGTTATTCTTTTACTTTTTCTGTTATGCTTTCAGCTTGCTCTGAGCTGATTAGTACTTCTTTACCTTAATGTATCCTCCATTGTCCTGGTTGTGGCTTCCTTCCTTCATTTTCTTTCTTTTTTTTATCTGTGTTTTTTGTCATCAGTCACATATTTTGTTACTTGTGTTGTTTTTAATATACAGTTGTTTGAATTTGAATTGGAAGACATATTCTTTGGGAGGTGCATTCTGCTTGTGTTATAGTACAAAAAAACAAAACAAAAAGCAGAGTTTTTATGAAAATAATCCACCAGTGTTCTTCATTCATTTAGAGTGCATCTACATCAAAGAAAATCTTTGTTTTTGGATGTTTCTACCCAAATCAAATTCATGACGTGCTTTTATACATGTGTGGAATTCAATACAATAAAAATGTGTGTTTTTGTTCGAGCATGTGTATAAATTGTGCAGACAATAAAATGCATGTGAGTACATTTTGACTTGAATTGCCATTTATTTTTATGGAACTTATGTTGTGGACCTTGCCAATAAATGTTTCTTATTGAAAAAAAAATTGGTGGTTTTGGTCGAAAAGACTGGTGCGGGTTTAAAATAATAATAGAACTTCCATTAAAAAAGGAAAACGCCCACTTACCTACGATCCAGAAACAGAGATTTATTTACTGCAGTCCAATGCTCTTACATTTCAGGCTGGCAGTTATAAACAATAGTGATGTCATCTCCTGAGTACCTAAAAAATGTAGAAGGTAGAAAGGAGGTGGTGTGTCTAATAACAGGGGGTTATGAGGTTAGGAGCCCCTTTTTAATTAGAAGAAGCTCCACTTCTTGTCTACTTCCTAGTTTCTTTGGATAGACAGGAGATTATTATTAAACAGTATTTATAAAACACCAACATATTACACAGCACTGTACATTAAATTGGGGTTGCAAATGACAGACGAATACAGACAGTGACACTGAATGGTTGGAGGATCCTGGCCAGAAGAGCGTACAATCTAAGATGTGGAATGATTTCAATATTGTTTGCAACTGCTTAGCGTATCAGAATAACATTATGAGTATATAATAATAGTTATCCTTTAAGCATACAAACTCACTGGGACATGATTATGGGTTTATTTTTAAGTGTTATATATTTTCAAATTAAAAAAAGTTGTAAGAATAGTCACGTTTTATTTCTTTGCTCATAGTGATTAATGTTGTTTACTATTAACACACTGATAACAGTTGATCCAATGCTAGACCATATAAGGTGTATTTGCATTGGAAAACAATGTAGTGCAGAGCATGGTAACAGCCTTAAGACAAACAAAAGAAGAATAGAATTGGACTTTGACATGCAGTTGAAGGTGCACCAGATACAGCAACCTTTTATAAATCAGTGTTATCTGAGAGTAGTATAACTGTTAACAACTTTAAGTTTCCAGACTGTTATTAATTAGGTTTATAAATGGGATTTAGGAAAAGGCTGCAGAACTGTTGGAATTCAAACATCCTAATAATTCTGCAAGACCTATAAAAATGGAGATTGTGACTAAATAGTAATTTAGTGATCGTAGAGACGTACTTACTTACTGCGGTTTGACATGCAACACAAGAATCATGTGCTTACTTACCATCTGAACATTTGATTGTATAGTGTTTGGAGGTTCTCTAAATGGTTGCAGGAATTACTTCCTCGAGACTGTAAGCTTTTTAGAAGATACTTGTATGCACTGTTGGGCTGGGTTAACCATCAATGGGTAACTCTCTAAATCTGGAATTATTAATTGATTAATTCTAGGATACCGTATTGTTTCCTTTATTTAAATTGTTGTTTTCCTGTAAACCATTGGGTCACCAGGCTTTACTAATAAAAGTGTATCCCCTCTAGCCTTGGAAAGCTTTAATAAATCAGGCCCTATATGTGAAGAAAAATATTAGTGGCAGCCTTCTACATCTCTCCTGACAGGTTTACTTTAAAGATATACATTGCATAATTGTGAGATCCCAAATGCCAGCAGTAAGTGACAGACTTTCTAGAAGTTGGAAAGTGACATCACTGACTGCTGTCTATGGCCGGCATTATGAAATGGCAGAAAGGAAAGGGCAAGATTGGTCTTCTTAGTTCAGGGAAGAAGATGTAAAAAATAGCTTATTTCAAATATGACACATTCTTAGTCCTGAATGGAAAAGCTTGGAGGAAAGCCAAAAACATTTTTAATTTGGATAGACATGGAAATGATTAGAATTTTTTTTTACAATTGTTAAAGTCATGTTTGTGAGATTTTTTTTTTTACTTTATATCCCAAAGCTAAGGCAACCATAAATATGTAATATATAAGCATTGTTTATAAAGATATTTTTATTAATTATTCAGATAAACAGTTTATATCATTAATAAGTATCCTGCTCTGTGTCTCTTGATTGGGCAATGCAGGATTTCATATCCCATGTCTTTGTAGCTGCTTTCAATCAGTCCTGTAGAAGTGGAGTTGGGGAATTACATAGCTTGAAACTGGTTGTGCTTGTCCATGCACAGAGCAGACAGAAATATGCATGCAAGGGAGGCCATGTTGAGCCCCCTTGGGGAACATAGCAAGGCATCTTAGCCATCCTACAGGTGGAAATGCAGGACAATAAATCGTGCATGCCTTTTGAAAAACTTGAAAAAAAAAGTTGTTTTTTTTGTTTCAATAAACAGCTTTGGAATTCAGTAACTCACCTCATTACCTTTTTACTTTAGATTCTTTTAATGGAAGTAAGACGTTAATAATATTATTGCTAATATTAAAACTATTTTAAGCTCCAACATATTTTGCCTTTCTGTAAAATGAATAGGGGTGCAAATGATAGATACCAACAATGGCACAGGAGGAGGAGAGGACCCTGTCCAAAAGAGCTTACAATATAAGAAGTACAGAATGGTGGGTAAGTAGTGAAGGTCTAGGAGACAGAAGAAGATGGATAGGATGGGCTTTCAAAACTTTTTTGCAGGTGCAGAAAGTAGGAGCAACCCTAATAGAAAAAGGGAAAGAGTTTCAGAGAGTCGGGGCAGCTCTAGAAAAGTCTTGGAGCCATGCATGTGATGGGTTATGAGTGAGGAAGTCATTAGTAGATCAACAAAGAGAGCAGTTAGGGGGGTATTTTTCTATCAGAGCAGAAAGATAGGTTGGACGGGAGCTATAAATGGATTTAAAGGCAAAGCACAGGAGCTTGAATTTGATTCCAAGGTGAAATGGAAGCCATTGAAGAGAACTACAAAGAGAAGCAGAAGAGGAGCGGTGGGAAGGATGGATGAGTCTGGCTGCAGCATTCATGATAGATTGTAGAGGAGAGAGTCTGGTTAGTGGAATACCAGAGAGGAGGAGGTTACAGTAGTCCAGACGAGAGATGATAGGAGCAAGTACAAGGAGTTTGGTGGTCTTTAGAGACAGATAGGGGCAGCTTTTTAGATGTTGTGCAGGTGTAAGTGACAGGACCTGGAAATGTTCTGAATGTGGGGGTCGAAGGAGAGGGCAGAATCAAAGGTGACATCAATATAACGTGCCAGAGCGGTGGGTTGAATAATCATGGTATTAACAGAAAAGGTGTTAGGGGGGATTTTGAACATGAGAGTAGAAGGATGATGAACTCTGTTACAGAAACCTGAAATCCAGGATGGCCAACATGAAATAATTGAACCTGATACCCTGAGAAGGTTTTTTTCTTTGCCCATCTACTATATCATGATGTCTGTTGAACCCAAAAGACGCTCCTACATCGTTATGAATGCCATGGATGTCATAATTGTTTGCAATTCTTATTCCTGCTTAAATGTTTTTCAGAGAAAGGAACAACATTCTTGTTTTTCCTGAAATTATATTGTGGTCATGTTATGCAAAAAGATCATTTTACAGATCCTCCTAACTACAGGAATATTTTATTGCAAACATATGTGCATACATTTTCATTTTTTTTATTACATTAGTCAATTTCCTCTACACTCATTTGCACAAATACATACACACAAAAGCTTTTGTTTTCTACTCTGTCTCTCTAAATTCCATCCAAGAGAAACCACATGAAATATACCAGTGTTGATTTTAAACACAACAGGAGCTGCGGGCTATAGCAGTGCAGAGTAAACCTTAATGTATAAATTTCATATTCTGAGCCACTGACTCTGTCTCTTCTATTCTGGAGACCAATAGGTGATCTGTAAGGCTGTTTTATTTTTTCTCCCAATGTTACTGCATGTCACAGTAAATCAAATCAAACCGACTGACTACGTCACACCATAAGCAGATTGTTCAAACATGTCAAGAAACCCGATGTTGTATATCTAAAGGTAAAATCCAGCCATTGTTTCCCAATTTCAGCTGTAGAGAGGCAATCTCCCTTTGGGTATTTACTACTTTCCATGACCCTGGCAGAAAGTTTTTAACCCCATTCTTTGGTTCATCTTGAAAGAGTTATTCCTCAATATATTCCTGTGGACGCCATATTGCTAATGCAGGCAGGCCAGCAATGAAAAGCTGTTTTTTTTTTTAGTAGACCATAGACCACAATAAAACACAGAGCAAGCTTAGACCCTTCAAAAACCTAAAATAGGAAAAAGGTTAATGTATTAAATGGAGGATTAGGAAAAATACAGTTTAATGCAATACAAAGTTCATGTCTAGTCAAAAAGTTTTAAATGACTGCATCCTATTTAGGGAGAGTTTTCTTCACCTTCTAATGCAACATTTAGATAGAAAGTAAATAAAATCTCGCCACCTAAGACACCCACATACAATAGGACTTTACTTGCATACAAAAACTAAGGACTGGTAATCTCTAATATATTACATTTTGGTTTTGGAGTCCAGAATAATGTATACTTGGTGAAGAAGAGCCCCTAAATGTGTTGCCTGTTTGTTGAATGCAATGGTATATTGGGCCTGATTTTATTAAAGCTCTCCAAGGCTGGAGAGGATACACTTTCACCAGTGAAGCTCGGTGATCCAGCAAACTTGGAATGGATCTGGTCCAGGACTCAAAACATTTGCTAGCAAATAACAAATGACTGAAGAAATCCATTTCAGGTTTGCTGGGTCACCCAGTTTAGCTGATAAAAGTGTACCCTCTCTAGCCTTGGAGAGCTTTAATGTATGAGGTCCATTATATCAAGGGATCTGGTGTTTTTCCCCCTTGTTATCAGGACCAAGTGATTGCCACCGAGGAGACAAAAGAGAGCCTTGACTTATTAGTACATCATATCAGTAACCTCACTGATATAAAAAAAAAAAAAATCCATATCCCAACCCAAAAAGTGATAAACGGCAGAATCCTATTCTAGTATGCTTCTGCATATTCTGAAGATAAACTTTAAAAAGTTTTCATAGATACAACCTCAACGAACAGACCCTTTCAGAATAAAGTTAGGTTTAATACTTTCACATTATCAAGTTTCATGACCCCAATCTTGTATCTTCATACATAAAATATATAACTGAGGAATTAACAACACAACCTTATATGAGATACAATAAAGAAAACAAATTAGAGCGGCAGCTTCTAGCATACATTACAGTGAGAATACATCATCAGATATAAACATAACCCGGAACACTCCTAACAAACATTACAGCTGAAATAAAACACATCTCTATATGTACAATACATATAAACATGACTGAAAAGAAAGCTGTCAAGATTTAGGTGGTTATTACTCACTGCAAATGTGCATTGCTCATTAAAACTTTGGTGTGTTTGAAACACCAAGAACACTCGAGGAGTTAATGAAACTTAATTTTTAAGGGAATCTGTCCTTATAAGTAGAGTACTTGAACTGTTTTTTTATGTTAAAAATTTGTATATTATTTTAATATATAACTTTAATAAAATTCACATATGTTTCTACTTGCATCTGGTGGGGAATTTGTAAAGATCTTGGGGATAGTTGTGTGAATTGTGGGTGAAAACATTGATACGTAGTCCCTGTACCAGTAAAACATTTGCTACCAAACCATACTGTACCATATTTTTGCAGAATGGAGCATTGTATGTCCTGTTATCAGGGACAAACTGAGTTGGTAGGAATCAGGTGCCTGCTGGCAAAGACATTAGAGTATGCCTGCAGCACTCTTTGCAGATTCCCCCAGTCTGTACCAAAGGTGACTCCCTGCAGTACATGGGGCAGGGGTGGGGTGGGCAGGGGTGGTGCCTGCAGGAGACTTCCACATGCTACTACTGGTCACCACCACAGCAAGGTGACAATTTTAAGGGCCACAAAGATGCACTGAAAGGGTCACAAAGGTGCAAATAAAACGACAAGTGAGTGATTATTTAAAAAATATACCACAATATTATATCTCCTTGGCCCTTAAGAAAAAAAGTCATTCAGGTCAATGGGCCTAATTTATTAAAGCTCTCCAAGACTGGAGAGGATACATTTTTATCAGTGAACCCAAATGATCCAAAAAAACTGGAATGGATTTGGTCCAGGATTGAAAACATTTGCTTAGCAAATGACTTTTATAAATCAATTCCAGGCTTGCTGGGTCACCCAGGTTCACTGATTAAAGTGTATCCTCTCCAGTCTTGGAGCAACTTGCACCTTGCACACTATCAATGTCCATTGCATGTTACATGCTATGCCATCCATAAGAAATGTAAACTAAATAATGCCAAAAATACATAGTATGCCATAAATCCTAATTACTCTGACATTAGGAAACAAATATTTGCAGACATGGACTGGATAATCTGTTTGGCAGCAGTAGCATATGGGGATATGATGCCGCTGGGCGTGTTGGCTGGGAGTAGAGCAACGGTAAGGGGGGGGGGGACTTGTAATGCTGACTGTAATTACTGACTTGTAATGCTAAATTCATGTTGATTGAATCAAAGGTAGGCTTTTTGGAATATATTACATTTTGTTTTTAATTTAACCCCCCTAGCGGTATTCCCGAGTGTGACTCTGGGTGGATTTTACCTGCAAATACCAGTAATCCAGAGTCACACTTGGGGTAGCTTTAACCTAAAAACCCCATTTACCTTGCTCTATTGTTGTCCCCCGTTGTCCTGCTGGTCTCCGCAGGTCCTGGGGACACGTCCTGCTCCTCCAATCTCCAGCCACGCAATGCAGAGACGATCTTCGGGGTTTCCCAGTGATTTCGGTGTAGGCGGGCGGGTGGATTGGTGGGAAATTCAAATAATTTTGTATTGGATTTAATACAAAATAGCTGTATTGAGTCCAATACAAAGACATTTTCATAAATATAAATATATATATATATATATATATATATATATTTATTTATTTATATTATATATATATATTATATATGCTACTGAACACTTACATGTTTATCTTTTTTATTTATTTATTTAATTTTTAACAGATTTTTGTGTTTTTTAATTTAAAGTTTATTATTAAACTTATTAAATATTGGACATGAGTTATGCCTAAGAATTAAAACCCTACAATGTAAAATAAATTTCCATGCAAAAAAATGTAACGCTTTTTGCATGGAAATTTGGACGGATTCAGAACACTAGGGTGGTTAAGGTACAGTTTAAACTCTCACACACATTATAGTGCAAGAATCTATGATTCAAGTAAGTATGAATGTCAGAGTTTTTAAAAACTCACACCCACCTCAGACCCACTAAGACAGTATTTTGGTTTAGAAAATTTTACATAATAAGTCAGCAACAAAGTGTATTTTACAAGGGTAACCACAACAAAAACATATTACAAAACCAACCAAAAAAATCCTATTTAATGTACAGCGCTGCATAATATGTTGGCGCTATATAAATCCTGTTTATTATTATTAATAATAATAACAACCTGATGCAGGCATAAAGTACAAGACTTAGAGGTACATGAACATACTTGCAGAAGCCTCTAAAAGCCTCCAATCTTGGCTAAAGGCCAGGCCATCCCCAACAGGCAGAACTTTGACACTTCTAAGTAGTGTTGTTAACTTTCACTATACATGCAAATCTGGCCAAACTACTCAAAATACAAACAAAGAACAAGAGTAACTACAGGGATTAATACATTGTAGTGATAACATTAATTGTATCCCACCTTCCTATGTAAATATCATAAATCAGCACTGTAACAATGAAATCATTTTATATAGCAGTAGACTTTATTGTGTATTATTATTATTATTATTAATAATAATAATAATAAACAGGATTTATATAGCTCCAACATATTACGCAGCGCTGTCCATTAAATAGGGATTGCAAATGACAGACAGTGACACAGGAGGGGAGGACCCTGCCCTGAAGAGCTTACAATCTAGGAGTAATTATAAATCTCAAAGACCCTCACATATATGATATTCCTTAATGCCTAAATGCAATATTAACTCATTGTTTTATATCATGAGGTGCGACACAAGGTATTGCCCCTAATCACCTTGTGGAAGATTGGTAACAGGCCAAGCAACACTTCTCAGCACTGCCACAAATTAGCTCTAAGCCCCTACACATCTTTTTAACAAATTGACTGGATTTTCTAAATACAGTAGTTATTACAATTGCATAAAGAAATATCTCTTACAACTGTAAAACAAAACATGGCAGCAATTATGACAGAGTTACAGTCTCAACAGTAAAATTAGGCAAACAGCAAGGAGCATAAAAAAACAAGAAATTCAAATGATCAACACACTTTATAAAAGGAACTCCTATACATTTGTAATGGTCCATCACTGTACTGGGCATCCTCATTTAGCAGTAAACAGAAATCAGAAAGGGGTAGGTAAGTTTATGCAGGAAGTGTGTAAAGTTTGGTGGTCAGAATATCTGAGCATTTGGCTGTACAATAAGGAATTGGAACCGGATGAAAGTACCTCTTTTTGGTTCCTGTTTTAGGTTTAAAGTATTTTCTATTTTAATTCAAACTTTTTTTTTTTGGTTTTCCCTACGTCACAGTGACACCCGGGTAGTAAGTGAGAAAAAAAACTCCAAACAAACACAGATGAAAATGATTATTTTTTTTGCAGAGTATTGGAAAGCTAAAAAGCTTTTTATTGTTCTTTGTGTCTCTTTTGCAGATTTTCCCTAACTACCTGTCTGGTAGAACCATTGTTGCAATGACAGTAAGTAAAGGAAAAAAAAAGCCCACATAGCAAAAAAAAAAAAAAATTTCGAAACCTTTTATCCAAAAATAAAAAGTTGTCTTGGTAAACATTTTAAGGCATAAAACTGGGGACCGTGGCATGGAGTTGTTTGGCAGAGTTCCCCAATTTGCTCCTGCACGTAGTATGACTTGTACATTAATTCATTATTTTTATTACAGTCCCTATGTTGTTCAAAGATCTGTTTCCTGTAGCTACAAAACTTCTACACAGATAAGATTTTTTTTTTTGTTCAAACATATAATTCGCTGTTACGACACGAGGAGCTGTTCTAATTCCCTAGGGGCAATTCACATCTATATAGTTACTCCTCAGTACAGAGGATTACACACAAAGACCTTGGCACACACTAGTTAGCTATTATGATCAATGACGTAACATGACTGCTATAACTGCCATTGCCAGAGGGAGGATTAGTGCAAGAGTTCTGTAACCCTGCCCTTTCCATAACACGCCAATCTGCTTTCCAGTCTTGTAAATAGAAGAAAAAAGTATATAAACTAAGTCCAGCTGTTCTCTTTTTCCACTGGAACACTGGAGTCCAGAGATATTTTTTTAATGATTATAGGAGGTTGTTGGAATGCAAGGATCATTACTGCTTTAAAAAAAACGGTGCTTGGTAACCAACAAAGATTTAGGTCCTATTAGAATTCTATGATAAGTACCAGAGGGTGTGAACTGAAAACATCAAAATTGTTGTCAGAGGTTCTAACACTTCCCTTTTTTACTAAAATGTTTTCTGTCTGTGTTCTTGTTAAACAGATTTTTTAGTCTCTTTCTAGAAATATTGCCTAACCAAAGTGGTTTTTGGGGACAAGATTAGTTTACGAGTTTATCACTGCTTCACTAGGGTTTGTCCAGATTGGAAAGCAAATGATCAGCCATCTCCTAAAGGCATCATGGTGGAGAAACAATGATTTCCATCAGAAAAGTACATCTAGGGAAGATGCAATAATTCCCTTCAATTCTACACCCCGCATTCTTCCCAGACCTCAACTAATCCTTCTTAATGTTTAGAAAAACAGAAAACACTAAAACGTTGGAAATTTGTAGTCCCCAATTTTTATTTTTCTATACATCGTTATTTGGAGGACGTGGCTAAATTGTGATTGGTCATAGTCCATTACTCCATGCTTTGACTCAATCCCTTCTTTAGCCATCAAGAACTCCTTTTCCTAGTTGTAGCTGGTATTACTTTCAGACAGGTTGCCTTTATGGTGCAATAGCCCTAATCTAAGTGCACCCAGGAGGGCTTTTCAGAAAAAAAAACTTTCCTGTTTTTTTTCCCCAGGGATGTTTACATTTTGTTTTTCAACTTCACAGTTAACGCATTAGTGTGTACCACAGGTGTATTCGGAGGTCCCTCATTCGTCTTGTTCTCTGACTCCATAGGGGAAGAATCGTCAAGACTCTAGTAGAATCATGGCAAAAAATGTTTTTTCAGTTTCATACATACATTGGCAAGCTTCAGTCTGCACCAGGTGTTCATATTGAGGTCGTTCACTCATCTTGTTCTCTGATTTGATTGGAGAGAAAGACTTGAAAACCCCAATTGAAGAATGCCCAAAAACCCTCCATGGAAAAAGAAACACCATACTATGTCTTCCTGGTAGTTCCTTCAATCATGTCCCAAATGCCATCTTCTTTGGGAATTAAAAAGAGCAAACTTCTTGTCCACTAGAATGTTTTTTTTTTTTTGGGTGCTAAACTTCTTCTACCATTAACTTTCTTTTACAATTCTGCTCATTTGAATCTCTTCTCTCTGTTATTTTCAGCTCACTTTTCCTAGCTCATACCTGTGTGTCACCAACTTATTTCACCTTACAATGCCCCGACTAATAAGGGTAACAGGCATCTTGACACGTCTGCAATAATTTGGGATTTTTACTATAAAGGTTTAATGCAAAATAAAGGTTCAACCTGAACATGTTCATGCAGCTTTTCCACCATTGTGTTACCCCTCCTCGTTTTTCTGGTTCTCTTCCCAACTCCACAATGCGGTGCAATGCCAACAGTATGGCAGCAGTATCATCTTTTCATTCATCACCTAAAGAGGTTGTTTGAATGGGTGGCAGTCATATGTAATCTCCTTGGAGTGCAAGACACCAGACATTCTATCAGGAGCTAACATAAGTTATAGCAGTTCAGAATGCAAGGAGTAAAATAAAATATCTTCTTTTTATTTTAGTGATATGAACTTACTTTCTGCCTACCAACAAAAGCCTGCACAATTATAACTTTGTTAGCTGGTTTGGCTGTTCTATTGTTGGAGCAGATTGCTCAGAATGTACTGTGAATGTCAATAGTTGCTATGGGTTGTCTGCACTATGCATTTCTTCAGTCTTTTTACACTGTGGCACTGCTTTATTATTATAACAAAATGCATAAAGCTGTTCTGGGTAACCTTTCTGTTTTTTTCCCCATTTTGATTGGAGGAAATAACCAAGCAAAATCTATTTTACAGCTACTCGTTAAAACATTTAAAGACTTTCCCACATTTATACTGACTACCATGGACAAAGTGTCACAGATCCCCACACAACCAAGGCATCTGTTCCTTTTTTCGGGTCACCCACTTGCACTCTTCTGCAGCCAGCAGCAGCTCTGCCCAGGAATCCTATCCACAGGTCATTTTCTGCTCTGAATCATGTGACTCCTTTGAGCTGCCCCCTTACTTCTAAATTAGAGTATTCTGCAGACACATTCCATCTACTGGTGGAAGAGTAAACAGCACCTGATCTGCCTTTGCTCTAGCACTCCCTCCGCTGTTGGGTTTGGTTACCTGCTGGTAGCATGACTTTCCCTATAGTAGTAACTGGCAGCAGGAAGTTGCCCAAACAAGGAGTTCTCTGGGCCCTGCTTTCAGGTTCCTGTCTGCATTTTCTGATCCTGTTTCCGACTCTTTGGCAAACCGACCACATCTCTGTCTGACTACCCTTTTGCTCCTGTACTACGCTTTTGTCCTACCAGTCAGCAGTTACCCCCCCCTGCATGTATGGGGGCTGTAACCAGGCACCACCTACTAAAGTCCATCACCCCTTGGGGGGTGCACTGGTGAAGCCAAGCAGGCTGGTGCCACAGAGGGTCCACCATCCTGTACATGACACAAAGAATAATCCTTTAATAAAAATGCCATGAACCTAAAAAAAAGGAGGTATAGCAATTTTTTTAAAAAAAATTTGAATTTCTTAAGCCTGGTACAGCTGCTTATAATTGTTACTGGGAACTCATTAGTGACTGTTTCCAGTAACAGTAGGAACAAAAGGTGCTGCTTTATTCTATGAAGAAGGTAGGTGGAGGAACAAACAGGAGGCTCCTGGCTGCATCTGTCCGTATTGTTAATAACAACGGTTGTCTACTATCTCCTATGGCGTAGAATGACAGTATAGAACCAATATTATCATGGTCATTTTGGGCCACAAAAATCAAGTATCTTTACAAGGCTTACATTTTATAAACTGGAGACCGAATACTAAGAAACTAGGGAACCAAAAGAAGCTAAATATTTCCTGTTATAATAATAAATAGATTGTATTTATGTTATCATTTCCATTACAAACTCAATAAGGAAGGATATTTCTTTTATTACTCGGACAATCCAGAATATAACAATACAGTGAAATGACTATGGAGCTCTGCGTAATATGTCGGCGCTATATAAATACTGTGTAATAATAATAATAATACAGTGGCCAAGTAACAAATGAGTAAAATAGTCAAATTACAATCAGAGTCAGATAATAAAATAGACATAAGTGGCTTATGTGACCTCTTTACGGGCAATTCAACCAAAGCTTTTCATATATGGAACAGAAGAAATAAAGGGTTTGGGCAATGTAAGAGCAATTACAAAATATGGGTGGAAAAAAGGTGGGAATAACAAAGTTCTCACTTTGCTGCATGTTTATTGTGTGCTGTCATGTGGGGTAATATGAAAAATAACAGGGGACTGTATTTTTCATTTTAAATGGTATTCCGATGTGCGTACATGCTGAAATAACATATCTAAAGAGGCCGTTTAGGTTTTCAATTTATGTTCAATAAGTATGATAAAGCAATGACTAAAATCCATTTCACTGATAAAATTTGGGCTTGGCAGTGGGTAATAATGTTTTCAGATCTTGGCTTGATAGAGGAAACATCCAGAGGAAGGAGTTTTGATCTCCTTTGTTTTATGGCTGTTACAGCTTGTTTCTGTGTTTTGTTTTGTTTTGTTTTCTTTTTTAGGTCTTTCTGATTACAGTCATAATTGGATCCATGATCCTTTCAATTAGAATACAAGGTATATTATTAGCTCTCATTTTGAAAAAAAAGAACAATTCCCAGAGCTACAACAAACAAACTTTGGGCCAATTACATGTAAGCAGTGTTTTGTACAACCTGGATTTCTGTTAAAAATGAACACCCAGGGCTGACAATATAGTGCATTTTCTTTTAAGAAAAACCTGCAGCTTTCACTTAAAGCAATAAAGTGCATCTGATAGTTGCTGTAATATTATATTCCAAATTTTTAAGCTCTAACAGTATAAAACCTTTTATGCAACTAGACAATTAAGGGGCGAAACACAATGCATGTTACGTCCCATTTACTTTGAATGGTATCTCAATGCAAGGCAACACAACTTTGACACAGCATACCACACCACATGGTTACAGACAAAATGTCTGGTTTTGTGTGTTCCCAGTCTATTTATTAGATTGGGCTGTCTGAATGCATGTTATAGCATGTGTAATTATAAATAATCTTACACTTATATAATCACTAAAAAAGCAAAAGTTTTTTTTTTTAATTATGTCAATCTAATTTTAGACTTAGATTTAATTTTACCACAATGCACTGCAAGCAGTCTAAAAATTGTCTACTGCAAATGGAGTGGTAAATGTCTTTGGTGGGATTACTTGTAGCATTCTTTATTGTCTTTCATTCTAAGGAATTTCATTATTAGTTTGGTTGTCATTTGCATATTACCCAGCTGTGCACATTATCAATGTGGTTGTAGGACATGCAAGAATAAGGTTCTAAACATCAGACATGAGCAATAGTTGATGTGAACAGTTTTGCATTTTATATTAGTATTATATATACACACATTAAACACATGCATTAAAATAAATGGTCAATGTATTGAGGGAAGTAACAGAGACCCCTTGCTGAATGTGTGTTCTTAGTTTTTTTGTTTATTTGGTAACTTTTGATTTCAACATTTTTATTATATACTTACAGGAAGTTTATAGTGTTGTGTAAACTACTCTCTCTATCTCATAGCTGATTCAGTGCTTTACTTTTGCTCCTTGCAGCTAAATCGAACCATATTGGAGAGAAAGGAAAATATTATATTGTGTTATGGGGGCCTTTTTGTTTTTAAACCTTTTTGGGGTGCCACAATGGGTTGGTGTGGGGTAAGGGGTAGTATTCACTTTGAGCCATGAATTGGGCTTTACATGAAGGCATAGTGACTCTGTGTCTAGCACGTTTGCCTTGCAGCATTATAGTCCTAAGCTGGAATCTTGGACACTATTTGCATTGTGGTGGTGAGTTTTTCCCATGTGTGCATAGATTTTCCTTCTACATCCAAAAAAGTATGCATGTAGATTAATTGGATTCCCACCTTTGAAGATATTAGGGGCATTAGACTTAGACAATAGACATTATTGATGTTCTCTGAGGGACACTTAGTGACATGAATATTGAATCCTACAATATATATATATATATATATATATATATATATATATACTTCATAGTATGTCATACTTGTAGTATAAACACATATAAATACATATATATCACTCAAGTTAAACTGGTTACACTTTACACTGCACAATTTGGCATAAGGACCTGTCTATATGAAGATTTATTCAGATTATTTGGGCAAGTCTTTCACTGCACAGTTTTAGGCAGTTTTAGGATTTAAGTGTGTGGCCTGTAAGAAGCCTATTCATACTTACAAATGTCAGAAGTTAGTTTTCCTGGAAAAGAAATTGTTTTAAAAATTGCATTGAAATGGTAATTTATTCCAGAGTGGCATAGTTCAATGCTGAACCCAGTGAAAATAAAACAGAGAATAACATTCTCACAAGTTCCTAAGCCAGATCTGTCTGTTTTCCAGCTCACTCTTTGGGCCAAAGAACATTTTATTTTAGTAATGTTTTCACTTTATAAAATCCTAAATTTGACACTCTTGTAATATAATGTGAGCTCTTTGCCAAATATTTTTATATCATAAAACCAAAGAGCTTTGGCCACAGCTTTTCATTACAATCTCGCCAAAATATTAACTAATACCTTATGACATTGCCTACACCCAATGAGATGTAAATCTGATATTCAGTGTTAATAGAATGTACCAAAAACAGGAAGGGTTATTGTAACCTGATGATGCTACACAGGAAAGCTCATGTATTGAGAGGTGAGTTTAATAATTAATGGCAAAATGTAGCAACTGTGAAGTTAAATTGTCCCTGTATTTAAAACAATAAAGGTGTCCCTGCAATACAGATAGTAACAACAACATTACTGTGACCTGCCCAGATAAAAGGGTGTCAATGTGTTAAAACAGTGAACTTACAGCATTGTCACACACTTTGTATAATATTAGTGTATGCTTCCACAAGAAAAGTGTGGTACAATAATGCTTATTGGAATATTTTTAAAATTTACAGAAAAAGTACAAAATAATAAGAAAAAGGGAGAGAACAAAAATGAAAATGTTGCAATATCATAAGCCAAAAATTGCTATATGGCGAAGCAGAGAAAGACAAAGAATAATACAGAAAAAGGATGAATAGTAGGTCATTAAACAAAAAGGGAAAACTTTACATCAAAGCAAAGCTGCTTAGTAGGAGCCACTCATGTGGCAAACAAGGTGGAACAGGAGTTCAATGACTACAAATGTAAACTGGAAAAGCAAAGGGGCCCCATGAACTGGCAGAAGCACGATAACACTGAAGTCATGTGAATAAGCACGCAAGTGGTTTAATCATAACTGCAAAAAAGAGGAAGTAAAAATCAAGTCAAAAACAGCGAGAATATGAAGAAAAAGTTGGAAGAAGTGTTAGGGAGGGAAGGTGAAGGGTACCGGTTTGTAAACAGCTAAATTTCCCCCAGTCACGACAAGTTCGTAAGTATTATAGGGCCAACAACGTGCAATTGATAGGGGGGGGACAAATTAAGATTTTAAAACATGCAAAATGAAATGAAAAAACAAATGCCTGACATCCTCTCCAGAACTATGGTATTTATTAGACGCTAAGTAACCTCAGCAAAGTATAGGGTAGGCTTACCCCAAGCGTGGGGTTTTAAAATTAAAGTGAATGGGCTGTGTATGCTACTTCCATTCCTCCATTCAAGAGAGAATGGCTTTTCTGATACCCTTTTAGTGGTGTTATGGTGCCTCTTTTCTCTTCTTTTGGAAGCCTGATTTCCAAGGAAAAAAACCTGTTCCCAATGGTGTTCTATAATTGGTAAAGTGAAGAACAAAAAAGTTGGGGACAAGTTCCTATTCTCCACATTGTTATGAATAAGCTTCTGTCTGGAGATCAGCCTAATTTAATTGACACTAGTAGGAAAATGAAGGAAGAGTTATACTATTAACATTGCACTTGATCATTTACCAATTCTCCTCATGTCTTTATTCCTATTCACCAATGGCTCACTTTTTTCAGCTATCCTGGAGGACAAACTTTATAATCCGTGCTGGTAGTAGCTAAAAGGGGAGGGCCAAGGACAGTGAAAGTGGGACAGGACTTAATGATGCTTGTAGGCAAGCTCAGGATACCTGCTGCAGCTTCTAATGCTTCTTTTGTGAAAGGTGAAGTGTACAGGGAAATGAAACTAGTCTGCAAGTGGTTTTAGGAGGTAAAACTATATACAATACTTGCAAAAAACAATAATGTGAATATTGGTCCATATTGGCTTCAAACAGTAGGGGGTCTGTCTATAAAAAGTACGCTAACATGAACAAAAAAAGAAACTTAAATAAAATTTTTATCATGGTTCAATGGATTTGCTACACCATTATCTCATTTAGGGAGATAGTTCTGTTGTAAAATAAGTACCAGAAATGGCAAAACTGGCCTGATTTCACTTTCTGACCATGAGCCAACTGAAATGAGGTGCCATCTGCAAGGAGGATGTGTATTTGATGTACAGACAGCAGGAAAGAAGCTTCTAATTGCTGTGCAAACAAACAGGGAAGAAGGCAACCAGATCCTTTTTTTCTGAGATGTTCAACTCTTTCTTGGAAAAGGATATAACTTAACTACGCATATTGGCTGCTACCAAGGCTTAATTATGCAGCGTCATAAGGTATTGTATTTTTTGCACTGGTGATTTTTTTGGGGACAAAGACACTTAGGGTAGTATATGGTCTATACAGTATTTTATTATAAGTTATGCCAGACTGTAATTTCGGTTTAAAATGGAATACATAGTTGAAGGCAATGTGGGCAGCATGGTTGGCTCAGTGGTTAGCACTCTGGCCTTTGCAGCGCTGGGTCCCAAGTTCGAATTTCGCCTAGGACACTATCTGCAATGAGTTTGTATGTTCTCCCTGTGTCTGCATATATTTCCTCCGGGTAAAAACATGCAGTTAGGTTAATCAGCCTTAGACTGTGTTAAAGACATATGACTATGGTAGAGACATTAGATTGTGAGCCCCTTTGAGGAACAGTAAATGACATGACTGTGGAAATATGCTTAATATGTCAGAGCTTTATAAATACTGGTTAATAATAATATTGTGTTTTGTTGTACATAAAGAGACACTTTGCTTGGACCAAGAAACTATAGAAAAAATGTCTTATTTTATGTTCCAGAGCTATAAAGACATCGTTCAGCATCCCATGCATGTCATTCACCCTACAAATGAATTTAGCCACAAATTCCCTCAAATGGGGGGAAGAAAAAGTGTGTCTGTACAATATGCTGCAACACAAAATATCACTTTTGGGTAGCTGACCTTTTGTAGCCCAATGACTTGAATACGCTTAAAACAAAACTAAGCTCTTTTTACATTCACCCCTCCCTATAACTTCATGGGTGCTGCCATCTTCTTCTTCCTCCTTCTTATACAGACGTAACATTGCAATCAGTCCCAGCAACTGCAGGGGTACCCCAGCTTTTTACAATGAGCTGCACATGCAATTTTGACAGATACAGAGAGTTATCAGGCAGGTAGGTATGTTTAATTGTAGAAGGGACGCTGCCTGTCTCTTTCTGCAATAAAGCCCTGCCCTGAAAAGTGGAAATTTAGTTTTGTTTAAAAATATTTCTGTAGGAACCAAATTGAATTTAAAGCAGTTGAATAGCGTTTATTCTAATTTACATCAAATTACAAAAGTCGGAGGCAATTTATTATCCAAAAATTAAGAAAGGGCCAATATGAGAATTATTATGAGAACCATGAATACAGATTGTCTGGAACAAATGAAAAAATGTGGACTCCCTATGTAAATTGGGGTGCCATCACTATTCTACACAGCTAAAGGAAACACAACTAAAACGACCCCAAAAATTGTAGGGGAAACATCTGTGTTTCTACAAAAGCAGTATGTCAGAATTCCTGGAATTAGGTTGTTTATTTGTTGTGAATGGACGTCTTGTGAGACAAGCAGATGTACAGTACCCATATCTGTTCCATGCATCCAGATAGGCATATCATATGGCTACAGAAGCAGCAGGCAAAATGAGATTAAAACACGGTCCAGGAAGTACCAAATATAGAGCAATATGACTGCTGCCAGTTTGAAGTGAAGCCTCAGGAAAGCTTTGTAGGAACTCTGCCATGTTTTTATTGCTGCCTCCTTCTTTGAAGATATTCCACATATATATATGTGTGGTCAAAGGACATGGGATGAGATAAAACCTCTTTAATGGGTACATGGACTGCAATAAAACATAAAAGAGTTCTCTTTTATATGCAAACTTGAATAGAGCTGTATATCCGGGCTAAAGATCCTCTGTATATGGCTCCATTCTAGCCAAAGCAAAATGTCAAAATTAAATTGTATGTAAAGAAGTTTTTTTTTTTAGTTTTGAGTAACGTGTGAAAGAGTTTAATTGTTTGTTGGCTTTTTAATGCTATTGCCATTTTTTTTGCTTGATCTCATTAACAATTTCCAATAACGTGAATGAGGCTGTATATACAGAAAATGACTAATAAGATATGCTTATGATAATGTTGTCATGTTAACTATTTGTTGGTGGGAAATTGGGTGTTGTCTACTTTGGGGAATTTGTAATGTGTAGCAAAATGTGTATATTTTATTTTGGCTGAATATACAGGCTAAAGATCCTTGGTATTGAAAGATGCTGGGTCTATCTAAAGTTAAAAAGTTACCTACTTTAGCATCCCATAAGCAGTAGTAGTTGCAGTGAGAGACTGGCAGTATCTTTCTCTGTTTTACCTGGGATAAGATATTACAACCTGGATATGGCTGTGGTTCATGGAAGAAATGCAGCTTTACAAATCTTTATTTGGGATCCAGGTCTGGAAAGTATTGGATGGATTGGGTGGGCCAAAATCTCCATACATATCCCAGCTCAGGCCAGGATTTGGGATATCTCTGAAGTGCCTGGATAGGAAGGAAGTGTGTCTCTGAGTCTGGATGGAGTCTGAGGCCAGGTGAGGCACGGGAATTCTGAGTACTCAGGTGTGATACTCAGCCAGCAGAGATTCTGGGACCATAGTGAAAAGCACTCCTATAGTAGAACCTGCAAATCTAAGGTATGGGACTGTCAGTCTGGGACTTTATATCTTTTGTTATCATTCTACACAAAAAAAGCTCTTTTTTCATAAACTATCTAAAAAAATGCACCTCCTGCTTTATTTGTTCCACCATGACCCTTAAAGAATCCATAGCTTTGAGCACTGGAAGACATTTCATTCATCTCTATTAACTTCATTGTTGGGATATTCCCTAACATCCTATTCCTGTGATACAAGAAATTACACCACTGACAGCAATAAAAACAAGGTTAGTAATTAATCTATTTAGTATTGGCAACAAATGCAATAAAATCTAAATCCTGATAAAGGTTCTGATCTTTGCTCTGGAAACAAAAAAAAAATTTGGCTTAAGCTGCAGACTCACGTCAGAGGATTCTTGCCCAAGACAGTTGTGTTCATCTTGGGAGAAAATCTGTGTACGGTAGTATCCTGTCATTGATCATGGCGTATTGATGAATGGTTAATCAGTAACAACCACAGTGCACTCCTATGGAGGAGAGCACAACGGGGTGCTGCTCTGTGTTACTCTCTCTATTGAAAAGTATAGCACTGTGTGTACAGCTCTCATTCATTTATGGAAATGATCATGAAAGATAATTACCAGTGAAAATCATCTGATGTTGGTGTGGGGTTTAGGATTAAAAAATTGAGCCCAAACATTTACTAGCTCTGCATGGAAGGCATAAGAAAAAACAGGAAATTACATATCTGCACATTTTGCTAAATCTGTGTATATCAGTACAACCTGACTCCTTCAGAACGTCATATTATTAATTGTTGGCAAAGCAGCAATTTATGAAATTGTGAAATGTGTCCCAATATGTCACAAAGTTCATACATTCTGCTTGTTTTCATCCAAATCATATTTTCAGTTGACAGATCTCTATACATTGCTATATCCTCATAATCAGCCCCATGAAGGAGTTACTATACCACAGCCCTGTAAATGTTAGGATCCATTGTTCATTCAAAAAGCATAGCAAACTTGCTGCATTAAAACATCTTTTGTTTTTTTTTCCTCTCCTTTCAAATATGCTTTTCATTTCTTCTGAAGCCCATTATGTCATTATATACTGCAACCTTCCTGTTTTTTCTTCTGAGCACACCCTAAACACTTCTGAGAACTGTGTCAATATTTGACATTCAGTGTACAGTAGATAGATGTAGACACAGCACAGACATGTACAGGTAATGTAAGTATTATGTAACTGCTGTAGAGATAATTGTGTGTACTAAACACAAATATATATATAAAAAAAAGATATACAAGCTGAAAATCCAGCCATGGTTGGATCAAATGATGTATCGAGAACTTTCGCCCGAGATTAGATTGCAGCACTTTGTACATTTAAAAGTATTCTTGCAATTATAGGTGGACTTTACTGGTGATATGGTTTGATTTCTAGCCAAGTAACTTAATACAATCAAGGCTTTAGGTGTCTCCCACTGTAAAATGAGAACTCTATGCTTTCTGTTAAGTTGATTCCAGGCCACAAAGTTTTTCATTTGCTTAAGCTATGTACACACGTCAAATTTTGGCGTTAAATCTGACGTGTGTACAGCCCGCGTCGTTCATGGTCTGTGGATCTGTCATGGTGGATCCACCGATAATGAACGACGAGCGATTCTAATGCAAGGGAAAGGGGGAAAGCGCACTGTGGGGTGCCGCTATGTCGTTTCCCCCCTCCCCTCTCCATAGAGCAGAACGGTTCTGTATGTACAACACTCGTTCATGCATTGTACGGTTCTTATCGTTGGAAAGGATCATAAAAGATCCTTTGCAACGACAAGAAATGCACATGTGTATGTAGCTTTATACTACTCAATGGCCACAAAGAATATAAATCCATTTTGTGTGCCATAGAAAACCCAGTTATTAGCTGGTAAAATGAGAAGTAACATTCCCAGTTATTAGTGGATAATGGACATAATCACCACATAGCACCTAACCTGTGCAAAGAGCAGAGGGGTAGATGGAAGACCAGTTGCCCTGCACAAGGAGAAAGCACAACAGTGACTGGTCCTATTACAGGAGACTGTTTATAACAGAAAATAAAATATTACTTGCATATTACTCATACTCAGAGCTGGCTGAATTACACAAAGCGCACCAAGATTTAAGTTACAATATTTGCTAATCCCAGAGTTCAATTTTATTGTGTATCTTTAGCCACATTAAGCAGGAGGTGTATTTGTTAGGGTGGATCACATATTTTGCTGTTTCCCACAGAGCAGGGAATAGTTATGGGAATGATAATTTCCAGTGACTAGAGTGACAGATGAACAAATGAGTGCTGTACACACAGTGCCATTCTGTTCTATGGAGGGGGCGAGTAAGCAGCACCCTGCTGTGCTCCTCTCCATTGATTTGTATTGTGGTCGTTCACGCTCGGTCATTCATAAATTCATCAGGATGGATCCAAACACAACGTCGGGTGACCAATGTCAGATTCTTGCCTGACCGTACGTAATGGGTGAGAATCATCTGATGTGTACAAAGCCTTTCCCTTGGATAGTTGCAACTGGAGCAAATTTTCTCATTGGAAGATTTACCTTGATCTCCTGTTCCGGTGACAACTTTAAGATGTTTGTTTTCCCATCACTTTCTGTCTTGGTGACAAAGGGTGAATCTACTTAGTGCTAAGGTTCTATTCCTTTCAAACAAAAATGGGGTTTATTATTCATATACTAATTCCTTCCCTCTTTCTAACACTTAAGTGTATGTCTACCCAAAAATATGAATAGAGTAGGGAAGGCTTAGAATGCCCAATGGGGTATTACAGCTGGGTATGCAAGAAGAAAAGTGCCATAAGCAGAACATATAATGTGCAGATTCAGCCCTATTTAGACTTCATTTTTAATAAGAAACCAAAGTGTTCTGATGGTTCAAATGTTCCTCTTTATCAGGGCTTAGTACTGTTGAACAAAGCATACACTGGACTGATAACCTGGATGGATTTAGAGGGGTATTAAACACTAAAAAGATTTGGCTTAGTTAATTCTGCTTATGTATTGCCTTCCTGGTTCCTCCTTAACATGCTAATGAGATTTTGGAAAAAAAAACTTTTCTCTTTATATTGCATACTTTATTTTAATTTTGCTAGATTAGTACTTTAAAGGAGAGCTAATCAAGAATTTTTTCTCTCACTTTTTCAATATCTCACCACAACCCTTATTTAATGACAAACAAGATAGGATTTTCTTATTTTCCTATGAAGGAAATGGGACTTTTTTGGTGCACATAAATATTACCACGATATACTTTTTTATAAAAGCTGCAGCTCCTAAACACGAGGCTTTCTTTATATATGGATTCCTTTTCATCTAATCCTGCCACTATAGAATGAACAACTTAAGTGATTGATAGCAGATGAGATACCTTAATAAGGTGGGGAAATCAACATTCAGGATTGAAAATCTACTTCAATAAGTATTCACCCTATGGATTATACAGCTGCCTATCTAATACTTTACTAATGTGATAAAATAGTCACAAATCCATGGTAAGTGAGTTAAAGAAAGTTTAATTACTACTAAAACATGTCATGAGGAGGCCCTTGTGGGGAAACGCATCAAGGCCAGTTTAATGGCATCAAAAGATAAACTATATGTAAAACATATTGTACTCTAAAATGAGAAAAAGGTTTTTTAGAGTGTTTGTATGTTTTTATAGAGTGTGTTTTGTATCAAGAATAAAATACAGAAATGTAAAGTTTGTATAAAAAGTATATTGTGGTGATATTTATGTGCACCAAAAAAAGTCTTATTTCCTTCATAGGAAAATAAGAAAATCTTATCTTGTTTGTCATACTTTATTTTAAAACCAATTCTATAATTCCAGGATCTCTGTGTTTCTCTGGGCAGTGCAGCGAGCTCAGTGCTTATTGGAGGGCTTTATGTCATTCCTACAAAATGGAAGATCACCCTAGATGTCCACATATGATTCTGAGCTTCTATGAGAATAAAATACAATGTGAAAATGGTGGACTGGTCAATCAGTCTGGGTCAGAAAGTGATATATAAAAGACCAAATGTAAGCTAGGAGTTTGGTTTTACGGCATCTGGAGCAATCATACTGAGCTCTACTCACCCAATCCCCAGCATTGTCCCCCCAGAAAATGGTTTGGATTAATTTTACATTACACAGTGGGGGGAAAATCCCACAGGGCTGCTGTTAGAATAAGGGGCCAGGTTAGATCAAGGTGCTACAATTGTACACTATATGGGAACCATAGTTGGCTCAGTGGGTCCCAGGTTTGAATCTCAACCAGGACACACTATCTGCACAGACTTTCTATGGGTTTCCTCCTACATCCCAAAAAATCATGCAAGTAGGTGAATAGGCTTTCCCTTAAAATCTGCCTTAGACTGTATTTTGACTATAATAAGAACATAATGTGAACCCGCTTCAGGGACAGTGACTATAGACTTTGAAAAGCGTAACATGTTGGTGCTATATAAATGCAAGTTCTTAATATCTATTCAGACATTTTTTAGGCTTTCACTATGCTAAAATGGAATTATTCTTTTGCGTGTCTTGGAATCACACAAGTTGTTCCTAATAATTTTTATAGTCTTCATGAGATATTATTTTTATGTGCAGCTATAATTACAGTTGTAGTTTGTCACTCATAGTCAAATTGTAGGAGTGGCCTTTTGCAACATGTTCCCAGAAGAATTATATTTTATTTAAATGTAGTAAGCTTTGCACTGGTGGATATATATACTTTCACTTAACAGATGGGGCTATTTTCAGTGATTTTATCAACATGAATCACTTTAGTTTTTATAAAACAAAACTTAAGCTTAAATATATCCTACATCTGATACCACAAGACACTTTACTAGCATTGCCAACATATAATATTTTCAGTTTGGCAAAGTTTGTAAGTCTTTGAGTGTAGACTTTTTTTATACTCTTTTATACCCTATATTGTCCAATATTTTCCACGAAGGTTGTTTAATACCAGAAATCTTAAGGCAACAACCACCTAAGGTCACACTTTATGACAGAATGAGCACATTTACCTGTTAGATTTAGGATGGGACCAATGTCCCATTTACCAATGTAAATGCATTAGTTAAAAATGTTTTTCATTTGTACTAAATTCACCCTGATCAATCAGTGTAGAGAAAGGGATCTCTTGTAATCCTAAGAATTCAGAGAGCTTTAACTATTAATAGTTTTGTTTGTCTCTGTTTTGCAGGCTCCAGCACTGCTTTACCCTGCTTTTTATAGTACTCTTCATGCTTACCTAATTACACAGAGTAATAATTGTGCTAACCTGCAACGACAACTTGCTTTGCCTTTTGCTTTTTGCAGACACTCCTTAACATGGACAAAGAACTAATAAAAACATTGTATGCAAGGTCAACTCAGTTCTTTTCAACTGTAGTAATTCTGAGCATAAAGAAATATAAGAACACAGATAGCTTTTCTACATAACCTCCTAAATCTGTAGTGTAAACTCAGATCTGCACGGTAATGTTCATGTTGATTTCCATTTATGTTCTGTTTATTATTAGACAAAAAGTTGCTGGGATCCAAAATTTAGTAAGTTCAACACACTACACTACTACAAAATAAAAAAAAAATAAATCCTGTTAGTCTATATTTTTAATTTTGAAACCTGAAGGCACATAGTGTTTGGTGCTCAAAGGAGTCCTCTGCTAAGTTCACCACATTTACATGGAACATTGTCATGATTTTCTATTGCTAACCTGGCTTGGTGTATATATAGGGTCTCTCCCATCTAAAGTTCCTCACAACTTCCTTCAGCATGCCTCTTGTTTTAGTCCTTTTACTAGCTTTCAATGTACAGCACAATATTAATGTCCCTCACTTTATGGATTTTTCCCCCTAATTCTTCTTGGACAGCAAGTCAAAAATCTACCCAGTGGGCAAAAAACAGGGGTTGTCACCATTCTCATCAAAATCCAAATCTAAAAATGATTTTAATCTATACTTAATACTTGATCGCCACATGTAGGTCAGCCTTAAAGCCTTGCTCTATCTTCAGGAACAAATAATTTCCTAATACCCTGAACACCTGCACCTTGTTTTGCTGCAATACTAACCTCCTTCTTGATGCTGCTCCTAAAGAACCTCCATTCCAGCAACCAGTATTGTTTTAAATCCTTTCTGTGAGCCTAAAGTGCTAAAGCAGACTAAATGGAAAGTCTGGTTTCTGGGCCTCTACTTTTTAAAAAGCCATATATAAACAACTTATTATTATTATTAAAAATAATAAACAGGATTTCTATACCACCAACATATTAGGCAGCACTGTACATTACCTAGTTCACCCGGTTTCTGATGCTTCCGTTTGGCGCAGGTAATATTACTGTGTGTTTCAGCAGAGCTGCTTGAGAATGCGATTTTATGTTGTTCAGGGTGGTAAAGAAAATATAGATATTTTTAACATTACTTTTGTTTTACTTTTTACTGAATTGTATCAACAGTGTAGTTAACTGACCAATATATGTCACGCCTGGATGAAAAAACAACAAAAAATGTTCTACAGATGAACTTAAGGAATTCTTTGTTGACCTCTGATTGCAGCATACCTTGGCAAGAGTTTTCGGGCCAGAAGGTAAAAGGTAATCTTGTTGGAACTGCTGAACAGGCA
This sequence comes from Pyxicephalus adspersus, assembly GCF_032062135.1. Classification (NCBI taxonomy): domain Eukaryota; kingdom Metazoa; phylum Chordata; class Amphibia; order Anura; family Pyxicephalidae; genus Pyxicephalus; species Pyxicephalus adspersus. The sequence continues at coordinate 49,865,184 of NC_092864.1, read as the reverse complement.
AAATAAGCAAGTTTGTCAAGTGCGTTCAGCTGAGTTTACAGTGGAGATAACGTTTATACAAGAATTACATGGGGACCTATACCTAATACTAATAGGCTCTGATACTGAATTGGATATAGGGGTCTGCTGCTAATTACAATCGGGGGCATTCTGAAGTACGCTTACCATGTTTATTGTTGAAGATTTTTTTAGATTTTTAAATATAGATTATTATTACGGGTTATTGTATCTCTGCTTGGGCATTATCAGGAAGGATGAGAGGGTCTTGTGTGGTCATATAACCAAGAGAGATAAGCGAGAAGATGGTAGTAGAATGACTCTTACAAGGAAGCTCACAGGTGAACTTGGACCAAACAGAAATAGGTAACCCTGCTCCTCCAGACAACCCCCCTGAAAACCTGCCTAAAGGCAGTAAGCTATAATGACATGTTGTAAGTATTCTGATTAGTGATGGCTTTACTATAGTGAAACGGATGAAATGACAGGCTTCATTCCTCTCTATGGTGGGGCTGCCATTCAGAAATTCCAAGGTCAGACAATGCATGGACATCCCAATGTACACCATTTCTAAACACTAGATGGATTCACCCCCAGAGATGAATGCTGTCTGTCATTCACACAGTAAAGTTTTTCTAGCTACTCGCAATGTGGACAGCAATTAAATGTATCCAGAAAATGACATTTACTACTTATTAGTACAAGTCCTAATCCGCCCACTGGAGACACGGAAGTAGAGAGCAAAGTGGGCTGAGAAAATAAACATAATATGGCCTTATTCAGAACAAAGTTATGTGAACACGTGGGCGGCTAATACAGTTGGAGCTATGCCTAGCCCTTGACTTGTCAGGTCTGTCAATTGCCGTACCTCCTTTGTAATTCTGGTATATAGAACGCAAAAAACATTTTTTTTCATCTATTGTACCAATTTTCACACTAATTTGCTGCAAAGAAAACTGTATGATAAGAAATTTGGAGGCAAATATGGCTGACCTGATCTGTTCTCAGGGGTGGTAACTGATTCCTAAAAGAGCCAGGGCACTCCATGGACTAAAATCCTGGTGTCAAAGCAAACACGGGCAGTTAGAGGACCCTTTGTGTTATCTGCCCACTTTGCAGGGACATGTACAGAGCGCAGTGTCTAAGGCACCAGCATAACCAGCGCATCCCACAAAGGGCAATGGACTTGGTAATGGAGGCAGTGCCCAGGTTGCAGCCCCCACACACAGGGGCTGGTGACTGCTAACTGGGGAGGACCAGTGCACAGTACAAAAGTGGAAGAAATAAGCGTAGGTGGATGAGCTAAGGTTGGGGCAGGTGTAACACTGACCCCAGGTCTATCCTGACCAAGCTTCAGGAGCCAGTAATTTTCTTATATAGGGGAAGTCATTGGACAAGGAGAAACTATGTGACTAGCAGGTGACAAACCCCACCACCAGAGGGAGTGCTGGAGCTGAAGCAGCTCAAGTGGTGTTACCATTTCTGCCAGTAGATGGAGCTCATCTGTGGAATATCCTGGCCCTCTGGGGTAAAGGGGCTGCTCTCAGGGAGTCACATGGTTCAGAGCAGGAAGTAGACATGTTATCCTGGGCAGAGCTGCTGCTGCTGCTGCTGGCTGGAGAGGAGTACAAGGTGGGTGATGTAGAAGAGGACACAGACTTTCCCATGTCCTTATTCCTACCTGAGATCTGCAAAGCTCTGATGGAAAGGCCATCGTCTATGCTGCTTTTGAGCCAGAGGGGCCACACAGAAGTATATGGAAAGCCTACAAAGGTGAAAAGTAACCTAATAACTAAAAGGTGATAAAATAGCTAATATAACAATCACATATTGCGTATATATTATACACCCTGTACCAGCCATTCTGAGCCAGGGTTCTGTGGAACAGATTTCTCCAGAGATTGAGAGGGTTCCTTAAACTGCGGCTGGTTGACTTTCTATTGATGATGCCTGCATAGTCGTGGGGCCGACAGCACTTGGTAGAGCCAGCGGCACGACTCTTAATGATGTATTTTGTTGTCTATACAGATGACCAGCAGACCTGAACTCAGAAAGTCACCAGGAAGTAGTACTAACTGACAAGAGACGTGCAATGTTTTAAAAATAGTCTATGGCCATCCAATGGTAAAAAATGATAGCTTATTCTTACAGGAGTGAAGATGGCGCCTTCCAAGGATGTAGCGATAACGTGTCCTGGATCTGTCATTGCTGCACACAGGTAAGTATGTCGCGCTCACCTGGTGATTATGGCAAAAGCTTAACACCCACCGAAGAGTTTAGTGTGATGTAGGAAAGAAATAAATTAGGATTTTGCAGAAGAGGTAGGTATGCCTTCTGCAACAAAACGTACTGCCTGTTTTTGTTTTCCCAATGATCACATAGTTGTGTAGCTCCGTGTACAATGCCAGGTTTATATCACAATATTCCAGCCTGGGACCGGGTCAAGATAATGGTGCCCGCATTGGGGCAGGTAAGTTTATTCTATGGCGAAATGCTTTTTTTACAGCTGCTTTAGGAGAAATTCTCCGTATACAAGACAGGTGTCAATATGTCTACTGGCTGATCACAATTTGATGCTCTGGGGCCCTTCCTTCTCTCTGGGGCCCCAGTGCTGTCATATACAATAATGGTATTGTGAGTACAGGCCAACATGGTGACACGGTGATGTCCATGGCACTGGGTGTCCTTTACAATTTGTTCCCACTTCCCGTCCCTATGACAACAGCACAAAAATAAAAGGTTTGGGGCAGAAAGGTAGCAATACATTTATTCCTATTTACTATGTGATGGTGGGATATTTATATGTTTGGCCTATTTTACTTTCAAAAAGTGACCAATGGGATTTAAAAGCGATGGTCACATGACTCAGGTGCAGCTCCTGACAACCTTCTGTCACCATTTTGTGAATTATTAATGAAGTTATTCTTCCTCAGTGTACTAACACATTTTTCCTCTGTTCTGATTCCTTTATTGCTATTTGTTTTCTCTCCTTAATGAATATAATGCACACAAAAATGAAATAATAATGCTTTATTCATGGTATTGTGTATTTTCCTAGTTCTGAAAACTCCTCACTCACCCATCTGACGGACCAGAATCCGGCTCCAAAGAGGTTACTGGAAGTGGGCGTGGTTAGAACTCGTGGGAGACGACTGACTCCGCCTATCACATCGTGATGTGTCTGTCAGCCAGCAGGGCGTGGCTCGGAGAACGGAGCTTCTCCATTGGCTGGTGGGAGTGACTGGTGACTTTGGCAGTGTTACGCCGTACTTTCCCGTCATATTGCTCGGGACTGTGTTGAGAACAGAGGGGGAATAAAGAGTCACCGGCCGGGAAGAATAGAAGAAGAACACGGAAAAAGCGGCATATATACTGAGACCACCACAGAGAGGAGACACCCGGCCGGGGCCAGGGCACATCATGATGGAAGTAGAGTTACCCCCCGCCAAGCACTCAATGCAGGTGAGGTGGGCACCTGGGGGGCGGGGCCGAGCTGTTACCTCTGTACAGACTTGTGAGGGAGGGGGAGCTGTCATACACGGACGCCATGGCAATGATTGCTGGAGCCGTCACGTGATCAGGCAGGCTGCTGGCCATACATTATACAATGTTACTGATGATGCAATAAAAGTATCTTCCTCTGCTTTTGACAAACAAACTTGGAGATCAGATCTGGCTCACAATGTAGTTTAATGATTGGCCGACGGGCTTGTCTGCCGGTGTATGGCCAACCTACAATCAAAATTGAGGCTTACAGATCTCCGACAGCCATGTGCTCATTAATGGAAGATCAAATTGTTCCCATATTCATCAAAGAAACAAATAAAAAAATTAACAAATTACTGTAAAATGAGGCCTCTTGGGAGGTTATATGGCAGGAAATTGGACAGATGTCCCCCCTATGGACAACGTCTCCTATGTGGAGGAGAATGGAGCATGATCTGGGGTACTGGCCCGGATCTCATAGCCCCGTATAGGCCCTACCTCACCTCTCTGGGACTCTCATCTGTTTCTAGAACTGGGTCCGCTCTGGAGAATTTCCCTTAATATCTACTCTGAGTCCCAAATAAACATGGTGGGGGCTGTGATGGTGGCTTTTCCTTGTCTATGTGCTCTGCATATAGGCCAAAAAATAAAATACTGAAGGAAGAGATCCAAACTTAAGTCATAGACTGGAAGTTGTGTCCCCATTGGAAGGTTTCCTGTCCCTTCCTTTTATAGTGACAACCCAGCTTTTTATTTTTTCCTTCACATTCATTTCTGGGCACCAGGACCTAAACAGAACCCCTGTCTAAAAGTTCCAGCATTGCAAGGTCTTTGATCGGGGGTGTTTTCTGGTAACTTATATTGTCATGTGTATTAATATTGCAGGAATATTTACTGTATGCACAGGGGGTTTATTTCATAATAAGTACAAAGTTTGTTAGCAAACTTTTATAAATCTGGCACTCAAGTGGTCATTCCAGGCTGGTGATTGGCTGACAGGAACCAATCACATTTCAGATCCCAGAAGTCTAGTAAATGGAAGGTGAATTCCTATTGGTTGCTGGCATGTTGTCTTTCACCCTTGCTGGATGAGTCGGAGCCAGTGTGCTGGCTGTTTGATATCATGATATGGGACCGTGTTATAACCGATGATTTGATGTCACACCTCCCGTGAATTGTATGATGTGTTTGTGGATCTCTGTAGTCAGATCTGAGGTGTGAATGCTGGGGTTGGAATGGTCAGAGTTTGCATGTCCTCTCTCCTTGTAACTGAATGTGCAGAGTCACCCGGGGGCTCCTTAGGGGGTTCTGGGGGCCAATCAGGGACCAGGTCCTCCTATTGTGTGCCGCTTCCCCCTCCTCTTAGATTGTAAGCTCTTCTGGGCAGGGTCCTCTCCTCCTCCTGTGTCACTGTGTTTGTCATTTACAACCCCTATTTAATGTACAGCGCTGCATAATATGTTGGCACTATATCAATACCGTTTAATAATAAAGGACCCCGTGTTATTCTGCAGTCTAAGTTTGTAATCCGTGTATTTGGCTTTATGTCATTTTATGTAATCTGTGTGACATAACATTGCTTTCTGTATATATGACGGTGTGTCACATTCTGAGAATCTAAATACATGGGCCAGAAATGAGAGATCCTCCATGTGAGCTCATAGTATGTTCTTATTAGTATGTTCCTATTAGTGTTATCTTCTTGGTGACATTGAGCTGAGCACTGTACAGCGACATGGGAGCGGTCCTGCTTTTATCGGAAAAAGATAACCTAAAATTGTATGTTGTGTGGGAAGGGTACACAGAGATTTCTGCGGGTTTCTGAAGGATATTTCAAGGATTCTGTCAATAAAAAGTTATCTGGAGTCAGTTGTACTTTTTGTTCACAGATACAAATATAAGTGTGAGGGGTCGCTGGTATTTGCAGTGCCAGGGAGAAGGATCGGTAATTACCTGAACCTTATATGATGGCGGATGGTTATTTATAATCATTGTCAGTCTGTAACCTTCACCTTGGATCTCATTATGTCTTCAAGGACAGACAAGGTTTAGATCTGGGTTCGAGCAATCGCACATGGCTCCCGGCAATGGCACCTTCCCAGTCATTTCCACCACAGCGGCTGCACATTTGACAGCTGGTGGCAGAGCCATACCACTCGCTGCCGCCGGTATTCATTCTTCATGGGGCTGCCACCCGGAGAAGCTACATGTAGAGTCAAAGCAGTGGTTCCCTTGTACGAGGAAGCAGTATCTGCACTGCAACCCCATGGCCGGTCTGAATATACGAGCCTAAGGCAAAGTCGACACTGGCCATGAGGTTGTGGTGCATTTGCCACTTCCTCACACCAGGGAATCGCTGCCTCTGACGCTACATGGAACTTGTTGGCAGATAAGAGAATAATTCAGGGCCGTGGTGAGTGCCAGTAGTACCACCTACTGCCGCCAGGTGCAGATGTTGGTTCTTTACAACCAGCATTGGGTGTGAGTAACCAAGCGGCTGGCAAAGTGCCCATACAACTTTTAGATAAGTTTTAAAGGTATTTTTAACCAAGGTATGGGGCAAAGAGATGTAAAAAGGAAAAAAACACCCCTGTTACTTTTTATTGGCCACAAAACCTTCTTCCTTTGGGAGGGGTGTAGGAGGTGTTCAGTGTCAGCTGTATGCTGTCATAGTAAATATGTACTGAGGAAGTATGGAGGAAGCCATTGTTGGCCCGTCTTTGTCAAAATACTTGTAGCCTGACTCCATTCCATTCTCAGCCTCCAGCATGAAATAAATATGCAAATCAGAGATCATTCCAATGTCTGCACACATGTTCCGGGTCGCTGTCACAAGAAGTATTGAACTATAAAATTGGTTAGTGTTGGTCTGTGTTCTTCATAATGTTGTTTACTGAATCCCTGGTGGCCAATTTATTGGTTACCTGGTAGAACGATTTGCTGGCTTTACAGAACGTTGGCATGAAAACATACCTCAGACATGGTAGTTTCTAAACAACCCAGCAAAACAAATTACAATAAACAAATCAATAATAATTATTGTGGTTCACCATCTCCATTTCTGTTTTCATTAAACCGATCTTCAAAAACGAATCATCCAGCCCCAGAAGTTTACTGCATGGAGAAGCCGCAGCCAATTTTCAATGACCTCTGTCATCAGATACAAACTTACTAAATGCATTAAGACTAGGTGCTATTCTCCCATGGAATGTGAGGGTGCACAGTGATGGCCAAATGGACTATGCCTGTGGTTTATTGTAGGAGAATGCAGGTTGAAGCTGGGTCCTCTGCCTGGGTTGTTGCCTTGTAGATGAATTGGCTCTGATCTCTGTGGGAGTTTAGAAGTATCAGGTAGCTAAAATTACAAATTGGTCCACTGTTATAGATATAGATTGGACCATTATTTCCTTTGTAATTAAAACAGGTTTTATATAGTAATTTCATAAGAATTTTTTAAGGGGAAAAATGAGGAACCCGATAAGGCAAATTTGTAAATTAAACTGCAGTCTATACCAAAGAGCGTTGTATTGCTAACCGTTTTGTTATTGGCAAATACAATCCCGACCCTTCTGCAGATTTGTTAAGGCACCTGAGTAGCTAACACTTTTCCCATATTCCCCAGGTGGAAAAGATTAGCCTAGATGACATGATATAGGTTAAATAATATATTGCCAAGGTCTGTACCACATGGGCAGCTTCCCGTTACTGTGGCTACTGCTAACTTGCGTCTTTGTCCATAGTGGTTGCTGTCACTTGTTTAATTGTTCCTGAGAGCAATATAAGAACTAAGTACACGGGAGCCCAAGACATAGTGATTCATGGATAAAGTTGTGTTATGGGAACTGTTTTGTGCAAATGGTTGTGTTTGTGTTGTTGTGGTGCAGTTCCGGGACACAGCGTGTATTCACTGGCCAACCTTGAGTGGCCGTCTACTTGTGTTGACATGAATGGAAACTTGTTCTAACCGTAGTGAGCTGTGGTTGAACGTGAGCGCTTTGCAGTTACGTTGCAATTGTTTCCAATGGAGTAGATATGGTCTATAATCCCTTGCGAAGCATTGAACACCACCACAACTGCATTGATCCTCAAAACAAAACACTGAGGTGGAGGCCACAGGCACATATAGGGGTGCCCAGGTGGCACTAACCAAGCAGTTTTAGACCACATGTCTCAAAGAGGTCTTAAAAAGCTCAAACAAATGTGCTCTGCACTTCACCAGCTTTGCACTCAAAGATGGGACAGTACATGGAATGAAAGGTCATGACTGGGCTTTCCACCCAATCGGTCGCATTAATTGTCCGTCCTTCAATCTCAGAGCTCCTTCTGCTTCATTGAACTTAGCACTGTGCAGTGTAATGGAGAATGGACCGTGTATTTCTCTGGTATAATTGACCCGCATAGACTGAACATCCAACTACTTTGATGAGCATGGCATCCTCCTCTCTGTGTAGAGCAGAGTTTATCAAGCAGGGATCCTCCAAAGGTTGTTAGGAGTTCCCTGAGCAATGAGCAGTTTCTGCCTCTCAGGGCAGTTTGAGACACCAATGATCTTTTTGGTTATCTGTAAGGGTGACATTCTTCCCACTGACCACCGTGCTAATGTACTGTGGGTATAGTAATTCTATCGAGGGTTTCCTGTTTTTTTCCTGGTATTTTAAGGGTTCCTTCATGTTAAAAATGTTGAGACAGTCTGGTTTAGATGGTGGCTATTTTGCGCTGTGAATTACTTTAAAACAAAAGCTCACATATATGGCAAATGATGAAAAATGTATTTTTATTGATTAATATATACATAATGATTGGTGTGAGAAATGTTATATCATGTGACTCATTCAAATGCAATACAATAGGACCTATGCCAGAATATCATGTTGCTTTCTTGTATAAAGCTTCCAAAGAATAGCTCAAAGTTGAACTTGATATGGAGGATCACTAAACAAAGTAGTAATTAAAGTAGTAGGACATGCTATGTATTGATGCTAAATTTTCACCTGAGCCGATTTTGTTTAATAAATGAGTTAAATGTTTATCTGTCTTTATTTATAAATATAGTCTTGGTGAAGTTTAAATACAGTTTAATACTAAGCCAGTATGAAATGTGTATTGAATGTGTAATGCAAATTTATTGTATATTCCTTTTTAAAAGCTGCAACGTAAATTTACCTTTTGTTTGTAAAGTGTGTAAAAATGCCTTCAGATATTACAGCCACAGTGCTGCTGTATGATTCCTCTGATCCCTGCTAGAAACCAATGGAAGGCTGCACAGCATACGGATTGAGCATGTCGTTGCTGGTTGGATGTCTGCAGCCCCCTTGAAGGATCCCTTCCCCTTTGCGTGTGAGCTCCTACACACTCTGTGCACAGCAGGGAGTTGTTGGGACTGCTCTGGCTCTTGCACAACCATCCCACCACCATATACTTCCTTCCACTCCCTCTACAAAGGGCAGACTTTTTTCTCTACATCTGGCTTCAGCAGAGACAGCAAACAGCAGTGTTCTATTGCACAAGTTTCATTTAACTAGACCAAGAAAAAAATGTTAAGAATCAACCTACACTAAAATGTTCAGCAAAGCTGAGGGCAGTTCTTCTAATGGGGCCACCTGTTCCAGTGCAACTGTCTAAGGGCTTGTTCACAAGGACAGTAAAGTTGTGGTTCAGGTAACCCTGACCAGACACATACAATGAATATCTAAGCATTCAATCACATTTGCATGCAGTTGCCTGAAGTTTTTGAGCATTATTAAAAAAAGCTATAAAACTGTTACAGGATAGTTTTGCTAGTGTTGCAATTGCAATCCATCAGGAAATGGAGGCTAATAGGAAAGAAAAACATGGTATTGAGCCATCTTTGTCCTCCCAAACATTTTCAAAATGCCTTTCAACTGCTCGAAAAACCTTGTTTGGAAAGTACTTAGAAAGCATTTTCATTCATGTCTATGGTGATGGTTAGCATTAAAACTGATGTGACACAAACCAAATTAACCACTTCTTAACAAATGTCAATTAAAAAAATTCTCCTTAATTGCTTTCATTCATTTCTATCATATACAGATAGAACGCTAGGAACCCGCAGTCTATTGCAGCACCAGTGTGAACAATCCCTAGGAATAATGCTATGTTCAGACTGACCACGAGGCTGCGCTGTGGTACCCACTTCGTATTCTCAATTAATTATTCCCCCGGGAAGTACCCCGCAGCAACCCCATTGAGAATGAATGGGGGTGGCAGTGAGTGGTACAGTACCGGTGCCTATAGCTGTCTAATGTACAGACTTCTATAAGAACCAGCATGGTGGTAGGGGTCATTGAGTCGTTGGCAAGTTGCCAGACGCCTGAAGCATGGCACGATCGCTCGATCCAAAGACAGGTCTGAACCTGCACTAAATGTTTCCCTGTATTTGAGAGGATTCCTTACACCTCCTGCTGTGTCTATAGGGCTAAAAGAAAAATCCCACAATGGTGGTGCACAAAGAAAAACTGAGAATGATTTTTAACTATTCCCTAACGTAATGAGAGGTTAGAAATACTTATTAATATGCTGTAAGACAGGGAGGTTTGGGGGTTCCAGAGTGTGACAGAATAGCAAGGAAACATAGGAAGGTATCAGTGACTGGTTTGTTTTACTTAAACTGCGTACACACGTCAGATTTTTCTCGCCCGATAATCGGCCAGATATCGGGCGAAAATCTGGTGTATGTACAGTCGGCGTCGTCCATCGTCTGAACGACCGTCTTGGCGGATCCACGGACGATGAACGACGACCGATCCTAATGCAAAGGAAGGGGGAGAGCGCGCAGCAGGGTGCCGCTCCGTCGCTCTCCCCCTTCCCTCCCCATAGAGCAGAATGGTGCTGTATGTACAGCACTCGTTCATGCATCGTGTAGTCCTTTGTCGTTGGAAAGGATCATGAAAGATCCTTTCCAACGACAAAAATTGCAAGTGTGTACGCAGCTTTACACTTTAGAATTGTTTCCTTTTATGTGATTTGTATTCACTTATAAACTTTCTGATCTTTAAAAAGGAAGTTATAAATTTCAGCTTTTCCATATTTGTGGAATCAACACATTGTGACCCAGCATGTATCACACAGTACAAGATAAGAAGTTGACTTTGAACATGTTATTGATTGTGGTTTATTATTAAAAAGCCGTATCAAAATGGCCTGTAAGAGGAAACAGAATGACATTGCAGTGATGTAGTGGATAACATTCTCATTCATTTTTCACTTTTTTATTGTGTAACTTCCTGAAGGACTGTCCCCAACTCCAGCCCTTACCAGGATTTTGGTATAAGCAGTCATTCTCCTATCTGTGAAATGACTACTAAAAATCCTGGCTCTTGCAGAATGGAGTTGAGGATCCCTGCTGCTGTTAATGGTCTCAGTTGGCCTTTTGGGGTAGTTAAATGCTTTTTCGGCGTTCATAGTAAGGACAGGAATTGTTCTCAGTAAACCTGTGACTAGCACAAGGTTTTGCTTATAATAGCTGTGCTTTGCTACTTTAGTGTCTTTATTCCTTCCTAAGTTTCCTTGTCATATGTCTGTAAATTTGGGGGATTTACTGCTAGTACAAATCCCCTGAGGCATCATCTTATTGATGATATTTTCTGTGTTCTGTGGTTTTTGACCATGGCATTTCAGGGGGTATTATCCCTTTATAAGTTGTTGGAAGACAAGAGTACAGAGCATTTCCTTGTTACTCAAACAGTCCCATTACCTTGGGACAAAGATAATAATGCTAGATTTTCAGTTCCCCAGTTTGGCTCTATAAAGTAACAGGATTTTCCAGAGAGCCACCATATAATACATCAGCCAGCATCAAATGTTTATAGTGCAGCCTTAGATGCAACTACATTAGTTTTCTAGACTAGGAACTTTTTAGGAATTTGTTAATCCCAGCACAAGAACACATAAAAAGTAACAAACAAAAATCCAACATGCTGCATTGGTGTGCATTGGGTAAAAATGCAGCATTGTTGAGGAGCGGTATGTGACACGGTACAGTGCATCTCAACATGTCTACTCATAGGAGGTGGATGTTCAATGCAGTTGGCCCCTAGTTAATGCTAAATATGTAAGAAGTGTTAATTATTGGTAAAAATATATTTACCAGGCTTCTGGGAAGGTGCAGCTATATCTCTCTGCTGTAATCAGGCGTGACAATAACATTGGTTATTGGAGTAAATATTTAAAAGCATTCCCGTTCATTGGTGAATATTAGAAGCCTCAATATCCAGAGCTCATCGCAAAAAATAAGTATATTTACATGAGTCTCCCTGCGTTCCTGATATGTTTGATATGTAGACATTTAGCCATGCAAAACATACTATTTAGTTTGCAATGATGGCTGTTTTGAAATGAGCTGTTGCTGTTGTAGCCACCATGAGCCTTGCACACAGGAATGTAAAAACCACTAAGGTAAGTGTGGGGCAGCTGCCGAGATTTTCTCTTAGTTTGTGTTCATTAGAACAGGAAGTAAAGGTCTCCCAAACAAGACACAGAAATAAATAATACTTATCTAAAAACAGATTTTATCTTTTCTTTAAATTGGCCAAAACCATAAATAAACATAAACAGGCCCCTTAACAGAGCTGCATGCAAGTTGGAGAAAGGCTGATACACTGCTGCAATGGTGTCCACCTGCCAGTCCCCACTTGTCCCCCATAATGATATCTTCTGGTCTACTCTGCTATTGACCTCAACACATATAGTCAACATTCTGTTGACTTAATAAAGCTCTCCAAGACAGGAGAGGATACAGTTTTATCAGTGAACCTGGGTGATCCAAAAAAACTGGAATGGATCTGGCCCAGGATTGAAAACATTTGCTAGCAAATAGCTTTAAGAAATCCATTTCAGGTTTGCTATATCACCCAGGTTTACTGATAAAAGTGTATCCTCTCCAGCCTTGGTGAGCTTTTATAAAAAGTGGTGTGGACACACCTAAGGACCTGACCTGGTAGTAAAAAGAGCAGGAAGGAGTTTTTTGTTTTTCACGTAGCAGTTAGCTGGAGGTGGTAGGTGGGACTTTGTGGAAGGTGGATAACTTTCTGCCCAGAGATCAGCTTTAATTTGTGTCTTTTACATCTAACTGAATTTAAGCTTTAAACTGGTGGTTTAACCCTTCTAACATTAGCCCATGAAAGGCTTCCCACATAAAATTATTATTTTTTGCAGAGTTTTGCTAAGGCACCATAAAGGAAATGTATATGAACAGTCTGTACATAAGCTGCACCCTCCCCTTGTACTTTAACTTTCCAAGAACTGAATGTATACAAAGTAAACAGACATGGCAGTCTTCTGAGTTGTAAAAAGTAAACATAGGTAGGGAATATTACTTTTTCTTTGAACTGATAATCATCTGATGGTGTTTGCAGGATCTATTTTTTTTTAATTATTTAGCTTTGAGTATATACAGCACATTTTTACACTGCATTCAGCTTCATCTTTTGTTTATAGCTGTAATATTTTTGTTGTCTTGTGTAATTAAATTGTAAGCCGTTATTACACTCCGAGGAGACGCCAATAATTAGTAGATGAATCACTGCTCCTCGGTCACTCAGCACAAGCTTCATCATACACCGGGCTCTTGTGTTTCTAAAGACAAAGGGATCATTAATTCAAACATCCCATTGCTTTGGGTTCAGCCTCCTTGCTATTGTGTAGCCTTACTGAGTTCTACAAAACTTCGGACTTTTCCAAGCAGTGGAAGTTCACAGAGAGCTTGGAAGTTTTATGGAGTAATTGAATGTTTTAGGTGCCACAAGCACAGCATCATTTAAAGAGTTAGTCCACCCAACAAATATTCATGTCATAGGGTAGATGTTGAATCCCATGCCAGCTTCCTACCTTTACAGGACATTATTCTGGGATACAGCCAGCTTTATAATACATGGCTGCACAGTTATTCTATAGAAGTAGAAAAGAAATGTAGCATTTCCCATAAGGTTCTCTTGTTTCTTTTTCTGACCAATGGTGGGGGTAAAATGACAGCTGAAATCCAGTTGGCTGCTTTTTTTATGGAACTGAATGGAATTTTGCTAAAAGGGATAAAAGCACAATTCTAAGGAGTGTATGCAGACCTTATCATACAAGCTGATTTAGTGTGTGTGTTTTTTTGTAAAGCTTTTTTAAAAATATTTGCAGCATTTTGCTTACTGTGATTGTTTGCGAAAGTAAAACATTGGGACATATTTATAAAAGACTCAGCTGTATAACTTGACGCCATGTTCCCATATAAATATGTCTGTGTCCTGAACTCCCTAACCCTGCATTGTAATATGGCAGCAGTATAGACACGTGTATAGCGAGGACATAGGACAACCAGCAATAAAAAGTCTCATTGATCTGTAACATGTGTAAGATAATGTTCATTTTGAGCAGGGATTATGTAATATGTCATATGTTATGAACCTAAAGAATACAGTTTGCATTTTGTCCTTTGGCAGTGGCTGGTGATTGTGTCTGTAAGGCAGAAAGCTGTTTTACAAGAGCTGTACAAGGTCAAAGTAAGAGGTCAGAGATGTGTTCTAGTGCAAGACTGAAAGTATTATTGCCTTATTATGGATGCATATGGAAAGATGTGTGGGCCTTGTTACTCACAACAACCAGATTCAGGTTTAGTCACTAAATAAGTCAGATAGTCTACGGCTGCCAATTAGAATTCACTGTCCTGACACCTGACCAACATAAGATGGATTTTCATTGGTTGCTGAGTCCTGTACTTTGCTGCTCCCTGGTTGCTACACATATCTCAGGCTTTCAGATGTGTTGAATATCTGATTCCCCAATGTATTCTGCGGCTTCTCTCTTGCCTTTTATATCGCTACAGGAATCCGTCTATATGGCAGGGGCAACATGTGTAGCAAACTTTCAGGTTGAGAGCTGCTGAAAAGGTTAGTATATTTCCCTCTATGTAGGTATGGTTTTGGCTACAACGATGGGCCCACTTCAATGCTTTGCTCATTCTACTTGTTAAATACACCTTATTCTCATTTTCTTGGCCCCATACTGCACTTGTAATAGGGCCCTTGAAATTTATATGTTCTCCCCATATATTGTTCTAAGCCAGGCTTTTTTTTTTACCTTTTTAAGAAGGGGGGCGGTCTTAAAAAATGTTCAGGTCTTAAGGGAATCCCTGCTATAATTACTTTACCTCATAGTATATTAGTGTGGTGGTCAATGAGTAGAATTTCAGTCTTACAGATAGCCCAAAAGGTAATTGGTGTTAGTTAAACTGACATGAGAGGCACAAATTGCTCAAGGAGCCCTTAGCAACCTCTGGAGGAACCCTGGTTGGATACCATTGCTCTAGGCACTTTGACCCCCCCCCCCCCCCCAGACAAGGAAGATATCCTAAGTATCATGTATAGCAGGGAACTACTGATAAGTGGTCTCACTGACCAATCATTTAGAAAGAAGTGACACCAGGCTCCCAGCCATCAGACAAGGTCAGAATTTGCACACTCAAGCGTCAAAGTGTTTGGGGCTCTTAAAAAAAAAAAAAAAAACTGTATGTGCTTACAAATGTCTTGTGTGTAATATTAATAGAGGGCCTTTAAGGTTTGGTGTGCCACGCAGTTTGTGTTTACCTGGTTCTCATCCTGACACTGGATACTGGGGTTACTAGGAAGCCTTGTCTGTGTGCTCAGATTACCTTACAGTTTTAGGATTTGAGTTTAATTACACGCAGGTCTTCTAAAGAGCAACAGCAGAGCGTAACCTTATGTAATGGTAATGGTGTGCTACAGATGTTCACTTGACGGTTTTCAGTATTGTATAGACTAGAATCGAGAGGGGCTCACATCTATGGGTGACTTGTCAAACCTTTCTGAGCTGGGAAAATTGATAAAAATGATTTTGCTAAACCTAATGATACACATTGCATATGGGTAAGGTTTATCAAAAGGTGTGAGGGTCTGGTTGAGTATGAATGAAGTAAAGCAAGTTGAGCCCATTTAGGATAAATTCCAAGCAACCTAGAAATATATTGCTAAGGGTTTTAACCTTTCTATTCCCTTTTGGGATACAAAAAAAATGTTGTATCCAAGAGAAGCTTACATTTTTTTTCTAAATGATAGGTGTACTCTTTAGGCCCTAATATTACAATATTAGTACACACCTACTTCTTGAATGTGCAGGAGTGTTCAACAATAAACTCCATAACCCTACTTATAGCATGATAATGTCATTCTCTTTCAATAGTGAACAGGTCTTGTAAAAACATCTGAAAACAGCGTGCAAAGAGCTCGTTATGCCATTACTGAGTTGTCATAACAAGTCTCTGTAGATTTACTTATGTGACAACTTCAGTTGCTTAGGAATAATTCTCCCGTCATGCTATAAAATTAAAAGGTACCTGTCCTGAAATGATTCCATTGGGGGGGTAGAGCGTATTATCTTTGTTTCAGGAAGCTTTAGTTTGTAGTGGCATAATGTAATCCGAGAATGATTTCCTGAGTGCTGCTGTGAATAAACCATCAGAGATTATAGAACATTTGTTTACAGTCAATTAAAAGCCATTTTATACAGCATACAAAAAACTTCTCCAGATGCAAGTCTGATACAAACTGCTTTAGCTGAACTTTTTAGAACATTTTTAATTTTATATATTTGTATATTTATATATAGTCCTGGTGCCCAACCTGAGGGCTAGGTCCACATGTGATACTTTGGCACTTGTTGCGTGGCCCTAAAATCTCCAACAAATTCTATATTAGGTTTACAGTCTCTTGTTGTATTTTGGTAACCACTGACCATCTCTTGTGTCTGCTGTCCCTGACAGGTTTCAGTAGAATAACATTCACCGATTATCCTGTGCAGACTTTTGATGTCAGGGCCACAATATACGACCTATCTCAAACTGAGCACTGATGATTTAAAGTAGTTTATTTTTATCAAAAATGTGTGTGTATATTCACCTTTTTTTATACCTGAGCAGAACTAAACTAGGGAAAATTAAAGTTTTATTATCTAGATACAATACAACCCTCCACTCTGTGTAAGATGTGTCCTAAATCCCCATAATATAGTGGAGAACCTAAGACAGAGCTAATCCTCGCTATACTTGTCTGTCCCCGTTCTATCAAAGTGTGCAGCCATTATCTTCCTCCTCCTGTTTGTGAGCTTCAGCTATCTTGATTGGCTGAGCTGGATGACAAACCTCCCACGCAGGAGTTCAATCAATCCTGGCAGCGGCAGCTGTGATTTCCGGGCATCCTGGTAACAAACACTCGGCTGTGCATGCAATTTTGACCGATCCACAGAGCGATCAGGCGGGTAAGAATGCTTATTACAGAAGAGACATTGCCTGTCCCTTTCTGCAATAAAGCCCTGCCTGGTCACACATTTTTACAGTGGAACTTTGTAAAGTTATCTTTGCTTGTTGCATTAATGAATGTAACTTAAACCTGTGTATGTAATGGGATGGGGAGTTCTACATTTGTGGAATCCAGTATGGAATGCTCACTCTCAGGTTTCATTGACAGCCCAGCCCACATTATGTGTTTAGTCAATAACAAGTTCATCTTTAAAATACTAAATGGTTTATTAATGTATTACAAATATACTACACACCGCAATCCCTGTTCTACTGTTATAGTATACATCACACTTGTTTTTGTTAAAAGAGTTGATGAGAAATTATAAATATATTTAAACCCAGTCAGTAAAATTGTTTTTTTGCTTCATTTGTTTCAAAATCTTAAGTTTTTGTAGCTGGTGATCTTCACATGAAGTCACTAGTTTGTGTACTTGTTATAAGGTGACAACAATCTGTCAGTCTTCCAATTATGCCTCAGCATTGTCACACGTGTTTCTGATGGGTGTTATAAATTAAACAATTTACCATTTCACATTTCTAACAAAACCTGCAAATTACAGTATTCTAGTTATAGTACATTTTAGCCCTAGAAAGCTCTGTATGACCCAAATGAATTTAAAATGCTGGTTGCTTAATAATTTTTCACATAGCTGGAAATACAGTTAGGTCCAAGTGATGAAGTGATTGTGTAATAAAAAGCTTTGGTTCCTAACATTTTTATGCAATCTTTTTGTTCAACCCACTGAATTTAAGCTGAAAGTCTGTAGTTCAACTTCACCTTAGTTGTTTAATTTAAAATTAATTGTGGTAATGTACAGAACCGAAATGAGAAAAAAGGTGTCTCTGTCTAAATATTTATAGACCTAACTGTATATAAAGGTTTAATAAAAGGAGACATCCGTGCTTGGGACATCTAAAACATTTGCAATCTCTTTGCGGTCTCTTTTAACTGCTAAAGTTCTAGACTCGGACTGTACACCTTGAATTTAATAATACCCAGGTTACCAGTAGGAACATTGTGTAATGATAGCCAGGTATTTCTAGACATGCAGACCCCACATGATCCCCTTCATCTTCATACAAATGCATATTGTAGAAAAGCCCTGCCTGAGCTAAATGTTTGAAGGTGGAATTAAAAGTCTAGTGTCTTGTAAAGTTTATTTGAGAATGGAAAAATGCTAGTTAAGGATTAATATTACACAGTATAAAGCACCAACATATTACACAGCCCTGTACAAAGTACAATGTCCCTCAAAGGGCCTCACAATCTAATGTCTCTGCCATAGTCATATGTATTTAATACAGTCTAAGATCAATTTTGGGGGGAAGCCAATTAATCTAACTGCATGTTTTTGAAATGTGGGAAGAAACCGGAGTACCCGGAGAAAACCCATGCAAACACAGGGAGAACCTGCAACCTCCATGCAGCTAGTGTACTGGCTAAGAGTCGAACCTGGGAATCAGCGCTGCAAATGCCGGAGTGCTAACCACTGAGCCATTGTGATCCTTTTTTTTTTTTTTTACATTTTTATCTTTAAACAAATCTGTTTGAAAATGAGTTACATGGTTGAAATAAAGATCTTCAACCTTGTGTTAAAGCTTTGTGTGTTTTGCCTGTTCTTTGCAAACTTTGTATAATGTTCCCCTACATATAACAAGAGATCTGTTGTACGCATACATGTTTATATATTATATTTTCTTAGATTTCAGTGAAATGGTTAGCTGATATTTTTGTTAATAATTTGCTGGCAGATTTATATTCGTTCTGTATCCTGGAATTTTGTATGTGGGCAGAATAATAAAAGGCAAACTTTTACATCATCCTAGAAATACACTGATTGGTATCTTTCCTTGTGAGGTAGATACAGGCTTTTGTGTGTAGCAGAACGATATTTTGACAGGAAATGAAATGAGCACAGTTCCTCTGATAGTTCTCTATTGTTACTGCTCTCATATGACACGGCATGTGACTTCAAAAGATTACAGAAAAAAAAACCCATTTGCCTTGTCCTGAGGGTTAGATGCTGTTTAAGCATGAAAAAGACATGAAAATTATTATCATTACTATTAATATTGAACAGTACTTATGTAGCACCAACATATTGCGCAGCGCTGTACATTAAATAGAGGTTGCAAATGACAGACAGATACAGGAGAAGGAGAGGACCCTGCCCCAAAGAGCTTACAATCTAAGAGGTGGGGAAGCATCATACAATAGGAGGGGGAATAAAATCACATCATAATAAATGCCTATGGGGGGGGGGTAATAAAATGTGTATATACATTACAGATGAAGGCAGATCATTGATAATTCTCCAAACTGGTATATTTTTATAAAGACCAATTTTTAGTGAGCCCTAACCCTTTCCAGTGTGCTTTACCAGTTTTGTGGATTACTTTGCTTTGTTCATTATCCGCATTAATGACTTTAGTACTCAATATTGTTTCTTTATCATGTTGAACTAGGTTGGTCCACTCTTGTTAAGTCTGAGCTGAGTAAAGTAAGACTACGTACACACGTCAGATGATTCTTGTCAGATAATCGCCTCAGGGCTGATATCAGACAAGAATCTGATGTGTGTACAGTACTCGTCCGTCGTTCTTCATAAATGCGTCCTGGTGGATCCACGAACGGCGTACTACTGTAATACAAGTGAGGGGGAGAGCGTGCAGCGGGGTGTTGCTTGCTTGTTCTTTCCTCTCCATAGAGCAGAACAGCAATGTATGAACCGCACTTGCTCATCTTTTAGTCTTGTATTGTTGGAAACGATTGTGGAAGATCCTTTCCAACCACAAAAGTCTAATGTGTGTACGCATCCTAAGTCAAGTCCTAAGTCAATACATAATCTGGAAACTGTGGGGAATAATTGCCCTTTCTTTGGACACTATTGAGCCACACTTTGACACTATTTTGAATTTCTTCTTTAGGATATGGAGCTTATTGACATCCTGTGGAAACAAGACATTGACCTTGGTGTTGGCCGTGAAGTTTTTGACTACCACCAAAGACAGAAAGAATACGAGCTTGAAAAACGGAAGAAGCTTGAAAAAGAGCATCAGGAACAACTTCTGAAAGAGCAAGAAAAAGCTTTATTCGCCAATCTGCAATTAGATGAGGAAACTGGGGAATTCATCCCGATTCAGCAGCCAGCACCCATGCAGGCTGCAGTGGTTACAAACTCCTTGCAGGTAATGAGTCCACGTCTTGTTCACCAAAGGAGTGTGGTATGGCATGTCTGTTAGGATCAAGACAATAATGTTTACATTTTTTTTTGTATTTCAGAATAAGCCAGATCTGGGCCAAGGACTGTTGCTTGATGAATGCTTAAACATTTTTGCTGATACATTCCAGAATGAGGTGAATATTTGGGGTGGAGGGATTTGGAAGACTAAATATTACATTCTAATCAGCATGATGTACTTAATTGTGTGTGTGATCAATTGGTATAATGTACAAGTTACAGCACATGCTAACAGGATTTCTTATTGTGAGACCTTGTAAAATACAAATATATATATATATATATTGTGCATGTTTCTTAGTGATAAAAAATGCACTTTATATTATAATATTCCCACTTTAGAGCACTTATTGGGGCTATTCTTTGAGAAGAGGGAAGTGACAGTTTGCCCAACATGCACTGACGAGTGAAATATAATCTTTCCTTGCCATTCCTTGAATTTTATGTCTGAAATCTAATCTTGTTAGTGTGATACTAGGGCTATCCAGTTGTTTAAGGTAAGTTCTAGAATATAGAACAAAACAGTTGGCCTGGAGAGCAGGATCTAGTCATCTTTGTTGGGGCATACACTTTGATTTATGTTGTACCTAATATCTTGATATAGAGATATGTTTTATGATATACAAACCCCATGTGAGGTATAATCATAAAAATAAAATGCTTTGTATATTTTCAGACATCTTCAATGACCTACCAAACAGCAGCTGCACCTAATCCTAACATAGAGGTCAACCAGAACTTCTTCCCTACAGAGCAGCTTCCTGCACCAGAACCCCTGCAGAACACAGCCACTAATGCAGATAGCATGCAACAAATGGAACAGGCCTGGGAGGAGCTGCTGTCTATTCCTGAATTACATGCAGAATTGGTACTGTCAGGTTTTGTCTATAACACAAATGCTTACAAAATCAGAATATCAGATGTGATGTATATAAAAGGCAACCATAAAATTGGGTGAGCCACATTATGTCTAATATATTACAGTTCTGGAAGTGTCTCAAACACTGGTCACTGGGAGGGGGTAAGAAGGAAAACTGCTGCACATTTTAAAATGCTGGCAGCTAAATATTCAAACATTGTATGGCCAGATAGTTAAAAAAGGGCTGGTTTATTAAAGTTCTGGAGAAATATAGAATATCATGGGGGAACTTGGAATGGATTTCTGAAAAATCATTTGCTATTTGATAGAATTTTTTTTCAATTCAGGGCCAGATCTATTCCAGGTTTGCTGGATCACCCAGGTCATCTGTTATCTTAACCACTTGACTCACACTTGATGTGGATATTGAGTAGAGTCCTTTACAGGGCCTGTACGATAGATGTTTGCTCATAAATTGGCCAACAATTGGGGTAATTGCCTAACCATTGGTTACATTTTTCTTAACTTTACTTTTTTTTTCTTTCTATATAGTGCTTCAGCAATCAGATTGATGGCTTTGCTGACCTGAGTATGTATTCAAATCCAGATACCCTGGCAGAGCCTATACAGAGTTACATGTTTCACAGTCCAGTTCCAGACACCAGTACCATGGAAAAGCCAGTTGAAAATGCCGCACCTGTTTTCACTAATGACTTTGCAGATTCCTTTCTATCCAATGTGCCCACCGTAAACACAAACCAAACCTTTAACATGGAATCATTTTGTGATGATATATTTACACTTATTGACCCCAAAGTGACCAATGTGCCTTTAACAGACAATTCCGGCCAGTCTCTTACTAAACTTTTAAATGAAACTGTTGATATAACGGACCTATCTATGTGCAAAGCATTTAACGGGAACAATCCATCAGAATACAATGATTCTGATTCTGGAGTTTCCATTGGCACAAGTCCTTGTGCTGCATCGCCTGGGCAGTCTATGTGCTCATCTGTCTATGACGACACTCCTTTTGGATACAGTGATTCTGAAATGGATGATTTGGATAGCACACCTGAAATTGTGCAACAAAATCCAGCCGAAGAGCTCCCAACGTCATTTACAGAGGATGCATTTTTTTCACTCTCACCTTTTGTACCGCTCGATTCATCCTTCGAAACAGAATGTCAAAACTCCCCAGCACAGGAGTTGCCTGTTAGGCCTGGACAAAGTAAGACCCCGTTCACGAAGGACAAAATGGCAAGTCGCCAGGAGGCTCGTTTCACTAGAGACGAGCAAAGAGCGAAAGCTCTTAACGTACCATTCTCAGTCGATGAAATCGTTAACCTACCCGTGGATGACTTCAACATTTTGATGTCCAAACACCAGTTTAACGACGCCCAGCTCGCTCTCATCAGAGATATACGCAGGCGTGGAAAAAATAAGGTTGCGGCCCAAAATTGCCGGAAGAGGAAAATGGAGAACATTGTGGAGTTGGAGAGTGATCTGGATAGCCTGAAGAACGAGAAAGAAAAATTACTCGCCGAGAAGGGAGAATATAACAACAGTCTTCGTCTCATGAAGAAGCAGCTCGGTACCTTGTACATGGAAGTCTTCAACAAGCTGCGTGATGAGGATGGAAAGCCATACTCCCCTCTTGAATACTCCCTTCAACAAACAAAAGATGGGAGTGTCTTCCTTGTTCCGAAAACCAAAAAAATCGAAATAAAAAAAGAGTAGATCTAAAATATTTTTTTTTCTTCTTAAAATTACTATGCTTCTGTAGTATGGGTTGTGCTAAGGGGAGCTTTATTAGAACTAGAATTTTTGTACTGTAGCACTTCCGCCCCATTAAATAAAGAAATATATTTTTTAACTAAAGTACCTAGTTAAGCCAGTCCACGTGTTACTAAGATCACTTTATTTTTAGAGGCCTCAGGATTTAAAAACGCATTTTAAGTCAGTTTTTTTTTTGACCAGGCAATAATGTAGGATTGGTTTAGTTGTCACTAGGAAATATTAGTGCAGGTGAAATTAATTTTGCTTGCAGGCGATGTTACCATGCCAAACTCATGGTATACAACGGTCACCCATGTTTAGTATTTGAGAACATGCTTTGAATTGTGTTCTCCAATTTCTAGAAATGACTTGCCTGGTTCAGATTTAATACAAGATACAAGGGCATTTTGAGCAAATTTAAATTACTTTTTAAGTGTTTCTGATTGTGTGTGCTCTTCACTCTTCTCTGTGACTTTTCTCCTGTAATCTGAAATACTTGATTTTAGAAGATTTCACACCCGAAGGCTTTTTTTAGTATAGCATATAATGGGTTGCATAGATGGAAGGTCATTGGAGTCCCTGGGGAAGGGTCACACCTTTATGTGTTTGTGTTGCTTGTAAGATGGTGATGTCATAACAACTGGTCATCAAAAAGAAAAACTAGCTGGACAACTTATTGGAGAGGAACTACGCTCCCTCCAGCTATGGAGAATCAAAGGTTCAGTGCACTGAAAGCCAAGCTTTCCTCAATAGCTGCACCCAGTTTTCCTTAATTTTCTAACTGTAAATAATGCAATACATCCTATTTATATAAATATATAAAATATCCTATTTTATGTACCAGAAGAGTTCAGTTTAGTACACTAAGCATTATTAGTTGCTGGCCACGTTTAATTGGAAATCTTCTTTATATTAAAGTATCTTTTTGTCTTTACCTTTAATTTTTTTACAATATATGTTTTCATTAGGCAAGTCCAATGACGATTAATAAAACATATAACATCAGATTGTTTTGTCTAGTTTGGTTTCTCTCTCAATACTATGGTTTTATTTTTACGAGTATAGTAGAAAAGTACAAATGGTTTCTTCACATTTCTATAACCTGTCATAGGATACACCAATAGGATGTACTGATTTATACAAATACTGCTGACATGTTGTTGTGCTTGTGTTGGTTTATGTAGGAGTCATCCTATAGATCAGAAGTATTTTATATTCATGTGCCATAGTTGGGAGGGGTGTGGGGGGTGTCCCAAAATGTATTGCCAGCACAAGTTTAAATTTGTAGTTTATAGTTAAAATGTAATCCTGGTTTAAAGCAGAACTAAACCTTTATTTCTAAATTGCGACCAGGCATTCAGTTGGGTTGCTACCATCCTTTTTCTTTTTTTTTCCATCCTCTTGCTTGGCCAGGATAGGAAAGGTGCACTTTCTGCATGCAAAATCACAGTATTATTTAAGACCTCATCTGTCCCTTCTGCAATAATAAACCTGCCAGATTGTTTTTTTTTTTTTGTGGAACTGCTTTAACCCCCCCATCACACTTTAGTTTACAAATATCAAAGATTCCAAACACAATTGTTTTAAATCCAAAGTGATCAGTAAATCCTAAGAAATCAACGCTATAAGAAGTTACACCAACCTTTATAAAAGGTGGAAGTCATTTGTCATTGTATCATGTAAACTATTGTTAGCAGATGCCTTAGTGATTGATGTATAAAAAAAAAAATAGGATTGACAGTAACATGGATTAAAAAAAAAAAGTTTCAGATTTTACTGCTTTACAAAGCTCCAATAGAAAGATTTTCCCTTGCTTCCTGTTTTTGTGACAAATGTTTACCAGAACAGATGTAGAGGAAAATCTCCAAAGGAAAAGCTGACACAGGTTCTAGAATTCCCCTAAATTACAAATACAATTTTCACTTCCATGTTGCTGTTAGAAAGTAAAAAAAAAAAAAAAATCTCTGTATAAAAAAACAGAAAAGCTGACAGGAGTTTTAGTTCTTCCCCATTGTGTCCAAAACTTAAGAAAATGAAATTGTGGTCATAGATCATTCATTCTGAACCAGGCTTCCTCAAACTGTCCTCAAACCCAATTGAAAATGCATGCATCATTCTGGCACTGATAACACTTGGTAGAGCCGGCTGCATGTCTCAAATGAAGCTTTATTTGGAAATCACTGGCCACCTATTTAGGAGGACTTCCCCTTACCCCCACGGTTTTAGCAGGGGTGTTAAGGACCTGAAAATTATTTCACGGTTTCCTCAAGTATAGAAAAGCCGGTATAGATATAATTTATGGATTTTGAATGTAGTTCTTCACTGGAATCGCTTGCATGTCTTGTTTTGCTAATGCATTTATTTTAGGCATAACAAATCCAGGTCATTTCCTTAAAAGCTGTTGTATTTGATTTGGTTCTAAGTTTGAAGGATAAAAGTTTGATATATGAAAAGTTCCATATATCCAAACCACTCATACTTCTTTCCTGATCAAAAAACAAACATTTCATTTGTAAGAAACTATGCAACCAGAATTATCAGTCCTGAGGATGGAAATGTAAATCTGCAAATTTACTTTTAAATCTGTCTTTTTCAAGCATAGGGTGGTATTAGATGGCACGGATTTAAAGTACTTTTTTGGGATGACTTGCTATAAAAACGGTTTAGAAGGGGGTGATGGTAAAGAGATTTAATCCACACTGCTGTAACCTGGAAGCAGAGTGGGGACCACAAGTAGGAACTCTGCCAAAAGAAGAGATACTAACTGCTTCTAAGCAAAATCTTTAAACAATGTTAAACTCTTATGGACTTCACTTTCACCTGGATTTGCTGACCACACATTAGGGCAGTGGTTGCCAACCTTTTTGTACCGACGGACCACTAAATTGACCAGATGGCAGACCACTGGTGCTCAGGAAAGACCCAAGACAGAAGAGTTGAGTCCTGTGCACTTTATCAGTGAGAGCCGAGATGGTTCCTTTAAATGCAACAGCCTTAAAGCCCATGAAAATATTCTCTTAGGGGGATTCAGCTGTTCACCATACATGCACTTCAGCAGGGCCTGGACACTGCCTTCTTTTTTCCAATGAGATGGGTTTTGGATCAAAGGGAAAAAAGGAGGCATCCATATAGTACATAGAAAAGAAATGTGACACATACTAGGTGGGTTATACTATCCTGGGTTAGCCTGTAGTTTTTTTTTTTCAGTTTGCCAGTGTCCAATATTCCTGAAGGTGGCAGTATAACTCAAAGGTATCAGTTTCTGTTCTTGAGATAAAAAATAAAAGCAAACCAAATATATTGATTTTATTATAAAGCTAAAACTGTGCTAATGTCAGGTGGAAGGTGTTTCAGAACCAAGTTTTTGTGGTGCTTAAGGTGAAATATATGTTCACTTTCTGTCTCCTTGATATATTTATTAAAGATTTCTTTGTATTGGACTCAATACAGTTATTCTGTATTGAATCCAATACAAATTTATTTGAATGTCCCACTGCGCCACCTGCATGAACTGACGTCACCGGGAAACGTCTCTGCAGTCACCAGGAGAAGATCGAAGGAGGACGCTGCCCGAGGACCCGGACAGACGAGCAGAGCAGGACGTCCGGGGGACACAAAAGGAACAAGGTAAGTGGGGGTTTATGTTTTTTAGCAACCCTGAGTGAGACTTGGGATTACCACTTTTTTGAAGTAAAATCCACCCCCAGTCACACTCTGGAATACCACTAGGAGGACTAAAGCAATACCACAAGAACATTTATTTACAGGCCGATTGTTATTCTGCTGGTGCATGGAAAGTACAGACAAGTATGAAGCCACTTACAACACTCATGCATCTCACAGTATAAAACCATTTGACCAAGCTTTAACAACATTTTTTGTTTTTAATTTTTTGTTTATTTATTTTTATTTAGGAAACATTTACCTGTAAAAACAGCAGAAAATTCAGAGCATTTGTTGTATCTTCAAAATTTTACACCGCCTCTTGACAGTAATCATGGGAGCAATCCCCACCCCACCGAAGGTTTCCTGTTTCTGTTCCCTTAGCAAACCCATAATTGTGGATATCCTCTTAATATCACTTCCCATGACATGAAGGATCGGGACAACTAGAAAGTGTAAATCCAGCAGGGAAAAAAAAAAAAAAAGACCGCAAAACAACATGACAAGGGTTCCTCTTCTACGTGATGTAGTCATGTTCAAAATCAAGCAAGACAAGACACTTGGCCAGTCAAAATCTTATGACATTTAGGGAAGGTCAGTTGCCAAGACTTCTTGTGGAAAGAACAGAAACATCTCTGCAGAGGCGAAAAAGCCCACGTTAAATTAGTGGCCAGTGGCTCCTTACCCTAAAGGCCGCCCAAGCTTACCTGCACCCAGTCTCTGATCTCCTTAGACGTAAAAACTCACAAGTTGTGCTTGCTGTTTAGCGAGTTAAAACCAGCAGTAAGTCCCTTGAACACATTCTATTTTTTTTTTTTTTTTTATAGAAGGGCTTTTATCAGCGCTAGTAGAGTGTGGAAAGGTAAGTACTCATCAGGTTTTTATTGAATTCCCTTTGTTTCCCTTTTCTACCACTAAGGACACCTATTGCAGTGTAATCTGTCTGAGATGTTTCACATTTTGATGGGGAGATTTCCTTTCAGGGCCTTTTGACAATGTGACACAGATAATATACAAATAAAAGATTAACATCTGCTGAGGTAACCAGCCTAAAGCCCAACTCCAGGCTCAGACACGGAATGGCCGCTTATGCCCTTCATACTTACCTTTCCCATGCTGGTGTTTGGGTACAGGGACAACCTTTGTTCTAAACTTGTGGTGAGCAGTCTTTCATGCAGAGGTCGGTGCTGTTGTGCATTTCGAGTGTAAGGTACCAGTCACTGACACCCTGCACTCACAGTATTTCCCCAGCCTTCTGGGTTGCATTACATTCCGAAAGTGGATATCTTGTGGTGGAAAAACACTGCATAAAGGAGGGGAGCTTCCTGAGCTGTTTATGTTAAAAGCTGCCTGGAAGGCAATTTAGGAGAAGGGGAATAAAGAAAAAATGAAGATTCCCTTGTAACAATGTTTCGAGGACAATTCTTCTGAATGCATTTGCTTGAATTATGTACAAATATTAGAGATCCAAGTTTCACATCACTGGCAGTCAAACTCGAGTGCTAGGAAATAAAATAAAATAAAGTGTTATCCCTTAAAGTGGACCTGAATTCAATGTTTAAATTTGTGATGTTATAGGGAATATTTAATAATGATAAATGGTTCTGTTTGGACATAACGAGTTGGTGTGCCTGGAAATAGCAATGATATGTCCTGATATGTTAAGTGGTACCCTGGCTATCTCAATGCAGTACATCTAAGGCATGGTTGCCTTGCCAACTGGTGTTAGATGGTGGCATTACTGTGCCGATTTCCATGCCCTCTGTGGAGGGTCAGACATAAACCAAAACCCTGTATTATACCAAGATGGCCACCTCCACACAGAAACACAAAATAAAAGCAAATAAAAGCAATAAAAGCACTCATGCTAAGGCTCTGCTGCCTTTGACTGATGTGCTGCTCCTTTTTTCCTTATTGCAGGTTCTGACATGAGGAAATAAAGTCATACATCTACAACAATGGCCTCCACATAAGAGGAGAACGAGGCGTGGTAAATCAGCATTTGCAGAAGCCGCAGCTGCTGGAAGACCAAAGACCATCAATTAGTCCTTTGCCTATTTCTAGGCACAACTTCCAGAGATCAGCCCCACAGTTATTTCTTAGGGCTTGAAATGTAGTATGAAGTATTCACAACTCCCCACCAGTTTACAACCTGTAATTTTAGAACAGGTTTCAATCTTAATACAAGCACTTCTTACCTTGTGTCGTCAATCTTCTGGCCGTCGGTCTCCTTGGTCTGTCTTTTTACTCGTTACAAAGACTTTAGTGTATGGACATATTTGACTTGATGGCCTCATGTTTGTGCAGAAGCTTTATGAGATCAATGCATCATCCTAACAGGCACCTGTGTAGTACATAAGAAAGGTGCAGAATTTTAGCAGCCTGGAGGGTGTGGGTGAAAAAAGGATTTAGAACTTGTTATTTTAGTCTATACTGGGGGATTTTTCTGACTTGTCTAGTTGGAACATGACCTAGAATCTGTTATTTTCTTTCTGGCAAGCGAATGCAGCAGAGCAAGATTGTCTTCAACTGCTGCTCTTTCCCCCCCAATTTGGCTTGTCAGATAGGATGTCTAATTGAAGCAATTGCAAGTCTAATTGCAGTCTGTCACATGACCAAATGTCCTCCAATCACAGAACTCCCCCTACTAAGCACAGACAGTGCCATTAAACATCACGTGCTATGCACTATGGCCAGCATTTCCTGATTGAGCAGCATAAATGCAGGCTGCAATATGAATTTGCAGTGTGGTGTATAACCAGAACCAAGCCGCAATATCTGCAGTTATAAATGAGCCCATTGATTGAAACAAAAGTATGTTAAAGTGTTTTTTATACCTGTCTGAAGGTTAGCTTTAGGAAGCACCATACAAAGTAAAGGAAAAGGTTGACTTACCAATTATAAAGAAACGATCCCAGGAAGGATGGCGTCCACACTTTTCCTTCAACATATGTTGCCAGCCAATTACTCCTGTAAAATAAAAAGGTATATTAGCACATTCTCTGCTGATATATATTCATTCGGTGGGCTAGAGAATAAAAGCACACCTTACCTAGTCTTATGGCCCTTGCTTTCAGGTCTCACTGCTAGACCTATTGGCTTCTAGTCACACCTGCAGTAGCTAGCATTATAGTAGGCTCCAAAAGATGTTGCTCTCTTGCTAGACTGTCTTCTTTATTTCAGCTGTAACTAGTCTTGGGGAAGCTCCTTACTATCAGCATAGTAAATTCTGCTTTTTGTCACTTCTTGGAAGCTTGCAGCTCTTGTTCCTGCTGTAACTCCTTTAATAATGCTGACTCCATACTGACTCCATACTGTAAAGGCTGAAGAGGTCCTGTGCTAGAGAGTTCTCATGTAATCCACTGGTCTATAAAGAGGCTGGAGATTTTCTAGTACAAAAGACAATGCTTAACTCCAAACACAAACTACATGAAGAGACTGTTGAACGCTTGAATAGATTATACATAAAGCAACACTAACCATCTGCTTTACAGAGCAAGACCATTTCCCCTTTGGATTGTGTATACGCAACGCCTAGATTCACTAAAGTGAAACATGAATCCCTATATGTGATTTTTTAGGTTTGGAGGTCATTTAGAACTATACAATTTTTATCCAGCCACAACTTTCCTATTTTTTAATACTGAAATGTCCAATAATTTCAGTGCTCAACCTAGACATTTTTTAAGCTGGGTTGGAAGAAGCCCGTTTTGTGACTCAACTTATCAGTAACCACCTAAAAAAGGGTGGGTGGATACTGAAGTGCCCGGTGGTGCGCCCAGCTAATGGGGCTGGGGAGAACACTGGATTTTGTGCTGTATCCCCACCCTTTAGATTTCCTATCTGCTCTGCTGTCATACAAAAAAGGAAATAATGTAGGAAAAAGACGTCAAACACCCAATTCCTGTCAATTAGTTTCCTGGGATATAAAATGATGGGAAATCTCAATATAGGGTCAATGACTAATACCAAAGAAGTCTGCAACCTCTTACTTTATTAAATGAGCGTTCTGTTTCCTTTCCTGTTGTTTTATAGCCAAATGCAGTTTAAGGTTACTCAAAGCAGCCCGATGCTGTATGCTTGCTACTAAAGGGTATTACCAACAATGGTGTGAGCTCAGCGCAGCCCATACAACTCTCTGGAAGAGCAGAATACTATATCTTGAAATCCAGGATTAGCCTGTAAGGCAGGTGCACCTGGTAAATCTAGGTAATTTAACTTTCAAATGTAGGTTCACTTTTGTGAGCCCTCCATCTATGTAAAATAAGGGGGTTTCAAAAGTCAGAGGCCTGTAACTGTCCTGGGGCCCAAAAGAAATAAAGTTAATAATGAAAATCATTTATGCTGGTGTACATTATAAGCATTACCACTGGAAGGAAACTTCAAAAAAACTTTTTTTGCTGTTGCCTGTACTTCTTCATACAAGTGTAAGACCTTACATACCTTTCCAAGCTTTCTTTTTACCAGAATGAGGTCTTACAATTGCTCAGCCCCTGCTTCCTTTAAACTACTAGTCTCACTTCATTGTGTAGAAAAACCTTTCCCTATCTTTTTTCACCATAGATGAATTGTAAGATCTTTGGAATCTCCCCTGCTAGAATTACTTTAGCCAAAACACACATTACGTTAGCATTGAGATTAGTGGGAAGAATGCCTCTTACATTGTTGGCCAGTGGAAGAAATTTCACCAAACAGATGGCCAAAAAGATTACTGGTGTCACTTTAAACTGACCTGAGAGTTCCAAAATTACTCAAGGACCCCCAGCAACCACTGGAGGAACCCTGGTTGAGAAACACTAGTGCAGATACTTGGTTTCTACTATAATGCAGGAATGCACTGGAAAAAAAAATGAAGTCTTGCACCTACTGTCCTTCCCATTTTGGGTTTCACATAGTCAATCACACCAGATAACCCACCCATCGGCTGACTTCAGATAAAAGCAAGCATTTAGTTAACAAGACAGATATTTTGTCTACCACTCTTCCATACACTAGTTCCATTTGCTCTTGAACCCGATAGCGGTTGGAATTCAGTTTGGTAATTTTAAGTTTAGTTGGTATTTTGTTGACTACAAAAAGGATGGGGAGCCTCATAGAACTGGAAGAAGGCATAGTAAAAACTGACGTTACCTAATAATTTGTACTGTGATAACTAGAAAACATTTACAGTACAAAAACAAGGACCGCGAGGAGCATTAATAGCTCTTAGCCTAGGGTAAAATAAAGGAAAAAAAATCATGTTTGGTTGTTATTAGCACATTTCCAAGTTCCTATTAAAAAAAAAAAATGCTAGACAGAATTAATGAATGCTTCCATAATATACATAATGTATGTGCACTGCAAATGACCTTTCATGACTGAAATTTAGTTCAGGGTCCACAACAGAAATGTGTGTACCAACGCAAAGACTATGTACCTGTGTAAAAAATAAATAAATTGGGGATATTTCAGCCATATTAGAAAAACAGGTTTACCAAAAATCAGAATTATTTTGTTGCTATCACAGAATGCTGCAGCCTGGCATGGCTCTGGTTGTAAATGTCCGTAAAAAAAGCCATCTCCCAACGATGACAAATCTTAGGCTACTTACATACGTCAGGCCAGGCGAAATCTGGCTTGTGTACAGCGCTTGTCTGACATGGTTCATGGATCCGTCCTGGTGAATTCATGAAACGATTGTAATACAAGTGAAGGGGAGAGAGCGCAGCAGAGTGCTGCTCCGTTCTTCTCCTGCACTCTCCATAGAGCAGAATGGCGCTGTATGTACAGAGTTCATATAGTCTTGTCATTGGAATGGATCATTCATTATCCTTTCCAAAAAAAAAAAAAAACTGAACAAGCACTGTACATACAGATCCGTTCTGCTCTTCACTCACAGACCTTTGCTGTTAATTACATACAACTATAAAGCTTTTCTATTCACTACCTCTTAGCAATTCTTATGGTTATTTGTTTTTAGCCAATACACTTGTGAAACTGCAAGCTCATATTAGCAGAGAAACTTTAACGTGTGCTGTTCCCCGATGACGAAGATTATTTCTGCTACCATATCAACATGTCAGAAAGAAAATGAGATCTGGTTCTGCCAAAACTCCTGGTCCTTGGTTAGAGCAAGAAACGGTTAGTCTCAGACCCTACAGCTTCTCTTCCTATTCTAATGTTTTACCAGACAGGAAGTGATGGCAACTCTCCAACAGTAACAGAAATTAGTAGATTAGGAGGGAAAGCTTGAACTCTTCAATAGCCTTTTGTGTTGCTGTTGCAGATTATCCCTTACTTTAATATTTCTGTTGTCAGGAAATGAAGTGAGGGTAAAACCGACAGAACCATGGATATCAGTAAAAACTCAAAACACAAGAATGCATCCTCGGTCTACACCGACCAGGTTGTCCTTTATATAAGGCCAAGCTGTGCATACCTCATTCATGTAAGTTGTATGGTGTTGGCCACACAGAAGATGCAGTTAGTTATTTTACAAAAACAGCTAAGATGTGCTACAAACTAAAAAGTTAACGTTAATTTTTTTGTATTGCACTAGACAAAGAAGAAATAGGCACAATAGTCTGACTTAAGTGGGGGTACAAAGGAAAGAAATACAACTTGTAGTTGAATTTGTTTCAAACAAACTCCAGTTTTCTTAGGAAGTTTGCATCAAGAGACTATGGGGCTAATAATGAGAAATCCAAACTTTAATTCTAATTTACAGGCTTCAGTACTTGCCAAGGTGCTAACTTGGAATTCCAACGCAGATCAATTGTTCCAATTTGAAACCTGACCTTCTAATGTATTTGTTGAGACAGCAATGCAGCTAGAAGCCCCTGACATTTTAATACACACTTTCATTATTGAAGTGTAGTAAGGATTTTGAAGATCCTTTAACTGCACGTTTGTTACAGACTTTCTTTTCTTTCAAGACTGCATGGGGTAGAATTATAAACATCCTATAAAAGACAGAGGCCTTAGAAGGAAAGTTAAAGGATTCATGTTTGCCATAAATGATGGGCTGAATAAACAGGCATATAATAAAGTATACAAATAAAAACCATCTGCCCACCGATGTGGCCATAACAAATACAGAAAATCTTGATCAGGAAGAGCCAGTCACTGGCTTGTTTTGTCCAATTAGAGGGTTTTTTTTAACCCTTCTCCAGCAGAGACCAGGCCAACAGATAACATGAAAGGGAAAACAAACTGACCCGATATTAGCAGAATGCTAAAATCTGCAATGGAGGGATATTTAAGATTTATTAATACTGCAAAACATAGCAGTAGCTTCAACTGCTACTCTGAAAGGGCTGTGCAAAGATAGAGGCAACTCCGTGAGTTTTCTTTCTTCTGAACAAGTTGGTATTTTACTTGCCAGTTAAAAAAAAAAAAAAAATCAAATTCAAGTTTTACATTTACTCTTGTCCAAAACAAACTGGCTTCCTTTTACTTTTAAAACCATCCTGCAATGTTATGCTAAAAAACAGAAGCAGGTTTACAGATACACGCCAGTTTTTATTAGAAAACAATACATGGGGACAGAAGCCTCAAGCTGGTATAGAATGTAAACATTTAAATTAGCTGAACAAGTTCATACAAGGGCATTTGGCCACTTATAAGTGACAAATTATTTTTGCCTTGGAAAGTAATGTAAAACTTAATTAGAGAAGTGACCACAAAATAAAAACATGATATTCTTATTCAATCACATTATTGAATCTGTTTAGTTACAGCATCAAAATAAATATTATGATTTGAACAGTACAAAATGGGGGGGGGGGGGATATACTTGGGATTTCTATGTTTTGTGCTGAATATTACAGTCAGCTTCATGGGATGTGAAAAGTTTGAGGTTCTGGAAGCCCTGTGCCAAAGATGTTGGATAGGGAGAACAACGGCTGGCTCCAGGCCTAAATTGCTTGGACCAAACTTAACAGCGCTCTCTGTGTTAAAACCATGCAAGTTTTTCAAGCCCTACAAGCCTTCATACCTAAAGTAACATAACAGTAAGCACAGACTGACTGGTTTTGTTTATTATCTAGAGAAGGACATTTGTTAACACCACTTTTTGTTCACATTCTGTGAATAACAAAGCTAGTACCCTTTAAAAAGACTCGGGTACACCACTGATTTTCTAAAAATCTGACACTAGCTCACCAAAAATACTAAAGAAAATTCATATTTGTTGAGCAACACATTGAACCCTGTTAAGCAGAGTTCACTAGACACAAAACTGATTAAAAGTTAAAAATTCCTTAATTCTTTATTTCTGGTATCACTAGAACAAAGGATAGGGCAATATACCTGACATCATGGGAAACATACTACAACAGATATAAAGACCTCAGGAATGTACATCTAAATCAACACTACATTGCATTATCATCAGCTGCACTGATGGAAAGGAAAAAAAAAAAAAAGAAAGAACTGTGGCTATTCCAGTCCTTAACAAGAAATGCCTCCTGTATAAGCTGCGGTAATTTTTCTGACTATGGATCCTCGCTGCTTCTGTAGTAGATTTTACAGTTCCTCTAATGCACATGGACGACTGTCTCAAAGTAACCTGCAGCTTTCCTGACAAATCCTCGCTCTCTTGCTAAGAACTGTAGCCTGTTGAATGATACAGGACAAGAAGATTATTACTCAAGTGATCTAGTAGGCAGATTGATTCAGAAGTGTGAAACACATGCAATATTTTACCTGTATCTATTGCAGATTCAAAACCTTCTGCTGTTATAGCCGCCGCCACCACCTCCACCAGATCCGTAACCACCTGTAAAAATAAGTAGTCCGGTAACTATAAACCCATTTTAGGGTATCAGAATGCCCAATAGATTCACAACAATAGATCAAATATATGGATTTAACAGTTTCCAGTAACAGAGGCTTGTTTGAGTTTGTTTCATATCTTGGGGAAAAGTTTGAGTAATTTTTTTTTTTTACAGCACATCCTGTTCCAAGCAGGCACACAAAAAAACTCTAGGACCCGTGTAAATAAGCTTTGGACACGCATCAATATATAAGATACTTCGGAGATTACTTAGAACTTACAGGTGTATTTGACCTACAGCTAATCCCTTGACATTTAACTTAAAGTAGATTTTGCATTCCAATAAAATAGTATGGGAATGCAAAATTTAGGTGCACACCTGAAGAAAGTTACTAGAAATAAATGCATCTGCTCAACATGCATACAAACCGATGACAAAGCACACTGGTGTCAAGCACTGAACATCTACACTACTCACCACCATAGGGGCCGCCTCCACTTCCGGAACTCCTTCCACTGAAGCTGCCGCCTCCTTTCATGGGACCATAATTGGATTGCTGTTGACCTCCATAGTTTCCAAAGTCATTGTAGTTCCCTAAAAAAAAGGATAAGACATACAATAAAAATTGCATCAAAAGCTCGAAAACCAGAGATTGATTTTCATTAGAAATTTGTAATTAGTCTATGACTGCATCACCCAAATAGATGTCTGAAGTCCACACAGAATTATAGATGTCACATGTGTACAGAAAAATACCTGTTACTCCTAGCAGAAACACATTCAGCTAAGCACCTAATTTCCTGTTGTGGACCAACAACACAGTAAGGGTAGCTCTTAATTACAGACAGGATCAACAGATTTTTTTTGGCACCAGAAAGAATAGAACATTTCACTGTAAGGGTTTATGTACAACCACAGTGAAGAAATTACAATTTTTAAAACATGTTTCAATTACATTTCACCAAAAATTAAAACTATCAAGTATTTACAAATACTAGGTGAGAATTTTTTTTAACTTACCACCAAAGTTTCCTCCCTCGTTGTAGCCATCATATCCACCGCCACTACCACCACCATATCCTCCACCTTGGTTTCCATACCCTGGGCTGCCTCCATAACCCCTGCCACCATAGCCAGGGCCACTACCATAGTTCCCAGGTCCTAGATTTTAAAAAGACAACCATTAAGCTAAATATGGAAACATTTATTCAGTAGAATATGCCAACCCAATACACTACAGAAGATATAGTAAAGACAAGTAAATGTTAACTATCATTAGGGAAAAAAAAAAAATAAAAATAAACGTACCATCTCCGCCAAAGCCATTATATCCATCTCCTCCACCATAACCACCTCTTCCACCACCATAACCACCTGGAAAACAAATGTTAGGTAAACTTATTAGAACCCTTTTTCATGTATTTCCCCATTAATGGCTAGTATGCCATATACAAATCCTAAGCCACACTGCAAACGCTTTGGTATCACACACAGAAGAAAACGGAACACAAAAATAAAAAATAAATCTAGACTACCACATTAATGTGCAAAAAATAACATACATACTGCAGTGTACATATTAAGCTTTCTAGTGTTGCCTGTATCCCTTAATGAGAAGGTCTCATCAAAAATAAAATAGTTTTTTACCTCTGTTCCCAAAACCCCCACCACCGCCGCCACCTCCTCTTCCAAAGCTTCCCCCACCACTGCCATAATTTCCTCCTCTACCCATGAAGTTGCTTCCACCTCCTCCACGTCCTAAAACCAAGGAAAAAAACCATTAAAAATAAAATAACACATTAAAAAAGACAACAAGATCATGTTTAGCATCTCTGCAAGCACTGTACCTCTTTGAGTGGTGGCAGTCTGCAGCTCTTGCTTAGAAAGGGCTTTTTTGACCTCACAGTTGTGATTGTTGATTGTGTGATATTTCTGAACTAAAGAGAGAAATTGGGATGTTAGAAAAGCCGTGTCAAAAAAATCAAAGAAAAGATTTGGAAAGCTCCATTCTATAAATGAAAAGAACACTATGACTTCACACTCACCAACAATTTTATCGACTGTGTCGTGATCATCAAAAGTGACAAAAGCAAATCCCCTTTTCTTTCCAGACTGACGGTCCTCCATCACCTCAATAGTTTCAATCTTGCCATAGCCCTCAAAATAGTCTCTCAAATGGTATTCTTCTGTGTCTTCTTTAATGCCTCCAACAAATATTTTCTTTACAGTGAGATGAGCACCAGGCTTGACAGAGTCCTGTGTTTAAAAAGACATAATTGAGAAGGTTCTTATTTAGAATTTAAAGGGGGTGAGGGAATTTATTTTAATGAAATGTACCTCTCTGGAAACTGCTCTTTTAGGCTCAACAACACGACCATCAACTTTATGTGGACGGGCACACATTGCGGCATCAACCTCTTTCACACATGAATAAGTGACAAAGCCAAAGCCTCTGGAGCGTTTGGTCTGGGGGTCCCTCATAACCTGAAAGTATCAGAGCATTCATAAATACACATGTAATGAAAACTGAAAAGGATTAAAAAATGTAATTATGAATAAACAAGAGGGCCAATTAGAAAACCTGAGAAATTTTTTTTATATTTACCAAGAAAAAAAATTGTTTAATGTTTAGTTTGTGTAAATTTTGCCTTTCTGGTTCTGTTTTCTCCCTTTGTCAACATGTTAAGGAAACTTAAAACACACAGCTCTTTTTAGTCCTGGTAACATTACTAAATCAGTTCTTTATGTAATCCAACCAGAATATGGTGGAAGGGGCTGATAGGATGATGTACATAGCTTCCTGAATACAGGATGAGATAAATGCCGAGCCTTAATGACCTAAAGAACTGATATCCAATGAACAAAAAGTCCTAAAGGACAGGTAGAATGGAAATGGTGAGTTGATACTGGACATCATCTATCCAGGTAATTAGGAAGGTTCTATACCACTCATGTAGCTTCTAATGCACATTGTGAGACACTCACAGTTTGTGGTAAAATCAACGTAAGCAACATCATTACAGGAGAGAAGCCTGTACAACTGCACTAGGCTGAAGGAGGCCAAGTTAGGCTATAATAAGAAATGCAGAACACGCATTTCATTATTGGGTAGAAATGTACCCAATACTAGCCTCAATCTGCAAAGCATTTAAAAAAACTATATTGTCTCAGAGAATATATATGCCTGACATGGATTTCACATAATGCTAGAAACTCGGAAATTGGGAATCCCTCAAATGCAAATAGAGCAAAGAACAGAGATATGCAGGTTACACATGCACATAAAAATTAAAAGCATCTAGTGCACTCCAGTGTGCTTATACAGTAAGTGTTCAGGTTAGACAAAACTGACAACTTTAACACTTACACAAATACAAACATATAAAAACTTACTACACAGTCTGTAAGCTTTCCCCATTGTTCAAAATGTTCCCTCAAGCTGTCATCTGTTGTCTCAAAACTCAAACCACCAATAAACAGCTTCCTTAACTGTTCAGGTTCCTTGGGTTCAAGCCCCTGGAATAAAGAGACGAATAATCACAACAGACTATGTCATTTGTGCTTTTACTAAACCAAACATGTCAAATAAAAGAACTATTTGCCTATGCACCATTTCTTAACCAAATATTCAAAATGGAAAATAATCTAATTGTAATGTGGGTGACTGATAAGGGGAATCCTGCAGCCTTCTGGGACACACAACATCAAATCTCAGGAGTTTGTAGGATTCAAGAGCAATGGTAGTCAACAATCTCTTCTTGCAAATACAGAAGATCAGGTACATGACATCAGAGGGCCCTCCACAAAAACATATGGCCAACTCCCACATTACACATGTGCAAAGGTAAATGTAATGTATGCAATGCCCTCTGTTGAGGTGCACCTGATGAAAGTGTGGCATTTGCACAGAATAGAATTGTGCATGCCCTCCGCCTTAACTAGAAAAACATGGGGAGGGGGTGCTACACAGAGCGAAGCAAGATTTGCTAGATTTGCTGTGTCTGTGTAGATAATTTAGAAAAGCATTCTGGAACTTTGAATCTTTTATGACAGTGTACTTGCCTAATTCTGTGGTCCTAGATCAACCACCTAAACATCTAACAAATATTAACACAGCTACAAAGAACTAAATAGGACTTTTTTTCAACTCCTTACATCTTACAATAAGGGGAGCAGCATAAAAAAATGTATATGGATATCTTGCAATATTTGAAAAGTGGCAATGCTGACTATATATAGGGAATTCTATGAAGATTTTAAAATATTTTAATAACCATAATTTCACTGACTGTTAAAATTTCAGTTATAGATCAAAAATTAGGTCCACAGAGTAATAAATGAGATCAAATGCCATGAACTACTCTAAAGATGTACACCAACAGAGTGCAAGAATATGTGCAGATAAGACAGCAGCAAATTCCAAGTATAGAAGATAAGAAGTTTGTTGTGATGAGAGTTGGGGAAAAAAAGCAGACTTGGAAAGCAGAATAAATACTTGTGAAATCAGTTTGTATACTTACCGTTTCTTCTGAAGTCCAATATTTCTATTTTGATACAGAAAATATATTTTACTTTCTCAGAAAGCCCTTAGCAAATGACATTAAGCATCCTTACAGAAAGCTAATTTATAAATATACACTGGGGTCTGTAAGGTATTTTTCTGTACAGGGAACATTCCTAAAAGAAAACCAGCAAGTCCCATTTCAAAAAAGAAACAAGACAAGACACCTATACAACATCATTAATCTGCAATCAATCACATCTACAGTCCACCTGGACAACATTCAAAAAAAAAATGTTCATTTGTAGGTCTCCTAGATTGTAAGCTCTTCTGGGCAGGGTCTTCTTCTCCTGTGTCACTGTCTGTATCTGTCATTTTCAAACCCTATTTATTGTACAGCGCTGCATAATATGTTAGTGCTATATAAATACTCTATTAATAATAAATGTCTGCTTCCCATCTACTAAAACTGAACTTGTCACAGAATTGTCTGAGGATGAAGCAAAGCCAAATGCTACAAGGGCTGTATTCTATGTAACCCAATACAAACCAAAGCTGGGGCAAAGTGTATCCCCTTTGCTGCAGGTAACTTGCAATTCCCATTATGTCACTGGATATGGTTTTTATAATTTACAAAACAGTACAGCACACATTTACTAACAAGTACCTTGTACAGTAAGCAGGGTTTTAGAGCTCTGGACAAACAAATATATAGGGCACCTGTTGTAATGTAAATGACTAACAATTTATATTTATTGCGCAGTTTCCAAATAGCATGGGTGTTACTACGACTAACATTAACTTCAACATGGACTTTTTTTCCCTCTTTTAGAATACAACATAAATAATAGCAGAATTTGGATAAAGTTTTGGCTATACATTTTATGGGTACACGAGGACAAGTTGGTTTAGGGCACTGATCTAAGAAAAAAAAACTTAGTAGAATAAAAATGGAAAACTTCTTAAATCCCAGCAATAAACAAATTTTCCCTGATGTCAAGGCGTTAGAAATTCTTTATCAAACAGGAGCTGACTTATTCATGTCATTTACCACATGACTTGTTAATCCTCATTTTAAAAACAAAAAAGGGGCTTTGCAAAACAAAAAAACCCCACATATTATTAAACAAAGGATGGAAAAAGAAAACATCTGAAGATTTGTTAAAATGGGTTTTCAAAAACCCTGTATACTTACAGAATCTTCCGAAGACTGCCAGCGTTCCTACAGA
Source organism: Pyxicephalus adspersus (assembly GCF_032062135.1). Classification (NCBI taxonomy): domain Eukaryota; kingdom Metazoa; phylum Chordata; class Amphibia; order Anura; family Pyxicephalidae; genus Pyxicephalus; species Pyxicephalus adspersus. The sequence continues at coordinate 49,824,354 of NC_092864.1, read as the reverse complement.
ACACAAAACATTTTACAATTATATAAGGCACTTATAATATACAAGGCTAAGGTCAGACTAATGCTATTTCCAGTGATACCGCCATACTTTCACTTTGTTTTCTTCAGACATTTGCTTGCAGTAGTACACACAGCATTAAAAAGAGGGAATTTGCTCTGTTTACAAAGTTACATAATGTTATTAAGGAGGACAGAGAGAAAAAAAAAAAAAAAAAGCACTGCTTTCAACCACAAACAAATGTACGCAAACACATGGCAGTTACAGCTCCAGGCACTTCATGGCAGCCACCTGGCACCAGGAGAGGAGCGGTAAATACTGCAGATTATAACAGATCCTCTGATCTTTTTTTAGGGGTTATACTACAGTGTGCTCCCAGACCCTTTTAGCCAGGCGCACCACCCGGAACTTTTCAGAAGCCACCCAGCTGTCATCAGACAACCACATAGGCAGGAGCTGCAGTACAGATCATTGAAGCGGACATAAACTCAAAACTTTAACTACATAAAGGGTAGTCAACACTTTTATTTGAAGTGAAGATTTTTTATGTGCGACTGCAGCGATTAAGACAGAATGGGAGCGCAAAGCCTTCAGGGATATATACATCACGCATTCTGGGAGGCTCTAGGCTGCTCCTTCTGCACATGAGCAGAAGCAGCCCTTTCGTCAATCGAAAAAAAAATTGCTGATCTCATGCATGTGCAGTGAAACCGTCAATCTTTTTTCCCAATCTACGTCACCTGATCTCACGCAGTGCGAGATAGGGCGACGCAGGAAGAAGAACCCAGAAAAAGAGAAGATGATGGTACTGCCTCTGCACCGGGCCGAAGACAGATACCGGGATCAAGCGGAAACCCAAAAGAAGAAACCACCTGACAGATCTGCTGGATTACAGGTGTTTTTTTTTTTTATTTTGTGTTTAGTTCTGCTTTAACTATTTGCTGCCATGGGAGAGCCCTGGTGTACCAAAATGTAGCTCTAATGTATGAAGCTTCCTTCACGTCAGCAGTTTCCCCCCCCCCCCCCCCAAATAATGTTTATTGTGCAAAACACGTCAGCAGTTTAACAACTAAAAACTTCTTAAAAAACAAATGGTTAACTTTGGAACAAAAAGTTCAGTTTTGTTCTTCTCAGGAAGATATTATAGATCTATAGACTTGAAGTGGAACTGCTTGTCACCATTATGGAAGAGTTTTTTGGCAATTACAAGTTTTATTTTTTAATATGCAGATTTAAAAAAATACCAGAAAAAGCCCAACTGTTACCACCTGTTTCCATTACGGGGCTTTACGCTTGCCGGTAGGCATTTGGGAGCAGTAATTGCATTTACTGGTCAATGTGAACCAAGCTTGAAGTATTACAGTACATTAACCTCCTTGGCCATATGAATACTAAGAATTTGTAAATGTAAAAGCGGTACATTTAAAAATATTTAGTATTTTACATTTCCTGCCCCCCAGCCACACACTTGTGAGCAGATGCCTGGCTGGCATTTGCTTCCCCTGGCCTCACATGCCCAATGTGCACACGCTGGGGTCGCAGATGACGGCCATCGCCAGTTACACAGATGCCCAGGAACCACTGGAGGATGCCGTGGGCACCGCTTACCAGGTACGTTTTTAAACTCAATTTTACCCCGAGTGGCACGGGCTTACTGCTTTTGGTATGGAGCCACATTCGGGATTACCACCAAGGATGTTAATTACACTATACTCTACAGAACATAAGACTTTAGAAAGCTCCGTCACATTAAAAGGGCACTGAACAGTTGGGGTACAGTACTGCTGGGCAAAACATTGTAATATATAATATTTGTTCATTAAAAGTAAGCGTATTAGGCTACGTAAACACGTCAGATGATTCTCGTCTGATAGTCGCCACAGAGCTGATATCGGATGAGAATCTAGTTAGTGTACAGCACTCGTCGCCCATCGTTCGGATGATCATCCTGGCGGATCCACGAAGGGAGAATGACTGTAATGAAAAGGAAGGGAGAGAGCACAGTGGGGTGCCGCTCCATTGTTCTCCCCCTCCAGTGCAGAATGGAGCTGAATGTACAGCGCTCGTTCATGCATCGTGCAGTCATTTGTCTTTGGAAAGGATTGTGAAAGATCCTTTCCAATGACAACTATTGCACGTGTTATAATTCCAATAGGGCTTATTCTAAAGCAGGGGTGTCCAAACTTTTTTGCAAAGAGGGCCTGATTTAGTGAGGTGAAAATGTTTGGGGGCCGACCATTCAGGGTTATGGTGGGCATGGTCTGCGCAGGTCCCACACAGCACACGCCCACCAGGGTGACGTGAGGGTTTCTCCGTGCACAGTGTCAGTGAGAGCTCTGTGCAGAGCACAGTCACTATAATGACATAGGGGATTCCCTGTGCACACATGGGGACTGACGATTATGCTCGCCGAGTAGCGGGCCGACAATTGCAAGGCGGTTGATCAACTCTAATGAAATATCAAATAGCTTTTTTTGTACGCGTGTAATTTAATACTGTGGTCAACAGTGCTGATGGGCTGCAAATTATGACTGTTGACCGGTGGAAATCTGAACACGGGCAACAATTGGCCCCCGGGCCGGACTTTGGACATGTCTGTTTTAAAGACACATACTGCATATATACGCTGCTGCATTTCACAAGCCACTCACTGACCTCTAGCTTGCTGAGCAATTCCTTCTCTGTTTACAAATCAAGCTCTGACCTTTCAGCTTCTCTCTCCTTATTTCCCAGGCACTTGGCAGACAAGACGAGGTGTTAACCCCCTAGCGTTCTAATTCTGTCCATATTTTCACCCAAAAAGCATTACATTTTTTTGCATGGAAATTTATTTTACAGTGTAGGCCTATAATTCTTAGGCATAACTCACCAAATATGTCCCATATTTAATAAATTTAAAAATAAACTTTAAATAAAAAAACAAAACAAAAAAAATACAGAAACCTGTAATAAGTGTACGGTAGCATGTATATTATAATATATATTATAATATGTATAATAATAATATGTATATTATATAAAGATTTCTTTGTATTTGAATGAATACAGCTATTTTGAATTGAATCCCATACAAAATTATTTGAATTTCCCGCTGCTCCTCCCACCCACGCCGACATCACCGGGAGATCCCGGGGAACGTCTCTGCAGTCGCCGGCTGAAGATCGCTGAAAGAAGACACGTCCCTAGGACCTGCGGAGACCAGCAGGAACAGTACAAGGTAAAGGTTTGTTTTTGGGTTTTTTTAGCGACCCCGAGTGTGACTCAGGATTACTGCTTTTTGCATGGAAAATTCACACAGAGTCACACTCGGGATTACCACTAGGAGGGTAAAGCGAGTCCCCCCCCCCCCCCATCTACATCACCCAATCTCACGCCTGGGTCGGGTGACGAAGGAAAAAGGCGGCAGCACCCGAAGATGGATGACACGGGACCCGACGGAAAAGACCTCCGGACCCATTAACTGCACTGCGGGATTGAAGGTATTTTTTTTTTATTTGGGCATCTTTCAGTTTACTTCCTCTTTAAGTGTTAGACACTTCAGAGTGTGCTGTGCGAGGATGAATGACCCCACAATGCCTGCAGCTACAGAGACCAGTGAGATATTTCTATAGCTACATAGGAAAGATTAAATACTTTACATACATAGCTGAATTTAAAAGCCCAATTCTAGCCTCCAATACCCCTCTGCACATATTTTGCTGAGGGATATTTTGTGAATTTCACTGGCCGCCACTGAAGATGGGTGCTGGGTGCGCTCCCGGATCAGTGATGTGATTGCTGAGGTAAGATAAGTAGCAGAGAATCAAGACTTCATCCAGAGCAATGCTTCTCTACCTCATTACATGGAGGAACCCCAGAAATACCTTATGTCTTAGGGAAGCCCTGCAATGATTCATATATACACACAGCTCACAGTACATACATAAGGCTGTCAGTGGGAAGAATGTATCTTACATTGCTAGGAAAAAAGAGGAATGTCACCCTTACAGACAGAAATGATTGATATCTATTAAACTGACCCGAGAGGCATAAATTGCCCAAGGAACACCCAGCAAACCTGGTTAATAATCATTGATCCAGAGATTACCCCCAATACTAAATTCATACCCAGCTCACAAGTCCATACATTTTTATTTTTCTGTCAAACATTTTACGGCGGCAAATGAAATGTTTGTGGTGCATGCTGGGATTTGTAGTTCCGCCACAGCGCCCACTGGTCACTAGGTGATGTGTGGTACTACAAGTCCCAGCATGTCCTGTTAGCTAGGCCTGGTAGCTGTCATTGCTTGTCCCACCCCTCGAGTTTCGCGCTCCTTCTCCTGACAGGCGCCGCGGCCTACACAGAACACGCTGCGCGCCCAGTGTCAGAGCTCCCTCCATCAATACAGCGCCAGGCGGACGTGACGCAGAAGCCCCGTCCGCCATTACGTGCTCTCCGCTGCGTATAATGTCTCCCTTACCTCCATCCCAGGCCTAGGCATAGCTCCGAGCTCACTCTACTATTGCCGTCGCCGTCGAGGAGAAGGGAAAGAGGAGGGAGAAGCAACGTTCCACGCTTACGTAATACACGTTCCGCAGCGTCGCTCCGCCTTCCAGCGCCATCTTACCTCTCCAGCTGCCAGTCACAGGGGCTGCAGTGGGGTCACGTGTCTGCCATTGACAGCTGTCACACCGCACCAGGTGTGTGTGTGGGCTACTACAATGGTAGTGTCATTATGTTATATTCATGCACGGAAATACAATACATTGTAAAATAAAGGCCAAATCCCCTCAGCTCTCACATCTATATTCACACATATATTCAATGTACGTGTATCTCAAAACAAAACCTTCTCTGTGAGTGTGAATGAGGTAAAAAAAAGGGATCTCCGGGGCTTCATTACAAAGATTTACTTGCGTTTCCTGTCTTTATATCAGACAGGAAGTGAGGGGAACTCCACAGCAGCAACACAAACCTGTGCAAAGAATCGTCGAACTGACGTTGCGGACATGAACCTGTTTGTATTCGGGAGCAAAGAGATTTTATCATAATGGCCTCCAATCTTTGCTCCTTTGGAGGACTATGGCTGTGCCTACAACTTTGAGCATCTAAATTTTGCAAGTGTGCTGGTTGCCTTCATTTGTCCCTTTTGGCTGCCATCTCAGTAGCATATCCTGCAGCTATGAATACAAATTTCCACTAATATGGCAGCCAGGATGGAACCTCGGTGCAGCGGGCAAACACAAAGCATTGTGCTCACTTAGAATGGTCAGATACTGAAGATTGTGGTGCTGGATGAGGCTCTGCATGGAACAGAAGATTGGTGTCACCCAAATGGTAACACTAAGGCTATGTACACACGTCAGACGATTCTTCCCCGATATGAAAGCTTGTGCTTGTCTGGGGCAAGAATCTTACACGTGTACAGTGGTCACCAGACATTCTCCTGACAAATCCATTGAGGACCACAATACATGTCAATGGAGAAGAGCACAGCAGGGTGCAGCTCACCTGTTCACCCCCTCTCCTTTCCATAGAACAGTGCCGTGTGTACAGCACTCATTTCTTCGTCTCTTACTCTTTTGTTTGCAGACGATTATGAAAAATCATTTCCAGCAACAAATATTGAACATGTGTATGCTGCATAACACATTCCGTCTCTTTAAAGAGAACCCATCTTGACTAGACATACCCAAGCAAATTTAGGGTAGAGTTGAACTTGTGTTTCTCTCCCCAATCTTCGCTCCCAGAACTTGTGTTTATCTCCCCAATCTTCGCTCCCTGAACTTGTTTCTATCCCCAATCTTTGCTCCCAGAACTTGTGTTTCTCTCCCCAATCTTTGCTCTCAGAACTTGTGTTTCTCTCCCCAATCTTCGCTCTTAGAACTTGTGTTTCTCTCCTCAATCTTCGCTCTTAGAACTTGTGTTTTTCTCCCCAATCTTCGCTCTCAGTACTTGCGTTTCTCTCCCCATTCTTTGCTCTCAGAACTCGTGTTTTTCTCCCCAATCTTCGCTCTCAGAACTCGTGTTTCTCTCCCCATTCTTTGCTCTCAGAACTTGTGTTTCTCTCCCCAATATTTGCTCCCTTACTAGTATATGCTTGGATTTTGGATGTTAACACAAAGGCTTAAGGCTCTATTTATAAAACAGGCCATAAGATATGGGACCATAGCCAGCAATATTCTAATTTCTAATTAATAAAACACTCACAATCGTAACAGAATTTTATTGCTGCAGCCTTTAAATATTGGTTGTTAAACTCCTTTTTATCTCATAACCACAACATACATAATATTAGAAATTTTATAATACACCAAAATCATTTGAGACCATCCTTACAGAACTTTCACCCTTACAGAACTTAGTCACACAGTTCAAGTTCCAAACTATTTCATAACCTCCAAGTAATCCACAATCCAGTAATACCAGAAGAGATTTTCAACCCATTAATTTAAGGAAGTGAGAAGCTGCTTCTGGTATCTTTTTCTTCTGACAAGATTTTGACTCTGTCCTGTCTTTTATAAGTTCCTGGAACACAGGAAGAATTAACGGTTGCTGTGCAAGGATCTTTTTTTATTAAATAAATATGTAAATTACACCTGCAAAGGAAAGCTGCCACTGACCAGCTCATCTGCTGACTTGGTCCCATGCTGTGAGCTGGGCAATTGCCACGTTCCCCTTTATTCCTTCAAACATTCATTTGTGGGAATCTTCCTGGTCCTTGTGTTTTAATGACAGTAACTGATTCTCACCAAGTAATGTTTGGGGGAATGTCAGATTCTCTCTTTTATAAATAGAGGAGTCATCAGTAATGTAATCACTGACATGGCCTGTAGTGGTACACTGCAAAAGCAAAAATCTAATGCTGGCAACCTGCAATGTTCCAGACCTGGGGCATTTTGGAAGAAATATATGACTTACAGGTACCCTTATCATTTAATAGATCAGGGGGCAATAACAAAATTGCCTCTGTTGCCATGCAGGGACAATGTGAGATCTTCCATGAGCATGATTTCATTAGTCTTGTGGAATCACAATCCAATGAACAGTGAGTTTGGTTGTCTCCACAATAATGGCACACGGGTCCTAGCTGCATTACCCATGTGCTTAAGAACTTATCTACGTTATGATTGCAGGGGTCTGTCACTGTCCACATCCAATTTGTGATCCTACCCTCTTATATAACTGCACAGGTTTTTTTTTCTCATGCACACCTTTTTACATTTTCCTTAAGCCTTACATGTAGAGATATCCTTGATAATACACAAACTTGTAGCTTAAAATGTAACTAAACCTTGGGGATAGTCACTTGTCCTGCTTCCATTGCAGGTGCTGTCATCTTGATTAGCCAGGATGCTCATTCAGTCTCGGAATTTTAAAAGCTGGGTGGCAATCAGGCAGGTAAGAATAAAACTTTGCAGAAAGAATATCGCCTGTTCCGTTCTGCGAATAGGATCTGCCTGATGTCATATTTTTTAAGTGGAACTCAACAAAACTACAGCATCATGTGTCCCATCATGTCCCTCTAAGCCTGGGGCTTGATTTAAGAATGTGCAAGAGAAAAAATCTTCCACAGATAGTCTGGATTTTAGGAAAAATAAATTGTTGTTCATGGTGTTTGCAAACAAAGATGATTTCATGCCAAAATTGTCTATGTATGACTAATATCTGTCCCATTCTGTACATTATGCTTTTCATTTCATATTTTGGGCTGCCCAACTATATACACTGTACGGTATGTAGTATTTGTTTAAGCAGATCTGGTCTGTTTGTGGATTGATCAAAGGGCAAAAACTTTTCTGTGCCTATAGGCTCCCAATGTCTATATTCTACCTTGTTTATAATTTATGAAGACTTGAAGACCTTTCAGTAAAAACAAAAAACATTTATATATGAAAAACCACTGATCCCTCCGTGATCCCAGTCCAGTAGGTCCCGCGTTGTTCTATCTTACTTCTTCTTTATAGCTGGGACTGGATGCATTCTTCTTTTTCCTCTTCTGGGTTTTCTTCTTTTGTCAACCGATTTCGGACTGCGCAGCCATGCGATCAGGTAACCCTCATTCCTGTAATGGTAAAAAAAAATGTTTTGATCCCATTGTGCATGCATCAGGCCTGCACAGAAGGAACAGTTTGCAGCTTCCTGGGATATGAACGTATATACCAGGAGGCTTCAGGTGTCCCATTCAGTCTTTACTGTTGCAGCTGTAAATACGAAAGAAGAGGGGTTACGAATTAAAAAAAAGTTAAATTTTTTTTTCATTACATAAAGGGGGCTGCACGTCCTAGATTCTGCTTCTGCATATTACCTAAATGCAAAGCTCCTAGCTTTGGGGAGTATGTAGAGGTGCAGCAATGTTAATCCTTGGTAGATGTGTTGTGATAACTAGAATACAAAAGATGTATTTGGATTTTAACATTTTTTCGAACTCTTTGCACTGTTTTTTTTTAAAGGTAAAAAATTATATTATTGGATATTCTAAGTGCAACACTTCTCAAAATGGTTCATCAATTGTAAAGCTATTTAGTTTACAAATTAGTGTTTAAAAAAAAAACCCACCGTGGGTTTGATCATTTGTATCATCTAGGTCAAATGGAGAGGGGCTGGTTAAAAAAATGCTGAACATTTCAGATACTTACAGCAAAATATAATTAGCTGACATGTTTGCCTTAAGGATACACATTGTTACAGTTGGTATTTTTGCTTTTTTATACAATTAATCATACCCTGTATTCATTGCAAGGTCCCTAGCAATAAATGATGTGATGTATAGTTTATAGCTATATTAAAATAACATGATGCAAACGTATATATTGTAGTGGGATAAAGACGGTAAAGGCAGGTTTGGAGCTTGTGATTCAGTAGTTTTTTATATTTCACCTGAAAAAAGGGATAAAGGAGCTGGATAAGGTTGAAAGTAGTTGGATAACTGTAGACTAAAGTAGTAGGAAGTAGGACTAAAATTCCACTTTTAAAATTTTTCGGTCAGGCAGGACATTATTGCAGAAAGGGAAAGGTGATGTCCCTTCTGCAATAAGCAATCTTACCTCCCTGATCCCTCCACTGCGCAATGATCACAGCATTGGATGCCAGGATACCTGGCAATCCTGGTTTCCCCTGTGCTTGCCAGGACTAAATGTACCAATCAATTAAGATGGCCAAAGATTGTATCTAGGAAGAGAAGAAAGACAAAATGGCAGCACCTTGCGACAGGGATATTGAAAATAGTGGGTTTATTTCCTCTTTAATGGTTTAATTCACATATACATACAACTTGCAATGTGTTTACTAAAATACCCTTTCATTTATTTTTAACTGGGTTTAAAGGTCAGCAAGCTGGAACGCCATCTTGAACAATAGGACAATGAATGTTGCTTTAGGTGCCTTTAGTTTTACATATTTTAAAGGGACTTACCTATTTTATTCACCCACCTCCATCTTGCTTCTTGGTTAGACTGCTATATTTTTCTCATATATTTTATAGCACGAGAAAAGGCACAATGGCAAAAATGACATAGTTTGGAACTCCATTAGGAAATGGTCTTTAAATACAGTACACACATGTTATTGTGAGTTTAATAATAGGACATGATCAAAATTGCCGTTTTTCTTTAGAGGGCTCCTGCTTTTATTTCCTTAGCAAAGAAAATTATGAAATAATTACTTGTAGGTCTTGCTACCTCTCCGAGTAAAGCTTTAATCTTTCACAGCAGAGAATCAAGTTCATGCCCTGAAGCATTTACATAATGGAAACATCTTTGGTAGGCAATCTTTTTGACTTTCATTAAGTATTTACTGAAGTGGAAGTTGGAGAGGCCTGTTGAATACAAATTGGTACATGGTCATTATTTATGCAGATTCGATTGTACATAATTAAATAGTGTGCAGGAGTCTTCAGTTATAATTCGTAGAGAGTTATTGAAGTTGCCAAGGAATATAGCTATAGTAGAATATATTTAATTTTCATACGTTTTTATTTTATACCATGGCTGACCTAGAAGAGAATTAACCTCTTGTTCACCATCTCTTATAATAAAATGTTAGTATGCATCACATGGTTGTCTAACAATTTGGCCCTTCTAGGCTTTAAATGACTAGGGTAACTCCTGTCTAGCAGATCAGATCAGATCATGCGTTTGTATTGATTTGTGTTAGTTACTTTTTTTTAACAATATTGGAATTAAAAGTTGGCATTGTCTGACATTTTATTGTAATGATGGTGATGACTACATGCTGCCCATTGTACCCTAGCAAGGTATACAGTACTCTCCCATATGCACTCTTTTTCTGTTCTGTTGCAGTCCTTCATGGTATTCTGTAGCAGAAAATGTTGCATTTCATCATCATTTCATATTTAAATCAATGTGCAGATAGATAATGGAACTACTTGTTAGGTAAGCTTTCCTCCCTGTATAGATAGAATATTGCAATTTTCAACTTTGAGTGTGTTATGTTTACCTTTTAAGATGTTAGATTGTGTGCATTTGGGAAGTTAGCAATCCTGTTTTATTATGTATAGACAATGCAGAAATTTTTATCTGGGCTAAATAACAAAACTGAATACACTGTTACGCAAACTCCTAAGAATTTATTACATGATAGTGACTTTCATAAATGAATATAGTTGGTTGGTAAGTTTATCTAAGGTCATAAAGAAAAACCCATAATGTGTTTCCATGTATTACATGACAAACCAAATGAACATTTGCCAGGCTGCCTTTTATTCTTCTTCCACCCACTATTTACTTTGCAAGCTTGATTACATTTTAAAGGTTTTAAACAGCCTTTCTATGTCTGTTATATTGCCAACTACAAATTCTCATTCAAGTGCATTGCCATTTGAGATCCTGCTGTCCTGCTGTCTAGTTAGATTAGATTTATATTGTCCTTTTTTCTGGTTTAATTGTAATTGGGTCATTGACTGGCACTTGGGGCTGATAGAAATTCCAACAATACATTCTGAAAGTGCTTAAAGTTTCCATATTCAAAACTTTTATTGGGTGAAAAAGAATAAGAAAAGATTATAACCCCAGGCAGGTTTTACTGGAACATCATTACAGAGATCTCTGCTCATTTAAGATTTTGTTGTAGAATAAATGAGCAATTTACAAACAGTGCTATTGAGTCCTATGGAGTGGAGAGGACAAGCACGAGACAACCCACTGCGCCCTGTTCCATGGAAGATGATAATGGTCATCCATGCTTGAACATTGGGGTACCACTGTATTTACAAGAGATTTTTGAAAGAGCTTAAAGTGTTTCTATATCCAAAACTTTTATTGGGTGAAAAAGAAAAAGGGGGCCACTGTACATATAAGAATTTTTTTCCACAGACAATTACAGTCATTCCGTTTGGGTGACAATTTTCTGTGTGGGTACAAAGGTTCACATTGTGGAAGACACTTGAAAATGAATCCAAGTGAAAGAATGCGCCACCTTAAACACATTAAAATATTACATCTCCGGGCGCATCCGCGTAGCCTGCTGGATGGTTGCTTCCTAGTCAGGCTCTGCTCAACCTCGGGCTGTTAGCGAGAAAAGTAGCGTGTCATTCGGACACAGAAGCAATCCCTTTGCTCTCCTATCCTGGCATACTCCCGGGAAGCAGTTGAGATGGGTCCGACGTCTAAATCAAAGCGTCCTGTGGCACTGCAGAACTCATCCCGCAGAGCGACCTCGAGATCCAATATGCCGCCAGCGTCCAGTCACGACGCAGCAACCTACGGATCAGAGGTATCCCTGAAACTGTCATTGATCTGCAAGGTTATGTTACCTCCCTGTTCCAGGAGCTGGCACCAGAGATCCCAGTTGAGCGCCTTGAGTTAGATAGGGTCCATCGGTCCTTAGGCCCTAAAAAACAGAATGGTCCGCCTAGAGATATTGTGGCGAAATTTCACTTTTTCGGCACTAAAGATGCACTTTTGTTGAAAGCTCGTAATAGTTCCCTCTTACAGTTTCAGGGCGCAGAGTATAGTCTGTTCGCAGATTTAGCCTCTTCAACATTGGCAAAACGGCGAGCCCTTCGCTCGTTCCTTCACACCCTCTCTGCTAATGGCATAAAAAATCATTGGGGTTACCCTTTCAGGCTGATGTTCCAGACGCAAGGTGGCCAACACCAGTTTACTACACCGGATGAAGCGCAAACCTGTCTGGAAAAGCTTGGTCTCTTGCACCCACCTGCATCTACCTCGCCTTCAAGTTCCCAAAAAGCGGTCACCTCTCGCTCGGCTTCACCTTGTCCTCCTGGCACACCTCAATGGAGCCTTGAGCTACGCTCTCAAGTTCTGGCCCGGCTGGCCTCTCAAGTTTTCTCCTCCAAATCTCCGGGATGATTTTTCAATAACAATACGGGATGTTTAGTTACGCACGTAATGTATATTCTATTATTTTTTTGGCTCAAGTTTTTCAGTTTATTCTCCACTGACACTCCTATAACTTTTATAGCCTGTTGGTTTGATACATGTCACCCCTTTGGATTGCTTCTGATCCCCACGTCTGGACAGTGGGAGTGGGCAATCCTGTTTACAGTTGGATTTTCGGGATCCCTCGAGCCCTATTGGCTCTTGTGATCCTATTTTCTTTCCCTAATTGTGGGAATTTCAAGTTTTTTTTTTGTTGAAAGTTTTCTATTGTTTTTGTGTTTTTCTTATTTCCTTGTGTTATGTATATTTTGTGTTGTTGTACTCGAATGCTGATTTTTGTGCTTTTCACATATTATCATGTACACCCAAAATAGCTTCCCCTCACAGCTGCTTCAATGATGACTTTACGTATAATGTCGGTTAATGCAAAGGGCCTCAACTCACCAGTCAAGAGGAAAACGGTGATTAATTATTGTCACTCCTCTGGCATAGATGTAGCATGCATACAAGAGACACATTTCTCTGTAACCTCTTGTCCTAAGTTTATGCATACTCGTTATCCCCAGGTTTATTATGCTTCTGCTGCTACAAAACATAGAGGAGTACTTATAGCGTTTCATCAGAATGTGCCATTTAAGTGTTCACACCAAGTAGCTGACCCAGATGGCCGCAATCTGATTTTGTGTGGCAATCTTCAGAATACATTTTTGGTGTATTATGCTCCGAACTCCCCCCCGGTTTCCTTTTTTCGAGGGATGCTTAAGGAGACTCGGTTGCATATGCGTGGTACCTTGATTTGCTGTGGGGATTCTAATATTGTACTTAACAGTAAGCTGGACAAGTGCACCAAGTCCTCCACTACTTCCTTATCCGAGAGTAAAATTATACTGGACTGTTTTCAGAACTTGGGCATGCTTGATGTATGGCGGGAGATTCATCCTATGTCCCGTGATTATACATTTTATTCTGCCTCACACACAGGTTCAGCTAGAGATTGCCTACTCGATGCAAGTCCAATTGCACAAACTGAACCCTACTGTAGGCACTTCCATAGCCTTGCGTAAAGCTCGCACTGAACTAAATCTCTGTTTAACCAGTATGCCAGCTACAGCGCACTAAGCATAAATTTTATTACTGCGGCAATAAGCCAGGTACACTGCTAGCTAATAGGCTACGTACACTAACACCGCACCATACCTCAATTTCCCTCCACACCTCCACTAAGCACTCCACCAGCAATCCGTTGGACATAGTCCAGGAGTTCCAATCTAGACTGTCTGATCTTTATTCGGCTCCCCCTGATTTGGATTTATGTAAAGCTGACCAATTTTTTGCGAATATCGAATTACCCAGCATCAATATTTCAGATTTGGATATGCTACAGAGGGACATCTCGGCTCTTGAAATTGCAACGGCCGGTAAGTCCTTAAAGACTGGTAAACGCCCTGGCCCTGATGGTTTCTCTGCTTTGTTTTTTAAAAAAATGTCAGATGTCATAACGCCTTATCTGCAAATTCTGTTTAATGATTTAAACCAGGGCGTGTCTTCCCCCCAGAATCTTTGAAAGCATCTATTGCCATGATACCGAAGCCGTCGACCGACCACACGTCATGGGCCAACTACCGGCCAATCTCACTCCTAAATGTAGACGTAAAAATTTTGGCAAAAATCTTAGCTTCTAGGTTGAACAAACTATTAGATAGCTTAATACACGGTGACCAAGTAGGTTTTGTCCCTTGGCGTCAAGCCGGGAACAATGTCCATAGATCCCTCCAGCTCTTGTATTTAGCACAATCCAAATCAATAGAATGTATGATGCTCTCGTTAGATGTGCGGAAGGCCTTTGACTCTATATCATGGCAATATTTGTTTTATGCCCTAAAGAGATGGGGCTTTAGCACCCATTTCGTGCACTCGGTGGAGGCATTGTACGCTTCTCCCACCGCCACAGTAAAATACTTGGCCATGTATCGACCCCGTTCCCAATATTGCGGGGCACCAGGCAAGGCTGTCCTCTTTCACCTATATTATTTATATTAGCCCTTGAACCACTAGCAGCAGCCGTCCGTGCGAACCAAGACATAGCTGGTATCGAAGTATTCAACAGGGTACATAAAATCATGCTCTTTGCAGACGTTATACTGCTGACGTTAACAGCCCCAACCATGACTCTGCCTAATTTGCACAATCTAGTCACTCAATTTTCAGAGATCTCAGGATTAGTGGTGAATAGCGACAAATCTAAAGCGCTAAACGTCTCTTTGCCAACTTCCGTAGTCGAAGCTTTGCTCTGTCATGGCTAGGCAGGATACATGCAATCAAAATGACCTATCTCCCGAAATTACTCTATCTGTTCCGCACGCTCCCCATACCGGTTCCCCTGCAGGTACTTAGGGCTGAGCAGAAAAAGGTGCTGCAGTTTGTCTGGCACCCTGGGAGACCATGGGTGCCGGATAAGGTGTTGTATCGACCTAAAATGAACGGGGGACTCTCAGTTCCCATATTCTACAAATACATGCAGGCGGCCCAATTAGCTCCCTTAGTGGCTCTGCATCGCCTTCAGGAGAATTTTTAGATATATACAAATCAGACACTATTTGACAGATCTCCTTAAGCATGCGGTGGATTCCCCACTTAAGCTAACAAGTTTTGAATCCTGTTGTCTTCGAGGTTCTGGCTCTGCTGGCCTGGTGTCCTTGCTGTATGCTTCATTGATACATATGGACACTCACCGCCCTTCGAATGTGGCCGGGTGGGAGGCGGACTTGGATGCTGCCATAGGTGTAGAGCAGCGGTCCCCAACCACCGGGCCGCGGCCCACTACCGGTCCGCGGCGGTGTTTTCAGTGGGCCGCGAGTACATGATCCATTATTGAAAACGAAGCGGCACCCAACCACCATCCGCGGACCGGAAGTGGTCCGCAGCTGTGTTTGTATGAGATGCGGGTAAATGTACACAGTAGTCTGTGTACAAGCAATGCGAGCACATGACATGCAGCTCGATTGGCTGTCAGATGTCATGTGATCGCTTTGAAGCAGCAGAGGTGCACAGAGAGAAAAGAGAAGACGCCAGAGTATGTCGCCAGAAATTTCCTTCCGTGAAACCGGTCCCTGGGGCCAAAAAGGTTGGGGACCGCTGGTGTAGAGGATTGGCAAGAGATATGGCGGGCTATTGCCAACTGCTCTCCAAATGTGATAGCGCAGAAAAACGTGTACAAAGTGCTGTTTAGGTGGTATTTGACCTCGGTAAGAATTGCCAAATTTGTTAATGGGTTAATTTTTTTAAATTTTTCAAAGGTAATGTCAGTTTTACTTTACTATCATCTGTTCTTGTTTGTTTTGGAAAATTCTAATAAAAATGTATTAAAATAAAAAAAAAATTACATCTTCTAGAATAGGAGTATTTAACCAGAGGTATCTGTGCCACTTTTCAGTACAGGAACCAAATCGCAGTATAGAACTGTATCTTTAATTACAATAAAACAAAATATTGGAGTAGGAATTCCTATGATTTTCTATCAGGAATTTTGTACATCCTAGCAAGATTGGGAACTGAGACAGTAAGCAGCACGCCATCCTTTACCCTGTAGAATAACTCTACCACATCTGGTGAGATCACTGCCTTTACTATAAATGAGCTAGTATTCTCTTTAAAACAATCCCTCTAGCAAGACATAGTTACTATACTGGAGCAGCTGAATCAAATTATCCCACCTCATGGGAAAAAAATCTGGCACATTGAGGATAAGATGGGTGAATTTTCCCAAGCACATTATGATTTAGTGGATGCCCACCGTAATAATGATACTGAAATACAAAAGCCCAAGACCAAGCTGGCTAACATAAAGGAACTTTTGAAAATGTTTATAAAATGTTTTGAAAATGTTTTGAAGTACTGGTACCTAAAAGGGGACATATTGGTTATTCAATGGGGGTATGTGCTTATTAAAAATAATTCTTGTTCAAGATACCCCAGGACTGCATTGGAAGCATTAGGCTTAGTTCAGATTGGCAGCAAGGTTGCAGAGTGGCTACCACTTTTTCACATCTGTGACGGAGCCCATAGTTTAAAGATTACATGTTGCGTCTCATCCACAGCCACCCATTGACAATAAATGCGTATGGTAGTAAGAAGTCCAGTACCACCTGCTGTAAAATGTTAAAATGCTGGTCCATCAAGAACAAGAGTAGCAGCTGGGCCGGTGTCGACCACTAGGAGTCACCTGGACTGCCTGGTCCCACCACCCATCAGCATGTAGCACCCATAGGTAGCCACCCAGGACTGCCTGTTCCCACTACCTGTCCAAAGTTAGGTAAAGGATTTCAAATGTAGCTTAATTATTAAATGACCAATTACCTAATAAGTTTGTCATAACACAAATATGATAAGGTCTGATTTGTGCTATACAGGTATATATTCAAGTTGCTTAAAAGTAACTTTATTATAACTGCTTCTTTTTAACAGTTATTCAGTGTTTACAAGTACAGAAGTTCTGTTTCATCTCCATTACCTAGGTGCACCTAAGTTTACTGTTACTAATGTGCTCAGCAGAGTGGCCGTAACAAGGTATTTCAAGGACATATGGGGTTTTTATGAATAATGACTGGTTTCACATAAATACTGCATTCCCTTTGGGTTTAGTACAACATCTTCTACAGAAGAATATGCTGACTGCTGGATACAGCAACTATTCCGATGGGAAAAGGAGTAAACATGAGATTAAATGTAGTCTAATGATCCCTAAAAAAGGCAAAACATTTTGCAAATGTCGTTAAAGAAAATGTAGTGGTTTGCAACATTTTATTATACATATATATTATTAAATGGACAGCTAAAAAAACAGAAGTAGTAGTAATCTAAATCCTAAAAAATCTATTTCATAAAGCAACAATTATTTATGAACCTCTTGTTAGCGTGATATTTACTGTGTTGAACATTTCATAAATTGTAGAAAACAAAGTGCAGCAAACGCCACGACTTAGATAAAACAGACACCTGTAAAAATTGAAACCGTGGCATTTATTTGATACCATAGCATTTTGCTGGTTTCCTGGACAGAAAAGCTGGTAGTAATTAGAAGTGATATTGTTTTATGTGATAACTATAACATTTTCAGCAAGCATTTAACAATGATGGTTTGTCAAGTGGCTGACAATATAGCTGACAGGTTAATGGCTGGTGAGAAAGTGTTTACTGTCTATGCTATAAAAGGGTTTATTTGCAACTTTACTGCTCACCCTCCTATGCAGTTCCTACTGAAGTTGTATTCCTGTGAATCGGGCACATAAGAGAAATGCTCAACTTAGATTTAACATATACAGTATGTTTCATTTTACAAATATAGCATCATAGGATGGTTGTATGCAAAAAGAACTGTCTGTGTTGCTTGTATCTTATTGGATGCTGTCGGCAAATCAGTTTCTATGCTGATATGTTTGTGTTTAAATAGAAAACACATAAATAGGCATACATTTCAAATATCTGTAATTCAGTTTGGATGAATGATCTTTTGAATTGTCTGCTCACATTTATAACTGACATATCATATTGCTCACCAGTAATTTCAGTTGATTGCAAAATGTGGAACTATACTGTACAGTGTATAAAGCTTGACTGAGGTTCCAAGTCCAGACCTTCGAATACCTGCCTGGTATACTGACCTGCAGAAACAGCGACTGGCAGATAATAATTTTTGACCGGTGTCAGATATAATTTTTTAAAACTTGGTAGATTTTGACCTTCTAAGTCACTGACCTGGAACAAGCATGCAGCTAGTACAATCAGAGTATAGCCCCTGAAAATGGGAAAAATGTGACTACACCTACGTGTGATTCTGGACATCCCATGATTGAAAGAACTGAAATCCAATGAATAAAGGGGATGGATCACAGACAGTTTGGCTGGAAACGAAAGAAATAACTGTGTTTCTCAACCTTTTTACTATGGAGGAATCCTTTGAATAACTTACAGGTCTTAAGGAACCTTCTCTATTCACTACATTAACAGTCCAGTTCACAGTATAATTCTATAGTGATCATTGGGAAGAAAGCCTCATGCCTTATTAGTAAAGAAGAAATTTTTAACCTTAGTCTACTGCAAGTACCTTGTAAATCCATTTAATCTGTTTTTCTTTTAAATCTTCCTAAAACTGTTTGAATATTCAAAGTAACCCCGAACTGGGGGGGTGGGGGGCATTGGCTTTTGGAGTTGACCTTTGCTACATTTTTGTTGTTAGTGGATATTATATCAGCTATGTTGCAAAAGATAAGTGTTGCATTTTTTTTTAGGTCCCTGGTTTTCACACCAGAATATTGCCAGGTAAAGCTTAAAATGATTCAATTTAGGAAAAGCAATCTCTGTGTCTGCAGCATTAACAAAATAGGAGCATCTTTGATAGACAATCATTGCTAGTTTAAGTATTACCATATAAGTTAGGTTGCAGAATAGCAAAAAATAACCTAAGGCTAAAGCATTTAATTAAGCTGTGCGAGTTGTTTATAACTTTCTTAATTACTTGTGCAATCAATTATTTCTAATCTCATATAAAACTTGTTTAATTAAATACAGGAAGGAAAGAAGATGGAACTTAGAACAAGCTTCGAATTCAGACAGTAAGAAGGGTAATGTCTAAGTCATAAAAAAGTACAAAATGTTAAAAGTTTGCTGGGAAAGTTGTATTTTACTAAGCATAGGTACCCCATGCAGGGAGAAAATATTGTGCCATGGTACAAATGATAATAGTGCAATAGACCAACTATCTAAAATGCCATGGGATGCAAACAATTACAACGATAGGCCTCAAACGGACCTATAAAATACAGGTACCACCATTGTGTATACGGATCAGAAACTGTATATGTGCATACTTATCCTTTGTCAGTAACTCTTGGGTTGGAGTAGGGGCCAATCACCTAGGAAAGCGGTTATTCTCTTTGTTTCTAATTTTTAATACCAAATAATTTACTAGAAAAGAACGCATTATTTTTCGCTCTCATTCTCAATATTTTTTTTTTAAAATAAAAAATAACGTAAATAACGTAACTAATAACTAAATAACGTAAACACAGCTTTTTGTCTATTCATCTGTGTTTACTTTGCAAAGCAAATACTCCTCCGATTCTTTTAGTAAATCAAGCTTGAAGTAATAAAGCAAGGATAAAAATTACAATCCTGCAGCTTGTACCTTCAAAAAGAAAGCAAAGGCAGCTTTTTAACTTTTTATAGTGGGTTCCTTTTAAGTGGGGTAGTTGACTGTAGGCACAGGTAAAATTGTCTGAATGGTAAACTCCAGGTAAACAGATATAAATGTATGGCAGCTTTCACCTGTCATAGGATTTGTATTTTTATCAGTCCAGCCCTGAGATTTATGCAGATCTACTACATAGCACAGCACACTAGAACAATACAGGTAATTACCTGACATTTCATTTATTTTCAAAATAGGTTAAAGTGGAAGTTACTTCTTTCTAAATGATAAGCTTAAAGCTAACATTCATGGTCAGATCAGTTTGAAAGTATATTTCACACACTGCTTAGTTTTACAGATTAATTTTCACCATGGCTCATAATAAAGCAATGTGGGGGAGGATAGAGGGCTGGGATTAATTTGTTACCATACTATAAATCAATTTGTGATCTAGCTATATAGTACCACACTAATCATCACATCCAGCAAGTGATTTGTAGGAAATGAAAGACCAGAAAATAAGATGTTTTTTTAATATTTTTAGATTCGTTTCAACAAACTCATACCACTAAACATGCAATATAGCGGAGGGCAGAAGCAGATACATACTGTTTAATGTCCCACACACAATTGAATGCTGAGATTGTAAACTGAGAAGCACATGCACGGCACTGTAAAACAAGAAAATCCTGGCAGATGGAAAAGGAGCTTTTATTGTAAAGAAAGGCATACAGAGTCTCTTCTGCAATAAAAGCCTACCTGCCAGCAAAAAACAAAAAACAAAAAATGTTGGTTCCAAATTAAGACAGATCACCATGTGAAATATCTCACTACAGGTGGGTTTGTAAAAGGATAAAAGAAAAAAATACCTGTGCACTGTTTGAACAAGAGCCCCAAGATTGGAGCGCATTGAGACACCATAATAAAGTTGGTTGTAGCCATGCTGACAGAATCTAATGCAAGTATTGTTTCATAATGTTTGACTTTATAACAGTCATACAGATACTGAGATGTGGAGGCGTTTTTTTTTTTTTTTTTATGGAAGAAAAAAGAAGGAAACCTACACTGACTAGCATTGGTGTGTTGAGAGGCTCTTTGGGATGCAGGTAAAAATAAAGTAAACTTACTATTGGTAGACCTAAATATTACAGGCATTGGTACAATATGTGCATCTTATGTTACAATATACACTAGAACCTCGGTTATCGGGCACCCACGGAGAATGGCCAATTCCGGATAAGTGTATTTTCCGTTAACTGAGGTTACTCTGAAACTTAGGTTTCTCAGCCATTCAGCACTAGACTTGAATGAGGAGACTTGTCCCCATTCACCTCTAGTGCTGAATGGCTGAGAAAAGGGAAACCCTGCTGACACTTGAGCCATCATCAGGGTTTCCATTTTCTCAGCCAATTATGGATCGGAGCAATGCTCTGCTGTCAGTTTCGCTCTCCTTATTTCTCCCGAAGCCCTAGTGGAGCTATGGTATGTGTTCTTGGATGGGATGCAGAACATATGCCACAGCTCTGCTAGGGCTGCAAGAGCAATCAAAAAAGCAGAGCTGTTGGATTCCGATTATCTGAGTTTTCCAGTTATCTGAGTTCCGGATAACCGGGGTTCTATTGTACCTATATAATAATGGACACAAACAAAAAACAGAAAGTTGAACACTGTAAATATACTTTTACTGACTGTTTTGAACTTTACAAAATACTGTCATAAACATGAAAAAAGGTATATCCTCCTGTCAACCTCTGAAACAAAGTGTGAGCTACTGTAGTCCCAAATGTCTGTCTGTTGTGTGGTCCTGTCCTCCTGACAACCTCCCAAACAATACAGTATGTGAGCTATCATAGTCCCAAAGGGTCTATCGCAGTGTTTATTGAAATTTTTAAAAAGGTGGGTGGGGGGTTAAAATGATATTCAGGTCTTCAGTGAATCTCTAATATAAATACTATATCTATAAACATATAGTTAAGTACCCTTTGCAGTTGGGACTGGATCAATACAGTGGCAGAGGGGAAAAGGTCCCAAAAGCTGAATATAGTAACTTAGCTGGAGCTTCTGCATTGTTGTGTCCTTGGGTGTCAGTGTGTCTTCTCCCAGCACGGCTCCCACTCAGTGCCAGATTTAGACTTGTTGAAGCCTTACACTTGCGTCACGTCTCATAAAGGTGTGCAAACAACACGTTGGGTTGCCACAAGGGGATTAAAACATAAATGCTTTTAGTTTAGGAAAAAAAAGAAAAATGTTTTTCTAAAATAAAGAATCCAAATGTTTAAATGAATTCATTTACTGATTACGGATTTGTAATTTGGCTGGCTTGACCTATTTCATAGATAATTTTATTTTTTTATTTATTATTTATTTGCTTGTATTTATAGCGCTGACTTATTACACATCTCTGTATAAAGCCCAATAGTCATGTCACTGGCTGTTCCTCAAAGGTGCTCACGATCTAATATCCCTAACATAGTTTGTAATACAATAAAATTATTATAAAATATTTAAAATGCAAGGAAATAGGATAGAGTAATGGTATTTCAGTTTTTACATTTCCCCTACGGGCCTAATTTTTGGCATTATTTTGGCAAAAAAGAAAGTGATACCAATTTTCTTTTTTTTTTTTACATACTAGGTTTTTTTTGCAATATTTCTAAAAATAGTTTTACTAAGGACAGAAAAAATCTTCTCTTTTGAGTGTAAACATTTTAATGCAAATAAAGAGTGAATGAACATGAAATGGCATTCCTCTCATATAGAATGTCAAAATTATGAATTTTCTTTTAGGTAAAGCTGATTAAAAAACTCAATATAATACTAATAAAAATAAATAAATCAACAATGGAAAATTAGTTAGTTAAGGGCAGAAGCATAGATAATTAGGACTGATTAGGGGTAACAAAAGGCTAATAAGGAATACATTTTATTAAAAAAAGTTTGTTTTTACTAACTTGTATTACTGTCAGCTGCTGAAAGTTAAATTAAGTTAAGGACCATTAAAGGACCATTTAAGAACCATGGTGACTCGCAGTTTACTGCTGCATGCTCAACCATAATTTCAACCTCTCCTATTCAATAGGAGAGATTGGAAACCATTTTTTTTGCATGTGGCTGTGGCAGATTGTGGTGCCTTTCCCAGAAAGGACAAGTCACCTTTGGCCACATGGTTATGTTTGAATATTTGCACCGTGGCTGCAGCTGTGTGTAAATCTATATATATCTACATACTACCCATGGTATGGTTTGCCACCACTCATAGAATAACAGTTTGCTGTGTGCCCAGGAACTGCCAGCTGTCCATTTCCATGCCACAGGTGTAAAATAAGTCATCAGGATCATGTTGCCTTCATAGTAAACTTGAAAGCAAAGAAAATTTACAAAATATGTATAGAAGAAAAAGCAAAATCTGAATGCTGTAAAAACAAAATATACTCTTAGGTTCTAAGCTGAACATACATTATTACATTTACTTGGTAAATGTAAAGGAGATTGTACAACCTCTGCACAATCAGACTTTTACATGAGATTCAAACTAGCCTAAACGTTGCAATATTTTGGATCGATTAGACAATCAAGAACAAACAATCAGAACAATTTAATTTACAGTTGTAGCTATAATCGATAACTGGCAGGATGTTAATCGAAAAATGTTTTTGTTTTTTTTTGATTGCTTTACCATTGTAGTGGAATTGATACAAATTTTTGGAATACAGTCAATATTTTGAATAGTGTAAAAATCATTTGTAATTCAGATTAGTTATCATGCACGTCTATAGTACATTGAATACGTGTAGCCAATCACAGGGATTGATTCAGTTCAATCATAATTACATTTGTAAAATAACATCAGGAGCAAATCACTTTATTTTTTAAAACAAACAATTCAACATTCCCTCAAACATTCCCTGGTGGGAATCATCCAGGTCCATGTGTTTCAATGGCCATAATTGAATGTTTGAGGGAATGTCAGATTCACTCTTTTATAAATAGAACCCATAGTGTATGTATAATAGTAGGCAATGCTTTCCTTATCAGGGCTATGGTCTATATCTCCATTACATGTAATGATATCATTGATCATAATTTAGATCAGTTTTTGAGCAAGCGTATGGTACATTAAATACTTGTCACTTGTACCGATCAATGTAATGCAATTGTAATTACAATTGTAATATTGATCTAAAATATCAAGAGTAAATTGCACAGTGCATGCCAGACTATAGACAATGCTTTCTTTAGAAGAGTCAAATAATTTATATGACAAAGAGGCCTAGTTGTGAATATACAGAATATGATTTTGTTAATGTATAAAAATGATCCAATTTCTTGCTGTTCATTTATTTGAAAATTTTTTCAAGCACAATTTAAAAATCCTGTATGAATTTCGAGATTCACTTTCTTCCAGTTGCCAACATGTTAACCGCATAATTTTTGGCGCATGCACTGTACCAAGCGTGACCCCAGGATGCACTTGCCATAATGCAGGACTAGACAGTGCGACAGCCACTAGGTGGCACCGCAATCCACACATGGGGATCTGTCCAATGCATCCTTATGGAAGTTGAAGGATATTTGGAAGCAAAATAAAGATAGAGATAAATGCCAGACTGCTGTACAACCAAGACCTAAAATAAATGAAGCATGTGATTGATGTGTGCATTCGGGACAGTATCTAACACCTAACCTAGTAAATCTCCGATTATTAAGAACATCATGGGCTATTCATTTAGTGAAAAGAAGCACAAGGAGATCTGGGGGATGGGGAAAGGTAAAAGGGAGGTCTACTTAACCTCTGCAAACCGCTAAACTGTATAAATCCATGAACATCTGTCCCTGTTTTTCAACATTTTGCATGCTTTTTTACATTCATTTTTTTACTATCTGGCCATATGGTTTTTGCTGCATCATCTTGTCTTCTGATAATCAATCTTATTATAATATAATAACCTTTATCACATATGTGTGTGTATAGTTTATATCTATATCTTTATTATATGAAATGCGATTCATGTATGAAAAACAACTAACAGACCATGCCCAATGTTCTTCATAGTCTGACAGTCTAGCAAATACTTTCTGCCACCTTTTCAAATTATATCCAGTTGCCAATATTGCACACATGTTGCGGACCGCCTGGCAATGTGTTTTTTCACACCAGTTTATATTCTGCTCATGCGTGATATCTGGTGCCCTGTTACCATTGTGCCCACAGCAGAAAATGAGGAGGCAATTGTATTCCAATGATGCCAGAGATAAGAATAGCAGCACAGAACATGAGAGAAATCAGCAGAACTGTAAGCAAAACAATGCAGGATTTGATGTTGGGGTGAGTATATGTAAAATGAGCTTTTCAGCATGTAAGGTAGGTACACATGTGCAAAGTCTGCTTTAAAGTGAATGTAAATCATTTTTAGTCCAACATAGCTAAAATATTGAACTTAGCAATCAAGAAATGGAATACAACACAGACATTTTCATTGTTACATTTTCTAGTGATATCATAACACACACACACATATATATATATATATATATATATATATATATATATATACACTGTATATCTGTTTTCACCTTTTTAGCCTACCTTGTTTGTATGTCAGTGCTGCTGATCTCCTCCAGTCTCTTTCATTCAGTTTCTTTTCCATGAACTTGCTCCAGTGTTCATTACAAGTCATTGCCTTGGGCCAGCTTTTCAATAATAGAACAGTGGACTGTCCCTGGAATGAATGACAACACAGAAACACAACTGGGGGACAGTTGGGACTAATTAAACGCCTTGACAAAGACCTTCATGGCAGACTAGTTTTTCCCAAAATGAATGCTGCAGATTTTAAAAGATTTGAAGCTATTTTTTTTAAATAAAAAACATGAATATTGTAAAGCTTAGGTAAGAGTTTATCAGAAAAAAACTCTAATACATAATGGTAACCAGGGGGTCAGAAAATACCCCTATGCAACCTAATCTGGGTCAATATAAAATGAATGGTAAAATGCCACCAAGAATAGGTAGTAAAAAAGGATGTATTGATTAATATAAATAAACCTCTCAAATTTTATGAAGTACAAAGGGGACAATAATAAATAAATATTTGTTCCGAAACCCTAAATCCGCCACCTTTACATTGAGAACTGATTCTGCCTGTTATGTCCCCACCAATTTTGCTTTTGTACTTAAAAAAAAGAAAAAAATAGAGTTTTTAGAAAATGAAAATAAACAAACAAAATGAAAAAGTCATGGGGGCTGAATTAAGACAATTTTGGCACCAAATTGCACTTACCCAATGGACTAGAATGGACTAGAATGGACCAGCTTTTTAGCAATGGTGTTGCATCAACGTGCAATGATAGTCCACCTAAAATGAATGTACTTACTATATTGTATATGTTTACATCACAAAAGAAAGAATCCAGCCCTTATACAAAAACTCCACCTTTCAGGTCTGATGGATTAACATATGTGCCCTTCAATTTTGCCCTTATGTGTCTTTTACTTTAGTCTTGGATCTTAGGGTCTTGGATTCAATTCACTACATCTACTGATTATGTTAGTTTATCCCACTGCTCCCAACCTGACGTTTCGCTCACACCGCTGAACTGAGTTCACTATCCCTACACTGATTGGGACTCGAAGTGTGTTCTATATAGTGGGTCTGGACACGTTTTTCAAAGCTTATAGCCCCCCCCCCCCCCCATCCCCTTGCCCCATTAGTTATAAAGGTGAAATTTGAGATACCTGTGTTTGTTATGTTATTACTTTATGTTCCTATGCAACTTGCTGTTTCTCACAGATTTTTGTATTCTTTTATGTGTTGCCTGTTTTATTTTTTTCATTACTGTAGGAACCTCTTTGTGTCTCAATAAAAACTATTTTTCACCCCCCCCACCAAAAAAAACAGAGGTTCTTTACTGGGGAAATGAACCCAAATGCAGGAAATAGATTTCCTATCGAAACAGGATTGAATATATTACTGTACTTAAACTCATTCAGTGCAGTATCTGTATCACCGAAGAATGCTTAAATTGCATAAAACTAGCAGCTAGTTAACTATGATTCCTTAGGATTTCTGTTCATCTCTCAATATTATAACAAAGCTACTCACTTCTTTTAAAGTCATACTGGTACCAAATAAAACCGGTGATGATGATTTTGGTGAAGGAGGAATATAATGGGAAATCTGCTGTAAGTGTAAAATTGTCTAAAACATAAAACACAAAGCATAATATCCTTTTTTATTTTATAATTACAGAATTTATTGGAATAGTATTTTATATTTCGTATAGTGCCAATTACTATAGCACAGTCATAGTTAAATCTCAGGAAAGCCATGTGCTGCACTATTAATGGAAGAAATAATGTCTTCCCATGTAACATGAATGTGTTACAGACAGTATCCCACAATTCCTCCCTTGTTTCATCATCTCCATCCCAGCACCACCTCCTGCTCCATAGCAAAGCTCGGCTTTTCCTTGTGATTGGCTCCTACAGACATCAGCTGCCAACTGGGAAATGAGTCCTGATTCACACAGCTGCTTGGGATAGATTCTTCCTCTGGCCAATTGTGTCCTGTGCTGTGTCTGTGCCAGGGGGATCTATAACATCCTTTCTGATGGATTGTAACATAATCTGCCTGGTATGTATCAGCCACATATAAGGAATAGTGTGTTGTACATCAGATGGATACAATGGGAAATCAATGCAGGATTCAAGTTCTTTGTAAAAAAAAAACTGGAGAAACAGCAATGATTCTTCTTTATATGTAAATACACTTTGTTGTTTAAAAAAAAAGAAAAAAGAAAACAGCCTATAATAAAACAATAAAAATACTTTTTAGTCTGTTTGCACATGACGCCAATCTTCTATCCTTGTGGCTGCCGGGACAAACTAGTGACATAGCGGACGAGGGTTGGAACCACAAAACACAGCATGGGGATGCAGACATCCGACCACAGAATTGTTGGATGCTGAAGATCATACCGGCCCATGTAACCAGGCGGCAGTACTGGCAGTTATTGTAATGTTCTTTTACAAGATTTTCTTTCCTCGTAAGCAACAGATGCTTCCATATGTAAGTGCGTATAATAAAACAAAAAATATGCAGGACATCTATGGAGTACATGCTGATTTCTCTGTATTCTTTTCTATCTAAGAAGTATCGGGCTGCTATGATTGTCATTCTTCTGAAAATACTAAATGCCTGGCATTGCCTGACTTCTGTTAATATAATGAATGTTCTAAATGGGTGTCAGAAAAAGCATTAGAACTACTGAACCAGGTAAATTCCAGGTGTGTGACTTGCACAATAGTAAAGTCAAAGTATGAGAGCCAGGGAACTAGCCTTCTCTAAAGAAAGTTAAGTAAAATTAGCCCACATTGGTCACTTAAGACAGTGTCCCTTTTATTGTCCTCCAAATACAAAAAAAAAGTTTTGCTAAACTTGTGGACTCCTCCCCCCCTTTTATACCTATACAACATAGAGACTAAATGATCTGGTGTCCAGAATATAAACTGGGAGAGCCAAATAGACTCCTGGACACAACAAGGGAAGTGTGCACAGGACACGGGCAAGCACTGGACTTCTGCATGGACCAACAAGGTTTTTTCTAAATGTATCTAATAAATTGACAAAATGAGCCTGATTTATGAAAGCTCTCCAAGATAAGTCCACTTTTGGAATAGGAAAATGTTAAATCTGAATCTTGCAAACCGCAGGCTATTTTGTAAGCTGCATGGAGTCAGACTGGATACTGGTGCTTGGATATTTCAAAATATTTAACATTTCAGCCCTAGGTTAAGTTTATTATTATCCAGGATCACCCAACTTTTATCCATAATTGACTAATCAGAACAAAATAAATACATTGGTAAAGTGTTGCTTGTCCAAATTTGTTGACAGTTCTAATTAGTCTTTAGGATTTAAAAATTTAGATAAAGGAATAGATGTAAAGTCAGATTGACCTTTGTACTAACAAGCTTTCAATTCCATAGTCCTACTTCCAATTTCCTGTTACAGTGTGTCAAAACATGTGTACAGCCAGAAAGGAAACAGATTCTGACCACACAGCCCTTTCCATCCCATAATCTAACAGACCTGGTCAGACACGCCCCCTATTGGTGGTTGTTTGTAATGATAGTTTTTACCTATATATGTCAGTAAAAAATGTCACCATGCAAGTCCTTTTTTTTTAACAGAAGAGACAGGTGATATCCCTTCTGCAATAGAATAAACGTAAGTGTCTGATCATAACTTTTCAAATACGTCCTCGCTCTGTCACTTTTGCATACATCTTTACCCAGTGCCCTTCCAGGTTCAGGATCTTCTGCCCTCTTGATTGGCATTGCAGGCATGATGTAACTCCTGTGCATGCATGTGGGAGTTATTTATTCAATGGCAGGATTGGCCAGTGAACATTACATAAGATTGTTAACAGACAGGTATATTTGTTTTTTTGCCATCACATGTCCCTTCTGCCATAAAAAAAAACCTGGCCGCTCTCATTTTTACATTTTGTTTAATATATATATTTCTGTAAATTTTCACACAATTTATTGTGTTTGAATTCACAACTTCTTTAGTGAATCAGCCCAAATTCCTATACAGCTCCTGCTCCACTGAACTTAGGACCCATCGGACACATTTACAAATGTTGACTACTGTGCTTTTATCTCTGAGGTTACTTTTTATTTTCAATCCATTCTTCCTATCTGGAAACACTACAAGGCAGGTCATGGTGCAGATCTAGTTTTGACCTCTAGGTGGCACTGTTGAACTGTTCTTCCTGCCTCTTCCTGCACAGCTTCCTGTATATGCAATGTAACTGTCTGCTGTTTAACCATTTTTTACAAGGATCCAGACCTTTCATCAGAACACATCCTGAAAGCAGCTGTTGGGAAATAATAATGTTATTGTTGGGATGCCTTTTTATTGTAGAGGTCATTGCTTCTGCAAGGGAGGATGTTTATGTCTGTACTTTGATTATAAAGTTAATCCCAGATGAGCAAAATGCTACTATTACCTTAAAATATTGCAACCGGGGCCAGACACACGTTACACCGCATCCGAGTGAAAACTATTGAAAGATATTACACAGATGTTTATATGTTGCTCTTTTAGGACAGGGGCTTATTTGCTATTATAGTGCAAAGAGCAACGGTGTAGTATAACCCAATTTTTATTAAGTTCAGCGGAGGTCAGGGCATTATGAATGAATCTGTGATTGGCTGCTAAGGGCTACTAAATTTTATTGGTCTTTGCAACCTTGTTAATAATGAAGAATGCATATTTGATTGGAAAAAATAAAAATGAAACACTGTTAAAACTTAAGTAGCAGATTTGCAGTCCAGGACCTGACACCATCTCACACTTTAGGCCTGATTTATTAAAGCTCTCCAAGGCCAGGGAGGATACACTTTCATCAGTGAAGCTGGGTAAACCAGCAAATTTTTGGATTTCCTAAAAGTCATTTGCTATTTGTTAGCAAATGTTTTCTATTCTGAACCAGATCCATTCCATGTTTGCTGGATCACCCAGCTTCACTGATAAAAGTGTATCCTCCCTGGCCTTGGAGAGCTTTAATAAATCAGGGCCCTTGTGTAAGTACTGACCTTTCTTCTATATCATGCAGACTGGTGGCTCAGCTCACACACGGGAAGCACTGACAGTTTGTATTGCATACTAGAAGCTGTAGCATGTATGCTAGATCAGTGTTTATCAACCAGAATTCCTCCAGAGATTGCCGGGGGTTCTTTGGGCAATGAGCAATTTGTAACTCTCAGGTCAGTTAAATTGATGCCAATGATCTTTTTGGCTGTCTGTAAGGGTGACATTCTTCCCATTGGCCAGCAATGTAAGAGGCATTCTTCCTACTAACCACACCAATGTGCGCTAAGAATTTAGTAATTATGAGAGGAGTTCCTTGAAGACCTGAATGTTATTTCAGGGGTTCTCTATGTTAAAAAGGTCAACAAACACTGCAATAAATGATTGTCACCCCAGGTGAATCGTTTGCAGCAAAAATCTAGCACGTGCACCAATTCTACAATCTTGTTTGTTACACACAGCCCTTTCCTCATCCAATTCTCTAATAGTAAATCAGACAATTGTTAATTGTTTGTTGGTTTGTTTGCTGGTAATGATAATGATAATCGTGGAACTGTAAGCAAACACATGAGAGGTTCAGCAGACAGTCCCAATCACTATTAAACTACAGGAATCTATATAACTGTATTAAATACCTTTTTTGGCCTTTTGTCTACTTCTATGAAACTCTCTGGCTGGAACTCGGGCTGTTCTCTTCTCTTCTCTCTATCTCTCTGTGTTAGCACGCTGAATACAGCCTGGTTTGCTAGGGAATTTCCCCATAGACACAGTGTAAGGCTTGTTGTGATTGGTTAAGGCCTCTGCATAGTGTAAGATTCACTGTGATTGGCTTACCTCTTCTAGCTAGATAATGACTCTTAAAGGTATATTTTCCTTTTCTGCCTATGTTAACAAAATGCATATATATAACTGTTATAAACATTCACAACCATAAAATACAGTGATAACTCTGCGTCTAGCTTAAACATATGAGCATATGAGCTGTATAGGGGGTTATTGGCAGGTTTAGGTGTATACAGAATATGCTGCACTAATAACCTAGGACAGGTTTTAGCTGGCCAGCTACACGCATGTCCTAATGCATGTGGCTACAATTCATGCTGCCTCAAGAATGCCTTAATTTGTAGCTACCCCATTGTGTTGTAACAAGCTGAGACTACAAGTGTAATGCAAGGAATTATAGGACATGTTTTTTTTTATAGACAGGAAACTGATGCTGCAGCCAGAAATATTGAAAACCACCAGCAAGCTTCTACACTGATTGACAGCATAATAGGAAAATGAATACCTTTCAGTGTAAAACACATTTTTCACCCCAGGAGTGGTGTTCCCTAATATTCTTAGTGATGCCTACTAGCACTAGCAATTGTGTCCCCTAACCCTAGGGGTGTTATCCCTTACTATTAATGATGGTGCCTACTAGTACCAGTCATGGTGTCCCCTAACCCTAGGGGTATTGTCCCTTACTATTAATGATAATGCCAGCTAGTACTAGTGAAGGTGTCCCCTAACCCTAGGGGTGTTGTCCCCTGTGATTAATGATAATGCCAGCTAGTACTAGTCATGGTGTCCCCTAACCCTAGCGGTGGTGTTCCCAATGGTGTTGCCTACTAGCACTAGAAATGGTTTCCCTTAACCGTAGGGGTGTTGTCCCTAATGATTTTGCCCCTTAGTACTAGCGATGATGTCCCCTACCCTAAAGGTGGTGTCTAATAACACTAATGGTGTCTGCCAACATTAGAGGTGGTGTCCCTAACACAATCAGCTGCATTTACAGGCACTATACAAGATTTTCCCTCTGTCCTTTCACTGGTTAAAATTTCAGATTTTCCCTATCCTTCAAGGCTTAAAAAAAAAGAGAGAGATGATTCTCCCCAGTAGGGACCCTAACAGCCATGAAAAGTTGATTGAAGTTCTAACCTTTAAAAAAAAAGTTTTGGCCTTGGATACACTTTACCTACAGGAGCAATCCAGCTGGTACAATTGCTCATTATACATTACATATGATCTGTCTTTTCCAAAAACAACAAAAGAAGTGCCCAGACTCCGGCTATAGAGCTGTGAACAAGCTGAGAGGAAATAGGCTGCACGAGATTGGAAAACAGGCAGCAATCCCGTATTATTCACCAGTCTTTACATGTGCAAGTACAAAGGACAAACTGGACTGAATGTGTGAGTCACATCTCCTCCCAGGAACTTGGGACAGCAATTCCCAGCATCTGTTTCCTTAACTGTCACCCAGAGGATTCTCATGGTAAATGACAATGAGCAAAAATAGGCATGACAAGCATGAGAGGCATCACAGAGCTCCATATTACACCTACTCATTATACAGCATTCTTCCTTTGCTTAATGATCCTATATGACCACTTAGTCTGCCTTATCATTTCTTTCCCATTTATATGGATGCTGCGTCTTGGTTCATGCAGAAGCATTGTGGGGTTAATTCTTGCTTGAGAAGAATTGTGCACATTGAAGTTGAAAAAGAACACTTTTATTTGTGTATATACTGTAATAATATATATAGCAGGCCAGTATACATTTATAACAGCACTAATTGGGAACTGTAACATGTAGTGGTGCTATTTACTTTAAACGGCACCCAAAGCACTAATTCAAAAACAGTCAATGCACCCCTCTGTAAATCACCAAAATACACATATTCTGCATTGTGGTACTTTGTGGTACTCTGTGGCAACAAAGGTTCCTTAACACAATGCATATTATTATACAACAAAAAATATGTAAACATTGTAGTAAAGCACTTTAAATGAATCCTCTATTTTTATTTATTATCAGTTGTCTTCATCCCCTATACACTGGAGGAAACTTCAGATCATGTTAACAGAGTGACAGCACTAATAAAATATATATAGCAACACTTTGTTTCTTTGTATAATGTGTAATTATATGTGTATAGTGTAAGTAAATGCATTCTTTTTAAATGGCCAAAATCCATTTAAGTTTCCCCTTAAATCCTCGTTTGCTAACATTATTCACCTGAATTGGCCCAGAACAGTTTATAACATGTCTGAATGTGCAGGGCAGGGAACCGTCAAACGCAGGTCTAGGTTTACCTGCTTATACCTGTATTTACTTAAACATACCAATGTTTCTTCTGAAACAAACCTTATATCAAAATGCAAGGGCTGCCTAATTTTTATACTCCTAACATGTAAAAAAGGGGAACTAAATAGTACAAAAAAAAACATAATTTTTGGAAATATACTTACCTTGATTTTGCTTTATTTGACCATTTGGAGGGATCTTGTAAAGCTGGATATTCATCTCATATGATTAGGGACCTTTAGTTTTGCAGATATCACTGGAAGACTTGTGATGTTACCCTTGCCTGGGAACCAGGAGCAAAACCGAAGTATAAGATATAATATATAAGATATAAGTATTTTTTAGCTTTATTCCTAACGTTAGATTTGTACTGATTATTGCCCCACATTTATGTGGTGATGTAGTTTTGCATGCTGATTGAACAATATGATATACAATATTATATTTGTATTAGGGATGATAAATGGAAAGTTGTATCTTCTTCTCAGTCCATAGAATGTTACTACACATGTGGCATGCCGTGTCAGCTGTTGATTTACCAGTTCAGTATCTGGAAGTCATTGTTCTTCATGATGAAAATAACACGTGGCTTTAATCCTTGAATCAAAGACTTTAGACACTTAGATGTTGCTCAGCTTTGGAATTCACTTGTTTCTACCTTTCCTGTGTTCAAAAACAACCAGATCTCCAGAGGACTCTTATCATAAGCATTGTGTAAGCTTTGGTTTAAAAGGAATCACAACTTAAGTTTACCAATCTGGTAATTAAATAAAATAGTAAACTAATAACTAAATACATATATTCATATATTATAATAATATAACATTTTGTAATACCTGCAAATAAGTTAGAATTCTTTGCAGCTAATCCCTAGTGTAATATATTAGGACTATATAAATGCAAGTTAATTATATTAATAAAGAGAGAATTTGTGTCCCATGTGATTGGAGACAACAGACAAAGCGGGTTTTTTGGCAAAGTAAACTAATTTGATTTAATATAGAATAAATCAGTTTTAAATATATAATATAGTAACAATTTTTGCGTAGACAAGAATATTTCTAAGCAGAGTTCCCCTATTAAAAGATAAACTGGAAATTATCAAGGAGCTGTATTATGTCTTAACTTCCATTACCTGGAAGTGTTTCGCCTTTTGGCTTCTTCAGTGAAGGGTTTCTGAAGACGTCAAGTACAGAGATATTCTCAATGTGTTACTGTCTTGGTATCCTAAGTGTACCATAAGCAAGGAACACCACACAACCATTTCTCATCAGATCAGACTTACCAGAGGTGTCCTTTTTACATTGAAACCTTAAACGGTAACACATTGGGAATATCTCAATATCACAATGTTGCAAAATGTTGCTTTATGCAGGACAGAGACGGTATTGGAAACATCACAAAAATGTTTGAACTGTTGTTTTTTAATCTTATTTTAACGGTACTAAAAAGGCTTCAGTAAAGCTGTCCAAAACTAGCTAAAAGTTTTGTTTTGTGACTTTAAAGTGTATGTAAAGTCCAAAATTTTCTTTTAGTTGTGGATATAAACTGTAAGGGTTAGTGTCCTCACTGGGAGGATTTACCCTCACCATTGGCCCAGGTGACCATTGTACAGCATATCATAGGAAAACCCAAATTCATGCAATCACAGGAACATTTTGCCAAGATTGTCCCCTAATGACCACCAGCCTATGTATGTGCTCCCCAGTGTTCACAACAGCAACATGGCTCTGCAGAGTGTTAGTGTTACCATGGGTGCTCTCACACGCTGCCAATTCTAGGAAACACTCTAGTCTGCTAGTCGATGGGTGCATGACAGTAACCAGGTAAATGACCTATAATTAGGATTATATTGATTGTTTACCTAGTAAATGGCCTGCGTGAAAAGAGGAGGTATACCCTGGCAGGGCTAAACAATAGTAATAACAAGTCTGACATGTATCTTCCTATTATTTTATGGAATTTTTGTAGTCTCTGGGAAAGGAAAAAAAATATAATTTCTTTCAGTTTAGTTTGGTGTTTTCAAATAAATGAAGAGTTAGTGGTTTGCTGGAAATCTTGAGCTGACCATACAGGGTGAGACTGAGCCACCCAACTTCCAGGAGGCTCAGTGTGCACCAGATATTCTCATCACATCAAAAAAAAAATAAAAAAAGCCCCTCGAACAATCACATATTTTATCCTATCTGTTTGAATCTGGAGATGACAACAACCACTTTGGCGATGTGAAATGACATTTCTGTGCAGGTAATCAGTACATGTATGCACACCTCTATTTTGATATAATTCATTGGTCTAGTTACTCTGTTTCTTTGAATATATGGTTCTTTCTGTATACTCTTTATAAATGGTTGCACATTACAGGACCCTCTGCACCTTGATGTGTATTACTGAAAAATGGAATGTATTTTTAACCCTTACATTTGTTAGACCAGATGTCCCTGCTCCACTAATTAGTTCCATTAAGAAATACATTATTAGCAAGTGCCTATTCAGAATGAAATCTGGAAATCTGCAGTACAAAAGAGCTGCTTCCCCAGGGGTGCTGCAAGCCCCACATACAGCCCCAATTAGCTGGTCCTTATGGAAATTTCAAAGAGATTTTTGACAGCGCTGTGTCTGTTTCCTGCAGATTTCTAGAAAAAACAATTGAGAAGCAGACAGTTGTGTTTAGGTGTTATAAGTTATAGTTTAAGTTATAGTTTTTTTTTTGATTAGATGACAGTCTTTTTTATTAGTTAATTTAAAGCATTTCTAAACACACACAAAAATAATATATTCCAGTCCATAGATTTCAGAATCTCACACCAAACGCATGTGGTGGTTTACCGTGTGCCCATCCTTGTTCACTAATACTTACCCAACCCTATCTTTCGTTGCTGGATTATTTTTTTCTGTCTTTTTAGCTCACAAGAAGTTACGTCCTCCCAGCCCAGCCAGTCTGAATGGCACAACATCTATACAAAAAAAGAGATGGATGAGATTGAACAAAATATCTGTACCTGTGAAAGAACAGGGGTAGGTGAGTGTATTGAAAAAATTGCATTCAAGCAGGTAAGGGTATTTTATTGTATCTCCTGTCTCTTCTGCAATAAAACAACACATTTTTTTTAAAAAAAGGGGTTTACTTTGGCTTTAAGTGTTATGGTAATCTTTGAAAGGTCAAAAAGATGGAGGTCAAGGTCATTTTTGAACATTTCATGCTTTTTTGGGGAAAAAGCCCACATCAAGAAATTTCCAAAACTAACAATTTAGGAATAACATAACATAAATGAGTTAAGTGTAACACTTCTAAAATCATCTCAACTAAAATCTGATTTGTGTTCTTGTGCTGTTACTTGTGTGTTGTACTGCTGTCCTCAGACGAATATCAATACCGACAAAGCTCACGTGTTTCAGCTCAGCAAGGCCTTAAATGTCTGTAAAGGTTCTCATTTATTCAGGTTATTGTATATGTAGTAGTAGTTGATACAGTCAACTGGACTTATTTTTGTAATGTTGAGGATTTTTTGCAGACTATCAAAGCAACTTGGATAGGCTGCAAAACGTTGTCAACAATACAAAAACAAGTTCTATTGAATGTGACCAACTACTACTTTTTTGAGCTATCGCTGAAGCATATCTAAATCCCAAATCATGTAATATATTGCAGTTTATGGGTCCTTAGATGTTTTGGTTGCATTTCATTTTTGTTTCCTAGGCTAAAAAGGCTGTTCTTGTAACTGAGACATCTAAACCCAGACATATAACAAATATGTTATATACTGCAGGTAACTAGTCCTAAAATGATGAATTTAATGTATTTTTCCAAGCTTTATAAAACTTCAAGCTCCTTACTTGGATTATAAATACCTCTTTCTCTTATCACTATTTACATAGGACGCAAGGATTATATAGTTCACGGGAGATGGTTTAAATTAATATGATGATAATATTGAGATTTCAGTTCAGTACACAGGTAGTTACAAAAACACAAGTTTTTAGTCTAGGAAAAAGAAATCCCACCACCACATTTAAGAACCCATAAGCTGCTATATTACATTTATGATTTGGGGGTTAGACATGCTTTAACCATAGCTCGAAAAACTCTATTTATTAACACAAAGCAAGAACAGTTTATGTCTCAGTATCTAAAAAATCATACACAGCCAACGGTTGGTAAACTATGTGAGTTGACTAACTTTAAATTCATAGAAACAACTAAGCTATTCAAAAGAAACAAGAGTGTCAAGTACAAAAAAAGTACAAAGTGTTTTCTTAAAATGTGGGCAGCATTCTGAGAACATTTTATTTACTGTAATCCAGCTTTGTTTCCGCGTACCGCTCTGTATTTTGAGATAAGAAAGGGCAAGAATACTGCAGTTAGATTTAGACCACTGAAGACAAAAGCAACAGCAATTTATAGAAATCAAGTAAATCCACTGGGTGCACTTTAAATGGCTTTTATGTTTGATGCAAATATATACACATGTACAGGAACACTTCTGCTTTGAAAGTTAACAAACAGGAAAATAATTCTGCAACAACCAGGATTGTGGTAAGATTGAGCTACTGCGGAATGGGCAATGAGCAGACAGGAACACCATCAGTGAGCCAAGCAAATGTTTGCTGAACTATGGCCAGCAGAGACTCTTACACTGGACCGCTAAATGAAGGAGAAGCATATTTTCATGGAACTGATGGGTTTAGGGACATATTATGGCAAAGTTGGGGTTCTATATATAATCTGAGTCTGCGATCATAGGCTTTCCTGGGTGCAAGAAGAACAATTTGCTTATCACCAAGGCTATTCGCATTTTAAAAGTATTGCTAGTTTTTGTGTTGTTTCTTCTTTTTGTGAAAATATAAATAAAATATACAATTTCAAAAGAAAGTATTGCAAGTGCATATTTTCATGACAAGATTCACTTTTATGACTTGAAACAGTTGCCATAAAAAATTATAAATACTTACAATTAACTATGTGGGACTTGATACCATAAATGGGTAACAAAAAATGATTTTTCTGCACTAAATTAAACATACCTGGCCCCAAATTCCCCAATCAGCTGGTTGTTTCATTACCTAAATAAAACTAGGGTAGACAAATAAAGTTAAGGAGAGGATGAAGGATATCCTGAGGAAGCCCGCGAGGGCAAAACGCGTCGGGAGAGACTATTAACAGTAAAATTACCTATATTGACCTTCACTTCACTGGGGTTGGTGTACATTATAACCAACCTGATGTAATGTATTTAGATTTATTTATGTCAGAGTACTAAGCCATATATGTGTGT
Organism: Pyxicephalus adspersus; assembly: GCF_032062135.1. NCBI lineage: Eukaryota > Metazoa > Chordata > Amphibia > Anura > Pyxicephalidae > Pyxicephalus > Pyxicephalus adspersus. Next base: position 49,785,883 of record NC_092864.1, on the reverse strand, counting down.
ATGTTAAAACATTTATTTTATCTTATTGAATATAAAAAGAAATTTTATTCAGTTTTTTAAAAATATTGTCTTAAAGAGCCACTTTTCTCTTCATCCTCTACTTATCTTTAAATGTTCAGGCTTAGGCTACTACCTAAGTAGTCACAAATTCTATCCCTTAGAAAGTGATCACATACCAAACTTTCTATACAAATAAAGTGTCTTGATCTCCTGGAATAGGTTATCCATTATTTATTTAGTATAGACTATTTGTTATTGTTGTTTGTTATTTGAGACTATTTGTTAAGTGTAGTGGACTTGAATTGAAGCAAATTGGTTGCCTCACTCTGCATTACACTGTATGCCCACAATAATTTCACCCGTTCAGCCTTTAGACTCAGAGTTGAGACCCCAGGCCAGAGTGATAATGTCTGTTCTAGTTTTGTATTATCTTTAATATTGAATAGTATTTATATAGTGCCAACATATTACGCAGAGCTGTACAATAGATAGGGGTTACAAAGGGCAGATACAAACAATCAGGAGAAAATTACTCTGCTCAGAAGAGCTTACAATCTAAAAGGAGGAGGAAGTATCACAGAATAGGAGGGGGTATATGGATTGGTGGGTGAGTAGTGAGGATTTAAGAGACAGAAGACCATGGGTAGGCAAGTTTGAAAAGATGGGTTTTAAGAGCTCTTTAAAATGAGCTGAAAGTAGGAGCAAGCCGAATAGGATGAGGAAGACCATTCCAGAGAGTTGGAGCTGCCCGATAAAAAGTCTTGGAGCCATACATGTGATGAGGTAATGAGTGAGGAAGTCAGTAGTAGGTCATTGAAGCAGTGAAGAGAGCGGCTAGTGGTGTATTATTCTATCAGGGCAAAAAAGTAAATGGGGAAGGAATTGTAGAGGGATGTGAAGGCAAAGCACAGGAAGTTGAATGTGATTCTGAGGTGAAATGGAAGCCAATGACGAGAACTACAACTGTTTTCAATCTTGGACTAGATCCATTCCAGGTTTTCTGGATTACCCAGCTTCACTGATGAAAGTGTATCTTCTCCAGCCTAGGGGAGCATTGATAAATCAGCGCCTATGTGTCTCCACTGACTACAGCCAACAGTCTACACCTTAAAAAAACTTAATCATGTTTTACCATAATGTTTAACACACATATCAGGAGGATGTCTTTTATTCTTGAATGGTTATTATAATTATCACCTTTCTTATTACAGATTGTCCTGAAGATTGGGTATTTGACATCTCTGATTCAATATGGTAATGACTAAGTCCATGAGCCTGAGCTAAAGTATAATAAGCAATCATCCTAGAATCAAAATTGGTAATTTAAGAACAATTTTATTAATAAGAGCAATTTAATGCAGCAATTGAGTGTATTTGCCATTTATTGAATGCTAATTACTTCTCCTTTGACAAGTTGACGATTTCTTAATTACTTGAGGGCAAGGGAGAGTTTTGTGGTGCAGGTGATAAACATTACGACACTAATGATTTTTTTTGCCACATTTGTAATTTAATTGTGTGACTTCTGAGCTTCTTATTTCCAGGAGCAGGTAAAGGTTTCCTGCATTAGGAAACTGCCAGCACAGTATGTACTGTTCATAAGATTATTTCTTTTACAGTATATTAAGATGGTAAAGTACCTGCACTCCACATGTAGTGAAATTATTCAGATTGTAGCTCACATTTAGGATGTGACTTGATAGATGAATATAATTAAAACAGATTTATTGCTGCTGTTTTCTCATAATCCTATAAAAACTAGTTCCACTTTTCAGTTTCCATGATCAGGGAGGTCTTACCAGCCTGATCGCTCTGGGTTTCTGGCTACAAAGCTATGCTGGCATTAGCTTTAGATTCCAGGGATGAATGAGCTCCTGTGCTCCTGCACGGTAGGTATGTAATCCTGGTATGGCCAATCAAGATGGCTGAAGATCGTCCCTGGGTGGAAGAAAAGAAGGAACATGGTGACCCCCTTTGATGAAACACTAATAGGTGAGTCGCACAGATTTAGTTCCACCTTAAGTCCTGGAACCAGGGGCTTTAAAGAGATTTGTTAAGATAAAGTCTCCATTCCTAGGTCCACATCGCACCTAGTAGCCATATCTCACTATTGGTCTCAATCCAGGCCTTTAAATATGCGACCTAACTGATCCTCAGGGCTCTTTCTATCACTTTCTCGCTCTAGCTCTTTTCTACTGTAGGAGCCTACTGCTGGGTGAAAAAGCTGAGTGCGAACAGAACTAAAAAACTAACAAGAGCTTCCCATTTGTACAGAAGAACACATTAGGGGCACCTTGTTAGTCTGGGGCTAACCTTAGTTTAATTGGTGGTTTGGAATGCAGGTGTTTTGTTTGTTATCAGATATTCTGTACAAAACATTTCTGCTTTAAAACTGTTTGCTATTATACATGGCCAATATCAGTTACCAATACCTCTTGAGCCTGTGCCCTTTACAATATATATACACTGTATGTGCTTTATGTAATATGTTTCCTTTGTCCTAAGCTAACTGTATACTACACATCATTTTATTACATTAGAGAAAAATGTTTTTGCTTACGTTTGATTATCATAACATTTAGGCAGAATGTTAATCAAAAATTGTTCAGGCAAGGCAATCTTTTTAATTTTGATTGGTTACACATCTTATTGTAATTGAAATCAGTTTTTGTTTTGCAATGAATACTTTGTTACAATTGTAAAAATTATTGTAATACAGATCAATTATCAAAGAAGTTTATGGTACGTGAAATACTTGTAGATAATTGCAAGCATCTATTTAAACTGAAGCATATGCGACTGTGCAAATACAAATAGCGAATATCACTGAATACAATATATTTAGTAAGAGGCTTGTAAGTGAATGATCCATACAGTAAATGCCTAAAATGATTACATTATATTTGCTGATCCAAAACCCTTAACTGTGGATAGGGTTAGATAGCGTAGATTTTAGTCACACACACACAAATAAAAAAAATCAATAAAAATAAGCATTACATCTGTAACTTTACAGGATTAGCGTTTACCATTTCAGCACCATGGACAGTACACAATTGAATTCTCTGTGAACTCTAACAACAAACTTGGTTATTTGCTTTCATTTGTACAATACATACTATTAACTATTTATGAAAACAAGTTCATGTTGATCTTGTGAAATATGATAACCAAGTAGTTTCATTACCATATCACATAAACATTCAATTTATCATCAAAGTCTTACATAATCAAAATCAGAAAAAGCAATCTATATTACCTGGAATGGGGGACACTTATCACTGTAAGGAAACACGTGGTAGGACGTTCCAACCAGACAAAAGTAACTTAGATTCTTCTTCCACTTTCTGTACTGTACTTACTGTAATGACAGGATTTTATTTATTAGAAATTTTCTTTTAGGGGTGTCCAATTGTATATACATTATATAATCGTACTTTACATTGGCATAAGAATGTCCCACTATTTTCAAAAATAGAAAAGAAAATTTAAGTGAAAGTAAGTAAGCTGTAAGGCACAGCAATACAGCATGGCCAGTTTATTCCCTCTGACGGCGTCACTTGAAGCAACAAAGGAGATGAAGCAATTAGATATCTGTCCTATGCTCTGCAGCTCGCAGCATCCCCAGTTTCTCTTTAGCTGTACAAGTGCCTTTCTCAGCATCCCCTTAGACTCTGTGCAGCTGAAGGGGATTTCAGAGTATTGGCTGTAGCTACTGGGGACCGTAGTTTCGGGCTGTGATCTTGGCCTCCATTGGTCCTTTATAGCTTTACTAGCTGCCAGGCTCCAGTTGCCTAAAGTCTGTCTAACCTGCTGGTGGTGGAATCTGTTGGATTACCTGTTGCTGGCTCTGCCTGTTTTCTGGACCTGAGATGCTGCCTAGACAGACGTTTGCTTGTGACCCTGACTCTGTTAACCCTTAGACACCTTGTTTGACAGACTGATTCCTGTGTATGAGCTTTGACTCTTGTTTCTGGACTTGCCTCTTTTGGATCCTCCTGTACTGGATATCTGTGGATCATCTGGCAAGTGATCCTGGACTGTCTGACTTCCCATTGTGTTCCTTGTCCTGCTTTTCTGGACTTCTGTTCTTCTGTCAGTCCCTGCAAGATGCATCCTTTGCGCACTTAAGTCCTGGGGGCAACCGTGTGCTGGGATGGGGCAACTAGCCTTAAGCGACTGAGCGGGGGCTTACTATAGATGAAGAGTGTGGATTTAGATTGAGAGATTGACAATTGGTAAGCACTGGAGCTGGACCAAGACCTTAAAAAGAGTTACATTTTCTGGATACTGCCTTGTTACAATTATTATCTCTAAATTTTCCTATGAGATAGGAACATTTATTTTTTTTAAATTCAGGTCCATTTTAAAGGGTCATTCAACTGATTAAATCTGTTCTCTTATCAAAAGAAAATATTAATATAAAAAACCTCTGCATTAAAAAAGATGGAATTTAAAATATTGACATAAATGATGCCTAAACAAAAACCGTACTTTAAAAATGAAGTCAATTAAGATGGGTAGGTCAAGAAGAAGAGGTCATTTAAAGTCAAGCCATAATTTTCTAACTCCCTTAGCCTCTGCCAAGCAGCCCGATCAAAAGGTACTTTCATTAGAAAACATTCACTTTGATTACCTCATTGATTTCCAGACAGCGAAACAAATATCTTATCCTTATGAAATGCATTGAGCGGTTCTAATGTCATGTCTCACTTATTGACTGTACTGCTCTGACAACATGAAAATTCTAATATTGACCAGATCATTTTTGCAAGAACTTATTACTCTGAATTGCAAACACAGCAAGTAGATGTTTTATTTAGTTACGCAATGGACCTGATTTATTAAAGATCTCCGAGGCTGGAGAATACACTTTCATCAGTGGTGTGATCCAGCAAACCAGGAATACACTTCTTCAAAGTAATTTGCAATTCGCTAGCAAATGTTTTGGATCTTGGACCAGATCTATTCCAGGTTAGCTGGATCACCCAGCTTTACTGATGAAAGTGTATCTTCTCCAGTCTTGGAGAACTTAATAAATCAGGCGCAATGTCTGTGTATATTAAAGGAAACTATGCAAGTCCTCCATTGATACAGTACGAACTTCGGAAGGATAGTTCATCACTGGAAAAATATCTAGCCCATTTCAAGCCTCCCACACCCATGCACATCCTGTTTGATCTAAGTTCTTTACCTTGTGATGGAAGATAAATTTGCTGTCTATGTCCCTAACAGCACCACATCCGGGTGCAGAAGTGCTCACATTGGCCTTCCCTGGCTGTTCATCTTTGATGCCAATCTACTCCATTCAAAAAGTCCTTGCTGATGGTCTGCCAGAAGGAAGTGATTGGATTTATTTCAGAGATTGGTTTTATTTTTCCATTGTTTTATGCAAGGAATTTTCTACCCTGAAGTTTTCAGTTGCATATTTTCCCAAGATTTTCATTATAGCCTCTGGGTACTCCATGACTGTACAATCTCTTCTCACCTCAACCGATATGGCACAGGCAATACAAAGGGTTTATACTTTTGCTATGGCAAGGAATGCAGCAGAAGTATTAAGACCCCTTGTCGCTGTTTGTAATGACCCTTTACCAGGATGGAGCCAAGACCTTTGGTAGGGAGAATTCTTTAATAAATATTTGAGTTCTATCTATGAATTTATTAGGCAGTTGTCTAGTGAACCACTGAAGAATAGGCATTTGTAAAAGTATTATCCTATATTTGTTGTTATAACTTTTTATACTTCTCAGGTATAGGTGTGTGTCAGCTATATCTCTTCCCTGGCCGAAAAGAACTGCCAGTCCAGAGTGTAAAGCACCGGCGTAGGTAAATCTGTGTAAAATGTGGAACAGCTCAGAGATTGGGAAGCAGAAAAGATTCAATAATGTTATAATGTATATTCAAGTTATTATTGTAATATTAAGATTATATATATATTGCTAGATCACCCAGGTTCTCCCATGATAGTCTATCTTCTCAAGTCTTGGAGAGCTTTTATAAATCAGGCCCAATAGCATAGATTTACTGAACTGGTTTCAGTAAAATCAGATCTGATTTGTTGATATGGTTACTGCACATTCGTTTTACCCCTTGCACTTCTTTACAGAATAACACTGTACAATGCAGGTGCTTTTTATGCGTATATATTATTTATGTTATTATTCCAAATGTTTGATTTTGCAGATAATATATATTCCTGTAGCGCAATATTCTTCTAGGCAGGCATATAAGTAAGAGAAATGTCTTAATTCTTGCAAAATTAACAGTGAAGTAGGTAATGCCAATGCTTTAATTCACCATGATGTCATCACAATGGAGACTGCCTTTAACAGTCTTCTCACCAAAGCAATAATTTATATGTATAACCCTTTGCTTTGGAAGCCAAATATCTGCAGTGATTTACCTTGTCCCTAATGTGCACCATTTACATTTGTAAATTACTGAGATGCTTGCATCATTGTCAAAAGGTGTTCAAAAACAGTACAAGCATATCAAATGCGCATTTATGCTGGGGTCAGATAAAAGTTAAGGTATTTAAAAAATCTCTATGTGGAAAATAAATGCAAAGCTAAGCATACTATTCACATTTTACAGAATAAAGAGAAAATATGCATTTCATTCCTTGGGATGTTACAAGAATTTGTGAAAAAGTGCACCATGGTGAATGGAGAAAGTGGCAACATTGCACGCAGTCTTTGTACTAACAATATGCATATGGCTTCTATGCCAGCAGTAAGGTTCTCCTAAACACACACAGACGTCATGGTAAACGATATGTTTTTCAAAAATGAAACTTTTTAATCACATATACTTTTATTCATAGAATATGATCACAGAGATAACCCTAAAAATAAAAATTATTAGAATATTGTGGACTACTTAGTAGCCAGAAAATGTTATGACAGTGCACACTTTGGTCAATGGTTGGTAATGTACAGCATAACTTACATATTAACACTTTGAGGTTTGTAATTTACAGAATAGCATATAATGTAGAACAGTCTGCTATTGTAAGGTATACAGAACAGCATCAGCAGTAACAGTAGGAGTCATTTACAGCACAGTCATGAATTAGAAATGTGCAGCATATTGTATAAAGTGTAGAAGTCAGAAATTTGTAATGGGTGAGGAAGACACATCACATGTTCCATTAAGTGGTAAGGTCCTCAAGCAAAATGTGATAATATTATGAAGTGGCACAGACATCTGAGCTGATTCCGCCATTCGTTACATTCAGAAACAGCTTTGGCAAGAATGACAACCTTAGTAAAAAAATATATATATAAACTGATTTATTAGGTGAAAGAGGGTTGGTAGAAAGGGATAAGAGCTTCATCTGGAAATGGGCCTTGGAGCAACCTAGGCAAGCCATGCTATACTAGAAGAGGAAAGGTGGTGTTCTGGGGAACAGTGACATTTTGTGCAAGACACAGGAAACAACTATACAACCTAAATATCATCATAAGGAACATTACAACAGAAATTATTGAACAATGTTTAGTAAAAACTAGGAGGGGAGGGATAGTGGATTGAAATGGATCTTACTGACTGCTATGGGAAATCTCATAAAATGACCAGTGTCCATTAGTGATGCAAAGAGTTGGTTGGGTAGTGAAGAAAGCATATTGTGTGATGCAGAGAGTACACTGGTGTGGTGGTATGAATATCTTATATGAATCAGAATGGATTTACGACCTTCTTAAGCTACCAACACCAGGGTTGTGCATCTGGAAGAAAAATGAAACCTAGACTGTACAAACTGAGTGTCCCCAAAAGGGATTTTTGATTAGTGTCTGCTCCAGATGCCAATTTAGGTTGCCTGATGAAAATAGATTTTCCGAACCTCTGAAATCTGTTGGTATTCTATTGAACCTTTCCAAATGTGTCTGGTGCTTACTTACCAAACTGCAATTTACATAAGACATGTCCTGACCCTCAGCCATCACTCCCTGGAGAACTGGCTTAAATTAAAGATAATTAAAACAGGATCCAGCATCCCTTACCTCCTACTGATACCTGAAATATAATTGACTTATGAGAAATCCCACTTTTCCAAGGCTCAGTATCCAATAAGTACATTGGATGATGCAGAGAGCACACTGGGTGATGTGTAGAGCGCAATAGGTGATGCACAGATCATACTAAGTGCCACAAACTATTCATAAAAGCGCCACTGTAATTATATGAAATGTATATAGTACGTTATCAGTATTTATTTTATCAAGCTCTAACAGCAGAGCGATGCTAAACTTCCCAGGCTTCCAGGTTTGACAGGCATCAATCCATGGGAAATACTGTCATATTAATTAATGATGACTTAACCTGGGGAACTCTAGCTAAACTGTAATTTAGAGTTAGGATTGTTTTTTGCTGTGAATGCATACTAAATTCAGCAGTGTGGAAACATATGAAGACTTTTGTAGGTTTAAATGAAGTAATTATGGGTAATACAAGGAGCAGTATGTTTTACAGCAATATTATCAATGATGTTGGTGAATAAATATATTTGTAAATTGAAATAAAGAAAGGAGTCGCTACACTTTTTCTTACTTTTCTTTTTTTGCAGAAGTAATCCATTACATCCCAATACAAATAACATTTCAAGCAACAATCAAGTTGTAGGGAGGCTTTTCTCATTGTCATTATTGTAAGGGAAAACTACACTGACCACTTATATAATTATTGTCAGAAAATAATCATGTTATATAAACTTTGTGGGTTTTGAAACACGATCCCTGTTTTTATAGATTGAACTTTCATTGTAGGTACAATCCCCTGCTTAAGCCAATGTACCATGTGTAAATATAATAGATTTTAGTAGAGACCCCTTAGACCTGGACATATTCAATATTGGTTTAGAATGTACTAGGATAGAAAAACACAAAAGGATAACAAAGATTCCTTGCAATGTACAAAAATAATATATATTAAACCAAAAAGAAATATATATATATATATATATATATATATATATATATTTATTTTATATCAGTAAATGATGTAGTAAGAAGACCTTCTAAAATATAAGACAGATGTTTTCTGGATCCTAAACTGGAATCCCCAAAGGACGAGGCAGCCGGCTGAGAGGAGACCCTGCACCTGCTAGGTGTTACTACAGCCATGATAGATAGTTTCCAGAAGAACCGACTCAGCAAGACTCTTGCTGTATTTGTCCCTGCACTTAGAATTAGTGGAGAACAGATTAAAACCCACTGTCTAGATATAAACAATAACACTGATTAAATGGATCATTTTGCCAAGGGATATGTTTCTTGAGTGGTCATTTTTCATTCAAATGTTCCGGCTGAAGAAGAGTCGCTTGCAGCACTAAATATATTGAATCACTATTAACCCACTAAATAAAGCGGAATGCTCGCACATTTTATTAGATGAACCTGGCTGTTTAATGGCTGCTGCTAATTATCCTAGTGATATCTCAAGACACAGTATCGTTTTGTTAGGTATAAAATGCTTTTGATAATATTTTATTTGACAGCTTGCTGTTTGATCTCAGAATGAACATCAGATTTGTATCCCACTGTAAGACAGACGTAGAAAAAAAAAAAGACATGGCCATTACCGTGTACAGTTCTATAAAGAAGAGTAGAGTAGCATCTAGTTTCTCTCTACAGATATGATTGACTTTGAATGATGGCACTTATACCCCTTCCTCTCAATTGTACCTTACATTGGGGTAATTACAAAAGTGAAAAGTTGTATGCTTATATTACCAACTGGTCATTGTAGGTGTATAGAATGAATTAAATGCAGCTTTTATGCTATTTCCTGCTTTGAAACCATACCCCGTCCTCCTTTCTCAAAGCCCCATAAGGTACAAAATAAAATAAAAATAACATAGACCTTACATTTGGAGTTATTTTTTTTTGGCAGTATATCATTTGTCATTCCTTCTCTCTTCCCATGGCAGAAGTGGATGGTCCAATGGCTGCACCAATGAGCACCATTCAAGGACACAAGCCAGCAATGTACCACAACCTGGAGGGTGGGGGAAGGTCGGGTGTTCCTGACAGATTTGGCCTTACAGGAAAAAAGTTAAATGAAGTTTGCCATCAATCAGCCAAAACAAATGGTTCCACCTAGAATTAGAAAGTAATGTATAGGGGACATGTGTATATGTAGCTAATATTGATTTCATTATTAATTTTACTAGGCAATTTTTAAAATGTTTACTTGGGGGTTGTTGCTTTAAAGTGAACCTTTTTTTTGTTGTCCGATCTTGGAAAAGGTTTAGTTATTCTCTACCTCCACTATGTTGATCTCCATGGTTTCCCCACTTTTCTCCCTCTAAATGTCATGTCATTGCACATAGGATTGGTGACGTAGGGTCAAAGATGGAACCAGTGAGAGCTATGGTGGACCAACTCGCAGATGGTTTCATAGCTGACTTGGGAAACAATTTGTAGTGATTGCCAGTGGAAAGATGAATGCTTGCTGCTTTTTTTACAGGTAATAGCAGTTTTGAACAACAGGGTCACTTTACTGTTTTTGCTTTTTATAATTGATGTTAGCATAATCACAAAATATTGCGAGGAGATTTGGGGACTTAAACAATAACATTGGGCTCACTTCTTCATTTGCAACATGGCTTATAGCTGTGTATTTTTTGTGGTGCTGAATGAGATTCTCATTTCTTCTCTAGAATTATCCAACAAAAACGTACTTAAAAGTCCAGGGCCTGTCCTCTTCTGGACTGATTAATACCCAGAATCCTTGTTAAAAACATTTACTTGGTTCTTTCTCTATTCCTTGGCTCTAGGTTACTCTGTCTTTTTTTTTACCTCTTCAGCTTAGGCATGCTGTTCATGTAGAAAGGTATAGCCCAACATGGCTGTAGGTTTTCAGGTATGTCCTGCTTCAATCTGTTTTATTTTCTGTTTTAAAGGTTGGTAAATTCCAGGGACAACACAGTTAAGATTTCTTTGATAGAATAGAAAGATAGCAAAACTGATTTATTTGGGTTTTTTTTCTTGATGGTATTTGATGGGAGTCAGGTTTCTTAGTTGACATTGGTTAAATGCAAATAGCTAGCGTAAATATCCCATGTTTTAAGAAGTTGCTACCTATAGACTATAGATGACCATAGAAAACAGCCAGGCTCTAAATAAGTTGTATAAGTATTCTTCCACTCAAGTGGTGTTGTTTTATCACAGGTATTATGACCATGGATGGAGTATTTTAAAGAACTTGACAGCAATACTGTACAATTCTGACAAATAGCAAGCTTGTCTTAATTATATTTACCATTCTAATTACTTGTGATGTGATGTGATGGTGTAAATAACTAAAAGAAAAAGTAAAGAAAAGGTTACTCATACGTGTTAACATTTTGTGCTCCAAATGCATAAAATGACATTTCGTATGCTTTTGCTGCTTTTATATGTTGAAAGCTACAAATGAAACTGCTGTTGCAGTCTTCCTTTCACACCCCCTGCCAGCTAAAAGCTGCGAACCAGATGCGTTAAGAAGGTCAACATACTCTACAACTCTATAAAAAGAAAGTGTCCTACTGTGAAAGCCACATACTATTTTTCACCAATGGTTTTCTCCCTTCATCTGCGGGATCCAGGTTGCTACAAGATGAAGCTTAGGGATGAATGCTAATCAGACTAATGACAATCTTGTGCAGATTTTCTCCTAAATAGTAATTGTTTTTTTTTATATTAGGTTCTTAGTTTGGTAAGCTTGTTTCCAAATGGATAATAAAATACAACAGAGTTCTTAACTGTAATAAACTCTGTGCCTTATTATTAAGCCTGGTGTTTAAGAACTCTCTGGTGTAGATCAGGTAATCCTAGTACCCCTTGTCATTTGTATTTCCTAATTATGTGTAAATACCTACCAAGCAAGTTTTTTTTGTTGCTGTACTTGGATCGTTTTATATGTGATGTATTTCCCCATCTTGGGCAAAGCAACAGGTTAATTGATACATCAACTGCAACTACTGAGCAACGTTTGCATTCCTGCCATTCCATTTGCAATTTGATATCAGGGATGAAAAGAGTGATTTAGGCAAAGTGGAAACTCACTGGGCTACTTTGGCAAAATTTAAAAAAAAAAGTCTACACATTTTTTTTTTGTTTTTTCAAATATAATTTTAAATATAAGTGACAAACATTGGTAAAATAAACAACAACAAGAAGGGAAAGGAAACATAGTAAAAGGGCGTCATCAAAAATAATTATCATTTCTTAACTGTCCAAACTAGCCTAGTTTTCCATATTCAAATAAAGCTTGAGAGCTATTAACTATTCATTGTTATCTAAAGGAAAAGGTTTAATCAAGAATTATTATAACATACCCATTCTTCAAAACGTTTAGGTCCCCTTTCTCTATATCAGAAAAATCTACACTTTTTTAACGATGTTCTTTATTTAGTTCAGAAGTATTTTGGAGTGTAGTAAGATTTATTGATATATTTGGTTACTACCACATTTATTTTTCAACTCTACATTTGCTGTCTTTTATTTGGTCTTTGGAGAAAAAAGATAATGAGGTTTAAAAGGGGCACGATGGGTAATATTTTGGCCCAGGAATGACTCCAGGTTAGTTAAAAGGAACTTCTGTAACCAGAAAGAACCATTTAACGCCAGTTGCACTCCAAGTGACATCAATCTACTTTACTTAAACAGTCACCAGTCCCCACAGCAGCACAGTTTTTTTAGACAGTTTAGATGATATGAGTATAAGAATTTTTATTTTAATATGGTGTAATTATTGCCTGAGTTTTCCTGAATTTTGGGAAAATTAAGACATTAAAATGTGTTGGCTCCTGCCTAAAAAGTGAGAATGTGCTGCTAGTCAACCAGATTATATGTTCAGTGTATGTAATAATATTGCAGTGGTGCAGATGGTCAGAGACCACCAACATATTATGGAGTTGGTAAAAGATTGCAGACATGCTACAGAGATGGTTGAAGCCTGGTGATATGGTACAGGTACATGTTACAATAGACTGCTGGAGCTTACTGCCAATACAGTCACTTTACAAATCAGTGCTCAGTATAGCCTAGGTTTTTTCCCTTCGACAGACACTGGAGTGCATAGTAACTGCTTGCTCAGTAAAAAATAAAATACTGTTTTTAAACCATTATAATGAGATTGGCCAATGTGGAGAATTTTTCCTTTTTCAACGATGACAGTGCTTGGCTCTACACATGCCTCTTGCTCATTAAGAGTCTGAGATCAACATGTCTGAACTTTGCCTAAAATCTGTCTGGTACTGATTATGACAGATGCAGCACACATTGTATGTAATAATATTATAATAGATACAACTTACCAACTAAATTAGGTGTGTGGGGTGCACCATTCTTGTGCAGGTATAGCATACTTTCTGTCTTCTTTGATGTATAAGCCCTTTTTCTGTCTTCTTTGATGTCCACTGTGCTTCACTTGCTTGTAGACCTGGGGTTTAGGCATTTGGGGCATCAGTAGTAAATCCCATAGGGGTGGTTACCCCTTATAAGTACATTCTTGTGGACTCCAGCCATCATTATGGTGTGTCCATGCTTCACATATTCTCCTGCATGGCCAAAGCTATGGCTACAAATGCAGGTAATTCATTAACCGATTTAGCATTCTAGAATGCTCTATAGCTAAGCAGCAAAGCAGTCTTAAACTGAAACGCTTTAAAATCCAAATAAAAATCTCTCTTTATGATCCCAAAATGCTGCCTTGGCATTAAGCATAGTGCTACATGGATAACAAACCCCTGGGTAAAATGAGACACAGTTAAATATATAAATAATTACAGGGCATACTCCAGATTTAATGCTGTTAGCATATTGTGCTGCTTCTGAGAAATTCCAAGGGCGCTCCAAAATAAATTTGTGGTCAATATAATAGCTGTTTTTCTTTGGCACATTTCCTCCTTTGCTTTGCTACTTTTAAAGTAGAACTAACATTTTTTATCAGGCAGGTCCTATTGCAGTAAGGGACAACCGATGTCCCACCTGCAATAACTATTATTACTTGCCCGATTGCTCACTGGAGCAAAATTGCTGAGCTATGTATGCTGGGACAAACCAACATGATTGGTGACAGTGAACATAATACCATTCAGCAATTCTATCAAGGACCAGAAAAATAACCCCCAGCATTGGTGTCAATAGCCCCAAAATAACTCCTAACATTAATGTCAATGACTGCAATGATAACCACCATCATTTTTGTTGGTGACCACAGTAAAAATGCAGGGATTAGAGTCAGTGGTCACAATAAAACCTCCCAAAATTAGTATCAGTGGGTGCAATAACATCAGCATTGATGTTGGTTGACAGATTATTGATTTCTAGCATAAGTGTCATTGAATGAAGCAAGAAACTGGTAGTATAGGTGACTACTTTGGTCTCAGTTTGAAAACACTTTTTTTCTGGCCAATATTTTACAGTCTCTAATAGAGCACATTTATTTTTTCAGTATTTGATATATAAATTTATCATCATTTTTCAATAGGTTTACTCACCAACCATTCCCATATAGCTCCCTCTCCCCTGTACTGCTGCCTCAGCATTTTAGCCAGATCTATATTTTAATCAATTAGGCAAGGAGATTACTATGCAGCAGGAGCCCGGCAAGACAATCCAAACCTGGTTTGGTAATGGAACAAAAGTTGGGGATAAATCCTACAAAGGGAAAAACTATCAAAGATGGGACGTGCTTTAGGATTAGGAGATTTCTCTCCTATTATTCATAGAAGATTTAATCATAGAATAGCACATTATTCCTATCCACAAAAAGATCTTGTTAAGCTTTCATGCAAACAGTATTAATGCTCTCTTTAACAGGAGGTCAAAGCAATGCCGATTTTGAGGAGGTACTAAAGTTATCACACTTTCTTTTCACATAGGAGGTACTCTGAGAAGACACAAGGGCCCTGATTTATTAAAGCTCTTGAAGACTGGAGAAAATACACTTTTATGGGTGAAGCTGGGTGATCCAGCAAACCTGGAATGGATTTCTTGCTATTTGTTAGCAAATGTTTTCAGTCCTGGACCAGATCCATTTCAGGTTTGCTTTGTCACCCAGCTTCACCCATAAAAGTGTATTTTCTCCAGTCTTCAAGAGCTTTAATAAATGAGGCCCCAGGAGTGAAAGGTACATGCCGTCAGGAACCAGAAGGCAGGGAAAAGGAGATGAAGGTGTATGGTGAAAGTAACGAAAATACTTTTCCTACATCAATGGTGATTGCCAATGTTTATCCATCTGAAGTCCAGCTATGAAAATTCTGAGTACCTTCTATGTAAAATCAGTGAGATAAATGTAGTACCTCCTGCAAGAATCAAAATGCACCTCTTGTTTTATTTATCAGCCTTAAAAGTCTATTTTGGGAATTGTCACTTCTCTGACTTTTTCCTTCTTTAATTATATTATACCTTTGTTCAAAGAGAATGCTTGAGTAGTCAATAAGAACACTCTTACTAAAAAATAAAAAGAAATCTTCTAAAAGAAGGTCAACCAGGTCTCTGGTAGGAGAGTAAAACTAGTTAAAAAAAGTGATGGATAACATCTCATGGGTATGGCATGATTACATTAAATAACAAGTAGGTAGTGTTTTAAAATAACTTTTACTCAACTTTTGCACAATCTAGGAGTGGCTATTAACTGAGCTGAAAAAACACTGAAGTGTGGCATCACCTATTTAGGAAGACCTCTGTGAAACAAAATGGCTAATGAACTCCTGTGGTTAGGAGAATCTTGCTATTACTAAAACCTAAACTTTAGTAATTCTCCAAGGTTCTCAGCCTCGAGTGTAAATGTAAATTGCTGCAAATGTAGGTTGCGGAGGTTGCTTGTCCAATCACCTGTGTCAACAAGTTCAAGCTGCAGCAGTTTACATTCAGACTCCAGGCTGTGAGTCCTCGAGGATCATGGAATATGTGTGCTGGTGGGCGAGTTTCTTCCAAATTGACTAGGTCTTGGCAATGGGCCACTACAGTTTTGAGGACATTTTCAATGAAGTTATTTCAGGAGAGACAGAACTATTTAATTGCCATGTGAAAAGGATAAATTAAAGAACTCAATATGTGATAGAAATTGTTAGCATACCAATTTACAATAAGCAAAAAAGGTACTTATTGTTTAATAGGAATTTTAAAAGTACTTGTATTAATGGTTATAACTGTACCCATGGTAGCTATGTGCATCTTTATATTCACATGTTTGGAGGAAAATGTAATAGATCAAAATGTCAGGGTGAATTCTTGGCCTGTGTATGGACTGTATGTGCATATTATGCTGAAGTAAGTTTGCATAAATATTGTAGGTTTTGTGGATATCATTATAGATGGCCTAGTGTGTGCTCGTGTTACTGGGTAGTATGAATATGTCTTCATTACCACTGAATATATGCTCTGACCTGAATCATCTGGTGATATTTTCTCCATAGACTTATTTTTTTGGGAATGGACTGGCTTTTCTATTGTTATTGAGTTAGACTTGGCTCAAATGCTTAGCTCAATGCATTTTCCTGACCTTTTTCTGCTCACGGTTGTTCATACTTGGGTCTAGCAATTTATTCCACTTTTATTTATATTATTTCCTATTTAGTCATTACAGTGGGTAATAGTAGAGTTGCCCCCTTTTAATAAAACCAGACCCTTTGACACACATGGAACCCGTCACGCCAGAAAAAAGGGGCAGTAAGCATGCCCCCTTCTCCTGCCCATACAATGCCTCCTGGATACTAGTTGTTCAGAAAAGAAATAGAGCAGCATGTGTGTAACCAGCTCTGTTATGGCAATACCAGGTTTGTGCCTTCTTCCTACAGTCGGGGGACAAGTCCTCATCCACACACGCTCCAAATCTTGTCATGGTCTGTAGGGGGATTATTTGGAATCAGGAATCACCTTTTGATAAGTGGACCCCAGTAAAACAGTTTAAAGATGAAATATGTATCTGCAATTTAAAATCCAAGTCAATTTGGTTGGTCTTGCAGCAATGGGGGCTGAAGTTAAAGTTTTTTCAGAAAAGCAAATGCTAGGCTAGGTCAACTCTAAAGTAATCTTTAAGGTTAGGCCAAGAGTTTTGATGAGGTTGTGTTAAAGTATTAGAGTTAAAGCAGAAAAGAAGCCATAATATAACATAAAATAACAAAACTAGTAGTCACCACTGTCACCATGGTAGAAATAATACAAATCCCCACATTTTACAGTTGTCCCCAAAACAAGAAGATGACTCCTCAAACAGATGCCTGTCCAACACAACTAAGAAGGGAATGTCCCTTTTTTCATGGAAATATCCTCTCACTTCCTCATGCTTCTCTGTGAAAGAATTAAAATGGAAGGATTTTTACCAATATAGACGCAAAAAAATAAACCAACAATCGTTTTAAACTGTCCATTTTCTTCTCACACTCAGATTTTTGGAGAATACAGACACTGAAGGGTGAATTAAAAAAAAAAGTTTTGGTAAGCCTTTGGGTATTAAGGTTACCCTAAAGATTAGTTTAAATTCAAGGGATTATTTTTTAAAGTACAAAATTAAATGTATGTTAATAATAGATTATAAATGGCAGGTGCACTTTACGACAATGCTAAGATTGTTAGTATTAGGCAATGTACAGTTATAATAGGCAAAGTCCTTGCCATCATTTATTCTCTAGTGATAGTATAAAAGTCAATACACAGTGCTTTCAGCCACATTTATATTCTGCATTTACGTAGTGATAAAACTTATGTGAATGTTTACTGATCGTCCTGTAAAGCTGATGCTGTGTTACTGCTTTTACCACGGGCTAGTCCTCCCTGACTCTGACCTGCAGGCCAGGAAAGAAATGACTGTCTGATAGCCATAAAGTTTGTTGCAGTGGGCTCGGAGGCAGAACCGCTAGACAAGGGCAGTTGAACTTTAATTTATTTCCTTAATGCGGTTGATGTGAACTAGATAATGGTCCCAGGCTACAATAAAACAAACTCCTCGGTGCAATATTTGAATTAATTCTTTTCCTTGTCACCCTGACCTTGCTACAGGCCCATAGTACAAAAATGTCTTCATCATAGGTAGTAAATGGCTATTTAGCGGGCAGATAAAGAACCAATTTCTAGTCCAAGGATGCTTCTTTGCAGAGACAAGGACCAGGTTATGGCTAACTAGAGTAACCCATTTTCTTCTGGGAAGACTGTATGCAAGTGATGACTATGGCATGAAATATATATGAAATATTCACACATCTGTTTGTACACAGCTGATGTCCATCACATAGAATATGTATAAGATATTCTCACATCTGTTTGTATGCAGCAGATGACTATTGCATAGAATATGTATGAGATATTCACATATCTGATCACATTTCTGAGAAGGTTTAAAAAACTATGAAAATAAATCCAAGATTCTACAAGCAATATAAATATATGTGCAAATGTGAGTATGTATATACATATGTGTGTGTAGAGAGAGAGCTTCCTATAATGCTGGTGCAAATCTCCATGCAATAAGTTTAAGTGAGGGACCTGTAAGCCTAAACATACCTTTTGTTGATAATTGCAATTTTTAGTTTAGCAACAAAGAAATCTTCACTTTAAATCAATATATAGTTACAGACAAAAAAAAAGCTAATTATTGATTGGTGACTATGGTTTATTGTTCTGCTGATCACATTGGTTACTTTTACAGCATTACATTTCTTTGAACAAATTTTGTGATCCCCAAGCAAGAAGTAAAATGCTTTTTTTTCTAGTAGTGGAAAAATATATCTCATATGTGGTCATGTAACCCCAAACGAAAGACTTTTTTCATATTCATTACATTTAGTTATATTTTTCAAACAAATTAGAAATGAATGTGTTGATGCAAGGCTGCATGATGGATAGTAGGCTACTAAATGAACTTGGATGACATTTACATTTCACCGCTGGTAGACTGCACTATAAACGTATTAAAAATATTAAGAGCAAAAAAATATATAAATATAATTGAATGGAGAAAATGTTTCCCTTCCCCTGCCCACTAATGTATTTCCACACACTTCTATAAAATCTTGAATATAAGGTGTAGTCCTCTCAAAGGTCTAGTTTTCTGTTTAATGAGCCTTATTTCCTAAAGCTCTGAAATGTGACATAATGTCATATTGTAAGAAGTGTTTCTTTCTCTGTGTGAGCAAACCAAATAAAATTGTTCTATGCACTACTACCAGGAATGCTCTAAGGCGTAAGTGGGCCCAGAGCAAATTTTGCTTCAATGGGCCCCCTGTCACTTTTGTAAAATAAAATCTCTTTGCATTTAACATTAGGCACCTCGAGGGGTTATTTAATATTTCATTTTTTTTTATTATTTTAAGAAATATAACAGTTCTTTCAGGGGACGCTAATTTAGTTTGGGTATATGAGTAAACATAGACAGATGAGGTTAACGTCCTAATGAGCAGGGTTTTTTGTAGCTTGTATCACTTCGGACAACTTTTACAGTTTTAATGGTAGTTTAAGTAGATCTAAAACCAATAAATAAAATATAATTTTACATATTTTACTATGATAATATAATTGGTAAAATCAATTTCAATATGTTAAAACTTGCTGCCTTTTTAGGCATTTTTTAATTGAATTAATATAAAGAAATGCAGAATATCAGTACAATATAAACCATTATAAAAAGCAAAAAATGGTTTGCACCTCATTCTTTAGCGCCAACTATATCTAAATCAAAGATTATTGAAAGCATGAGAACAAATGAAAGAAGGGTGGTAAGTGGCTGCCATGGGTACAGGTTTTTACCTAATTTGCAGCTTTCATTAAAAAACTTGGTGATTTTACATGGAGTTCTTTGTTGCTGATGCCATTTTTTTATGGCTTCAATTCTATTTTTTGATTGTGCTTTCTGTTATCAAGAGCACCTGTCCTGACACATATTGCACAGGTATGATCTGCCATTGAAGCCAAGGAGTTGGTTCACATCAATGATATAGAACCAACTTAAGGGTAATGCCTATAGACTGGAAAGAGCTACTGGACACTGAAGAAGATCCGCAGCAGTGGGATGCAAACAAGGATTAAAATTAAAAGTGATAAAAAATTCAATTACTAAATTTGGACCTTCCTTAACTATTATTTTACAATGAAAAAAGAAAATCATACTATTATTATACATTTTTTTTATGATTAAAGGTTTTACTCCACATGTGTTCCTAACTAATGCATGATAATCTTGTATGGGCTATCAGGATGCTTCAGCGTCGATATATTTTGATTCTGCATTCTAACTTCACTTTGTTTCCATTGAGTTATTAATACAATAAATCACCCCAAGCAGAACCCCAATAAAAAAAAAAATATATATATATATATATATATATATATATATATATATATATATATAATGGGGCATAATTATCAACAGGTAATTGTTATAAATATTATGTTTAATGCTTCTTCAGAATTATCAGGGGTAACAATATTTTTTCTGGAGGCATCCCACCGTATCCACTTTGACACGACACTGTTCCCAGACCTCTGGTTTGAGGGTCAAACATTTGCATGGTCACATGCAACCAGCCTGTACATTCATGCTGAAGGTGACTATACTGGCCCTCGCTGAAAACCATGTGGGGCTAATGTAGCCAACCTGTACAAAAGAATTGCAAGTGAGAAATGTGAGAAAAGATTATCTTTAACAGAACAAAAGAGGCAGGATTTATTCCTCCTAAACCTTAATGTACAGGAGAAGCTATAGTGTATTACAATTTTTCTCAACCTGTGTTATGTGGATCCCTAAGGTACCTTCAGAGATTGGTAATGGTTCCTTGAAAAATGGAAAAATTAAGGTTCACCTTCATCATTTGAAAACTTAAACATTAAAAGTATAAACACAAATATAAGAAAATATGTAAAAAATGAAAAATGAAAGACTGATTGCAAAGGAAAAAAAAGGCAAATCCCAATTTTTTTAAATATATCAAAAGCAAAAAGCTCAAATCTGAGCATGTAGATCCCTTAAAGGATGCCTCTGGGTTGGTAGTTAGGGCTAAAGAAAAGGCGGATTTACTAACACATTTTTTGGTGTACACAAAGGAAAATGACAGAGCTGAAGTTCAAATTGCTAGTAGCAATGTCACTGCCTTAAATGTGCCACAATGGCTCAAAATTGATATGTTTGAGAAACAGTTGGGCAAAATTATGGTTGACAAAGCACCAGGACCTGATGGATTACATCCACATGTCCTCAAAGAGCTGAGTTCAGTTATTTCAAAGCCATTATTTCTGATTTTTAGAGACTCCTTAGTCACTGGCAAGGTACCGATGGATTGGCGTAAGGCCAATGTGGTTCCTATCTTCAAAAAAGTCCTAGAGAGTTTGATAAAGAACCACATATATATTTATTTACAGTATTTATACTAGAATTTTAGTTAGTTTCCCATTTAATTTCACTTTCGATATAGATTCTGATTGATTTTTGTACATTATAATATTATTATTTTAATTTAATTTAATTATTATAATTAATCTAATATTTTTTATGAACACAATTATTATCACCAATATTAATACTGTAAATCTTTGAAGACATCTGGTAATCTACGTATTTAGAAGCCACTCAAAAAACCTTACAGATCTGTAATGCAGGATGAACGCTGCCAAGTATACATCAAATTAAATCTATTTATGATTTACATGCTGTGCTTTATGTTTCATATTAAATAAATCCACTTTATTGCTGTTTAAAACTAAGCAGTAAAGGGAATATTTAGCCACATCAAGACACAGTCAGAACAGTGATGGGGAATGGACCAGCTCTGCTGCATGCTGTTCACTTCCCCTAACCTGATTTGTTCCATATGACCTTAATTAGATGTTTTAGTTATCTGCTTTATCTGCTGGCTGATCTTCAGGCAAAGCTTGAGACAGTAATACAGCTTTATCATAAAGGTTCCAATGCACAGAAACTGATTGTCTTGACTTTACTTTTCCAGAACATCAGGCACACAGATTATTACACAGCTAACATGCATATACTTTAACTGTTTTATGTGATAAAGGATTTATAATACTGGTAAGTTGGTCTTGTGATCAGTTATCAGTGCAAGACACCTAAGTCATTATATCTCATTATATGTCTAACTATCTCTGCAGAAATCAGTGCAGCCTTGTTCAGAATTCACCTCATCCTGGGATTGGACAATGAAAGATCAACAACTTACTGTGGAAGTCATCCCTGTACTTTTTCCTACTACAAGGGGTGAATGATTTCCCTTAAGTAGAGAAGAATGATTATTATTATTATTTTTATACAGTATTTTTTATGATTGCACTGGGCAAGACAGATTGGTCAACCTGATTGGTTTAGAATTCTGCCCCCTCCCACAGAGTAAATCTGTGCAGGAGATTACCACAGAATCTTATCAAGAATTATAGATAGTTATGTTATACCTGTCTATGGTGCATTTCAGGCCTTGTGACTGTATGCTGTTCACCATTCAATTCTATTTCATCCTTTAAAACCAAAGCTCGATTTACCATTGCTACAATGTAAAATAGTAAATTTGATAGGTGACCTCAACATTTCTACTCTAAATAGAAGGGTAGACAACCCTTCTAAATAAAGTAAAAAAATGTTTTTTCTTTTTTTTGCCACAGCGATCAAGACTTCATGGGAGCTCAGAGCCTCCAGGGATACCTATGTCATGCATCTCGGGAGGCTCTGGCTGCTCCTTCTGCACATGCCTGAGATCAGGGGCATCATGGGCAGTGAGAATGGCACTTTTTTTTCCCATTCATAGCAGCTACGTCCTCCGATCTTGCACCTGCGCAGTGTGAGATCAGGCGACAGAGCAAGAAGACCAGTAGAGAAGGCAGAAGATGGCGGCGCCCTGGGCAAGAGGAATCCCAGGATAACATGGGACTGGATCACAAGAAGAACCAGTGACATGGAGGCATCTGTAGGATTTATGGTAAGTGTAATTTTTTTGTTTTTAGTTTACTTCCGCTTTAAATTTCAAGGAGATTTAGAGGAATGAAAGGCTATTTCCAAGACAAAACATTCTCTGGTGGAAAAACAATTACTGTCATTGAAACACATTGACCTTGAGGAATCTCAACCAGACAATGATTGGTGAATGTCAGATTCACTTTTTTATAAATAGACGACTGAACTTTGTCCATCCATACAGCTAAACTATTTGGTTAGGCATCTTCTAAGCACAGAACCTTTAATCACAGGAAAAGATTTTTGCAGGTGCAGATACTTACAGTGCTACAACAGATTTGGAGGTGCTGGTGGGTAAATATGAGGACTTTTACATTTGGGAACTAGAAGTGGCTGAATGCTGGGGGTGCGGGTAGTAGATACTTATAAGAGGGGCTGCAACTAGAGTTTAGGCATGAGCTGTCCTGTAAAATAAAAAGTAGTTGGGATGTGATTACATTTGACATTGATGGGTAATATAAGTTGCTTTTGCAGCATAATATATTAACTTAATATAATAAAAGGTTTAGCTGGGTGAACTAATTTGCTATTGCCATCTAATACATTCTTATTGAATTATATAATGTGAGGTTTTGGAGTGATGCAGTCTGCTGGTTGAAGTATATTGCTGTCACAGTGTAAAAGTTCTTGCCACTACTGATTTAGCATAATATGGAGTGGCTACGTGATATCATTTACTATTGCATTGTAATACAAATTGCTCACATGAGATGACATATTAGGCCAAATTCACTAATATAGATGTGTTACTTGATCACCATTGATTCATTTGTTTAAAAATAATTTTAATCAGGTGTGCATACATTTAGATTTAGTTACTGAAGTCTGTAAACAAATATTTTTCGGTAGACTGTAAATACATAGTGGAAAAACAAGGTGTAACAAGGTGTTAGATACAGGCTGAAAAATTATAAAAGTGTATTATAGCTATTTTTATATAAAGGGTATAGAATTGGTTCATGTCATTTTTTAACTTATTAAGGGCTTTGATTTTATCTTTATGTCTTGCTTTGCTGACAACATTTTACCAAGCAAGACATGTAGGGAACATTTTAACAGGGATTCAAGGTAGAAGATTTTATTTTTGTCTGTAACCTTTTTACAGACATTCTTTCACTTGCTGTCTAAAGAAAACCTATCACGATCAATCAACCAAAATCATGAGTATCCAAGAAATCATGAGTAAGCAAAAAGGAAACTGGAGTCCCTGATAGCACTGATATATATAAAGTATATTATTGTACTTTTTAAATATTTTTTAGGTAGATAAATATCAATTACACTGGGGAACAATTTTGAACAAATTTTTTGTTGACCTAAATTTTTAAGCCTATTTTCACTAAAATAGGTATGCTGATTCTGAAAGTACAGTGAGTTTTCTTCTATCACGTCAGGTTTTTTCTCCACCGCTTATAATAATGCGATTGCTGTAGCGTGGATTTATATAGGCTAGTCATTTACACACAAGACAGTGTGGTCAGAGGTTGTGCGCTGCTCTACGTAGTGAATAAGCAAAATTTATTTTTCTACTTACACACGTATTTCCCTTCTTTTAGATCATGTCTGGCTCTGCTGTTTCTCGTCGTAAGTGCCTAAACAACCCTGATTCATTTTGTTATATCTGTGTCAGTTTCATAATTCCCAAAGGGCGAACATCAGCACATTTGTTAGAGTAAGCCTATTTGGCATATTTCAAAGTTAAAATTGGTGATCAAGATAAGTCTTGGGCCTCTCATAAGGTGTGGACACAGTGTGTGTGTCGAGGGTTTACAGATGTGGAACACATGATAAGATGCCATGTGGTATACCTATGGTTTGGCGAGAGCCAGGAGATCATTTCAGTGACTATTACTTTAGTATAGTGAAAACTTCAGGATATAACAAGAAAAATAAATGTAGCATAGAGTATCCTAGTCTACCATCGGCTATACGCCCAGTGGCTCATTCAGATCAAATCCCAGTGCCAGTTTTCCTTACACTACCCTCTCTTGAAGAACATGATTATGGTGATGAACTAGGTGACAATAATGATGAAGAGTTTGAAATTGAAGAGGACCCTGTTTGTAAGGGATTTGATCAGCATGAGTTGAGTGATTTGGCACGTGATTTGGGACTATCGAAAAAGGCTTCAGAACTCCTAGCATCAAGACCGAGTGAGAAAAACTTACTTGAAAAAGGAACAAAGGTATCGTACTTTAGAACAGATCTATGCATTTGGGACAGCAGAACTTGTGAGAGGCATAGGGTGGAAAGGAATGGGCCTCCAAGATCTGCCCTAAAACCAGGTGATCCAAATATTCTACATGAGCCCCTTGTTGATAGAAAGAATAATATATTCCCGCCTCTGCACATGAAACTGGGTCTGATGAAGCAGTTAGTTAAAGCTTTGCTAACTGAAGGAAACTGTTTCAAGTACCTAATTTTGGCATTTCCTAGCCTGTCATTTGAAAAAATAAAGGGCAGTGTGTTTGATGGTCCACAGATTTGGCAGCTCATCAAGGATGAACATTTCATCAGGAAAATGTCAGAAGTCGAAAAGAATGCTTGGTTGTGATCCAAAGCCATCGTCAAGGTCTTTCTTGGAAACACACAAGCAAATAATTACACAGAAATTATCCAGAAACTCTTGGAGAGCTACAAAATGGTTACCAGAAAAACTGGAGAGAATGATCCTCCTTGGAGGTCAATAAGACAACAATACAAACTGGACAGACATTTTAACAAGTTCCCAACTTTATACAAAACTAAAAAAAAATGTTGGCTTTAAATACACTTTATCAACTAAATGAAAAAACTACTGTCTACTAATATATTAAGTGCAACTTAACACAATGCACCAGTGAGGTGACTCCCTGTCTTACAAATAAAGAGAAAGTCTAAAAGGAAACAGCTGGTGCTGTGCTCTCTCCTTAGAGACCTAGATGAATTTATAAAAAAAAATAAAGATTTAATAACAACTGCAAAAATATAAAACATCAGTTTAGAAACTGACCACAAACCAATTCATCTGCCCTTCAAACAGTTGGTTGTCACAGTTCATTGTGCATGGCCAAATATTGCAGTCATGGCAAAGCTTCCAATTTTTTTCCTTTGTTGAAAGATAAACTGCTGGTTCATACTGAATGTGCTAATGTGATTTTAGGCAGATACTGTTTTACGACAAGTGGACCACCACCGTTGCAGCCTAGGAAGAACCCTGTTCAGACCGTCCACTTGGGGCAGTTGTGATCCACCACTCATCCTGCGACTTACCATAGGGAGGAAATAAAACAAAAGAACCTGTTTATCCTTTGACTCATTGATTCATGGAGTGTGCACAGTCATTACACTTGCAGGAATACAAGGCGGAAATCACATCTGGAATACCTCAAATCAAAATGAAATAACGTCAGCTGGACTTGTTCTGATCCTACAGCAGATGATGTGTTTGCTAATGATGCAGAAGCTCTTGTTAAGTTCAGGAAACAGGATATAAGAATAAGTCAATTTAAAGAATTTATGGGCATACTTAAAACATACTATTACCTTCTGCATGCAAGGGAATACTAGGTGAAACAATGATGTGATGATATTATTTTAAATAATTCAGTATTTTCCTTTAATCATTTATTAATAAATTTGTCAGAATTTGTAAACTTTCACAAATTTCTGTCTAAAAGCAACCATCAGGGCCTTGATCACTTTATTAGGTAACTAAGCCCAATCTAAAACCAATTGTCCAATTTCCCATGGCAGTCTTCAAGCTAACTAAATGTATGCTCAGACACATCTAGACGCTTGCTTTGTAGGCTGCACATAAGTTTGCTTTAAAGTGTATATAAACAATATAAACTTATTTGCTTTCTTTTAACCTGTCAGAAAATTAGTGAGCTGATCACATCCTTTAATCTTTGCCTCTGCTGATTGTTATCAGTAAGCACTGTTCCCAACTAACTTGGGGAACATCGTCTGCTATGTTATGGAGATGATGATGGGGAGTTAGGGCGCATAAACACTTGCAATTATAGTCGTTGGAAAGGATTGTTCATGATCCTTTTCAACGACTAAGCACTCCACGATGCACGCTCTCCCCCTTCACTTGCATTATGATCGTCATTATCATCGTCCGTGGATCCGCCAGGACGGTCGTTCAGACAATGACCTACGCACGCTGTACACACTTCAGATTCTCGTCCGATATCGGCCCTGAGCCGATTATTGGTCAAGAACTATTGGAAGTGTGTACGTAGCTTTTCACTCTGTAGTCCTGTTCTAGGTTGAAAACTCTGCTAATCCATACATAAAATAAAATGAATTAACGTTGCCATTTACTGGTAGGATCAACAGGTAAAAATGAAGAAAATAAAGGCCTCAAGGTAGATAGTAAATGTGGTCCTTAGATTTATGGAATGGTAAGCTGTTTTATATATATATTTTTTGTTCTTGGTTTTAACGACACTTTTATTTTATTTTATATGTGCAAATAAAGTTAAAGCAAGATGAATATTTTATATAGAAGTCTAATACAAAAATATTTTTTTGCAGTAAAATTGGTACACAGTAGTTTTACAACTTTACTTTTTAAATGCTTGCCAAGTTCAGGAATGTAAATGCTTATAAATGGTAGACATCAGTGTGGTTGCTTTGGTATCAAATGGCTCCCAAATGGTGGTTTTCCTTTGCAAATGTTTTGCAAATGGTTGTTGTAAGGGGCAGTTCTTCCTAAAAACCACTAACCAATGGACATATTGGTAGTACCATATCAGGGCAATTGCTAGTGTAGACAATAATATTTACTGGCCATTGTTAGGGGTAGTGGCACTGCCTGCTTTTTACCATATCAGCTAATTTTCCACCCACTAGTAACTCCACAGGAATTCACCCACATGGCGTCACAAAAATGGGTTGTAAAGGTTATAGAATGTTTAGTAGAATAAACAGAAGCACATTCACCCATCACTAGTTGTGAGGCAAAGGTTGTTCACATACACATATGCTTTCTTTCCTTTTATTCCAATCAGTTGAATTGGATTCCCTGATGATGATTATTAAGAAACAAATAATATCTTTACATTGTTAGGGATTTTTAAGATTTTTTTTGAAGGAAAATATTAATTGTTTCATATTTTTATTTAACAACATATGGATAAAATTTCATATAACATTTTATACATGTACAAATGCACACATTTACATAATATTCTTTCTTATACAATGTGATTGCTCACAGAGACCCTAGGTAGCTCACAAGCTTATCCCCTGACTCCTATAAAATCCTTATCTCAACACGTTTCACAGAAACAAGTCTGCTTTTTCAGGCATATAGAAGGTAAATTTTCTTTTAAAAAAAGTATGCAATAATTCCTTTAAACCCTGCAAAACAGGCACCCTTCAGAGCAGGAGGTGGGCAAAGCAGCAAAGCTCAGCTCATCTCAGCGCAGCATTTTCACCAGATGACTATTTATATCAATCCATAGCATTTATCCAGTATATGTCTTAGGAACTGATTTGTTGCTTTTTGTAAACCATACCTATCGTTAACTGGATGGGAGAAAAAAAACTGCTGACAGATTCCTTGCATGAGTCCTCCGGATATCCCCGATGATATACTTATGGCCTGATTTATTAAAGCTTCTGAGTGATCCAGCAAACCTAGAATAGATCCCGTCTAGGATTGGAAACATTTGCTAACAAATAGCAAATAACTTTTAGGAAATCCATTCCAGGTTTGCTGGATCACCCAGGTTTCACAATATTTACCCTGACCTAGGTCATGGAGCTCTGGGCCTTTGTAGAGGTTTGGGTGTAATAATGCCTTTGATTTTACGGCCAAATTACTCTGTTTACTGTTTATAATATGTGCAATAAAGCATGTAGTGGAATTTTTTAACTTGATCCCCCTGTATGGGAGAAGTTTATTTGTGGCTCAGTGGGTATGTGTACAAGGACTGTTGCATATGTGTGTTTTGTGTACAGTGCTACTTTTAGCTCTCACTACTTTTAGCCCAAACCATAAATTTGCTACACCTTTAAATGTGCACTACATCATTGCTTGACTCATAATTACATATTTAGGAATCCTCTCCATTAAAAAGAATCACCCCCATTGGAAAGCATGTGTTTGTCTGCTCTTTTTAGGGCTACTCTATTTGTTAGGGTTCAGCAGGTATAAAGGGCTGCTTTTTAGAAATAATTAATCATTTACAATGAGAAGGATTAAGTGCTGGTGGCAACTTTTAGCATAGGGGTTCTTTTTGCTGTTTTTTTTTTTGTTCTGGAACACAAGCCTTTGGTATTTAACACAAAGGACCCATAAAGGTTTGCTAGAAAATGTAATTTCTTTTGCTAACATAATATGATTTTATTCATATAGGAAAAACATTATTCTACCATCTTCTGTTGCTGTGTACCACCTCCACAAAGAGTCCCACCCTTGCTGTCATACTTACCCCATACATATTTGGCTGAGAGCAGTAATTCAGATCCTGCATTATTCTGCTATTCCTTTCTGTTTTGTACTTTCTGAGACTCTCACAAATGTAACTTGCTGGAAATAAAAGCTTTACCACAAGCTTATACAAACATTCCCCCAGTTGTTTTGTTTCAACAGTGCATGTTAATAATCGTTAATTCTTGCTGATATTTTATTATAATTTTTTTTTTTTTGCTAAATGTAATTTGACAATGAAACATCAACCTTTCTAATTCCCCCCAGGTGGCCTTTTTTATTAAAACCCCTTCATTTTTGTCTCACTTTATTGAGGAGAGATGAACAATTATCTATAGAACTAAATTTTAATGCACAGTCATAAAAACAAACGACGGAACTCTGTGGCAGATCACCTAAATATACCTCCCTTGTGGTCTGTTGGTATTAAGTATTCTTCTGCCTTCTGTGTCCTCAGTGCATTCTTATGACAAAATAAGCTAGTGGAAAAAAGGTGCATAAATTATATTTATTTCTTTAAGAACACTAATAATTTTATCAATGAACTCCAAAGTTTTAAAATTGCTAATTTCATTTCAGGAACAATCCAATTCTTTTTATTTCCTTTATTTGTCAACTGGCAATTCTGCATCTATACTGTATAGGACTTTAGGTCCTGCATGCCAGGTATATTTCTCACTGCTTTAGGCCACGAACCAGGTTACATACTGCAGAATAGTGTTGATGTTGGAATTCGGGTTGTCCCTATATTCAACCCGAATATGGCTGTTCGAATTCGGGTATACCCGAACCGAATTTTGCTGCATTCGACAGCAAAAATTCGGGAGGAAAAAAAAAAATCTCTTTACAATGTATCTTTTCATGTATCCTTTTATAATGTATCTTTTTACAGCTGTTTGGAGGCTGTAGAAGCTCTACACAGTGCTGAAACAAACGCGATTTTTTCTCCCATTGACTTTAATGGGATTCAAATTAGAATTCGACCACCCCAATTTTTTTGCTATATTCGGCCGAATAGCTGTCGAATCGAATAGTGAGCTATTCGACCAACACTACTGCAGAAGTCCGGAGTCTGGACGAGCAATTGTTTTAGATTTAGATTATTTCTTATGCTAGGAGGGGGGAGGATCTGGGTGGGTCTTCCTATGCCACTACAGTGTGTGCTGGGTTTTCACATTGCCCAGACAGGTATGAAAGTGCAGGTAAGTCTTGGTTTTGGAAGTGAGGTGCTAAGCTGTAGGCAGCAGCAATGGACAGCTTCAGGTTATCTGGAGAAAATAGGGACTGTATGTTTGTTCTTAAGTTGAATTTGTATGTAAGTCGGAACAGGTACATTATTTTAATAAATGCTGTTAGGACACATGTTTGTCTCAACATATAATTAGGCAGCGTGGTGTCAGTTACTGTATAAAATCCTCTCCGTGAGTTAATCACAAACAAAGCAAAAAAAATCTTTATGGAGCCTAGTCAATCATTAACTTCTGGAGCAAGCTGTGCTTTGATATGCAAAAAGAAACAACTGTAGAGTTTGTCATGGTCATTATGAGTTACACAAGAGGCTCACCCCCCTAAAATCACCCACAACCTGGGCTGTGTTTAGCAAAAGATTTTTTTTCTGCAAGTTATGCAAACCGCCCCTTCCACCTTCAAGCCTTTGTTCTGTACACAGCCAACTGGGAAGCCCTGTTCATATCTAGGAGGCGTCCTTATGTCGGATGTCCTTAACCTGGGGACTACCTGTATGTGTACTGGGTGTATGGAGCATTCTAAACTCACCAGGATTTTGATACACTTTTAGTAGCTAGTGCAGTTATGAACAAAGAATTGTGGTAATATATATTATTAGTAAATTGAATATATAAGAGGTTAAATCAAAACATTGATTACAATGTTTAATTACTAGTTTAATTACCAGAAGTACGAGAAGTTTAATTACTATTATCCCACTTTATATTGAATCCTTAATTTTACAAATCATGACCTCTTGACGTAGCCTACGTTAATTGTAATAATGTTAGTTACATGTTTCGTGCTCCCCTGAAGAAGGCTAATAAGGTGAAATGCATCGGGCTTAAGAGACCTAAAGGTATTGTTTTAAGTGTTTCAAGCAATCTACCCCCTTATGAGAAATATGGACTTCAATTATAATACAGCAACTATGTTTAGTTTATTATCCCAGAAAACCCCACACAAATCTTTGTAGTTAAACTTTGTAATCAATGTTTTGATTTAACCTCTTGTGTGTTCACTTTACTATTAATATATATTGCAGTGCAATATTTCCCATGCAGTGGGGAAAATTTGTGGTCTGGAAAATTTTGGTGGTCCACGGCTCTGGCCAGTGCGCCCTTGAGCAGGGTCAGAAGAAGGATCCTGCTGGTGTAAGGCCCGGCCAGAGTCGTGGACCACATCCCCTATATGGATCGCAGGCTCAGGGAAGTGGGCGGGTTGTCCCCGAACACAACCTGCCCACTCTCCTAACCCAGATCAGGTTCTGGCATCATGACAGAAATTTCTACCCCTTTAAATGACACACGACTCCCCGTACATGTGTGGTCCAGAGCCAGTAATTAAAGTGGTCCGTGGATCCGAAAAGGTTGGCGACCACTGGTCTAGGGAGAGAGAGGGAATGTCGGAGGGGCCTGGAGGAACATTAGGTCTTTCGTTTATGTACTTCCCTCTTCAGGCTTTCTCATTCTGTCCTTTGTGAACTCCTACATTTTGTTATCCTGATTGATTTTTGGTTTACATACATAATGAACAGTTTGTTCTTCATGACCTTCCTTAATATGTGTCAGATAGAAACTGAGATATTACACACTCACTCTAGGGTCAGTTTGGAATAGAAGGTATTGTTTATATTGATCATTGAACCTCTAAGAAGGTACATGGTGCAGAGTTTAAGGAGCTATCAATGTTCACCAGAGCACCTTGCAAGGAATGGTGGACTACACTCCCAGTTCCTGTCTTTGATGATTTTCTGCTTTGGAACACAGCCTCACATATGTCTATAGGGTAAGGGTGCACAGGCATAGCCAGCACAGTAAAGACTTGTAGATTGTAAACAAAAAAAAGAACTGCTCCTGCTGCTGGATCAAGGTAAATATGCATCAATAGAGAAAATGTTAGGTTAGGTAAAGCAATAAAGGCAAAAAGATAAAAGCACTTTGTTATATACCACATGTATCCTTTAGGGGTGCCAGCAAATTATATCAACACACTGATTCCATGCTGGAGGTCCCTGGTGTTCTTATCAGCAAAACAAACATTTCTGAGCAGCCTGCAAAGACACAGTGCACTTATTGGACATGCATAAGCAAACCAGCTACTGAACAACTTTTATTATGAATACTGCTTTGACAAAATTCAGTCATTAGGCAAACCTGGATAATCAGTCATCAGAAGGAGCCTATAGATATATACAAAGTACATTGTTTGGTCCAGACTGGGAGAACATGCTCATGGATATGTCTGTAGGCACCTTTTAGATGGTGTTGTAACAATATAGAAAAACCGCTACCATGTAAATTACAGAACATTTTTAGTTGAACTTGACCACCAACAGCTAAGTATTTATTTAATAAGAAACTTGGCAGGCAGAGTTTAAACCAGACTACAGTGTGGCTTTGCCTAGTTAAGAGCAGTGTGAGATCTATTCTTTTATATTAACAAGGCAAAGAAAACCATTAGCAAATTAATGTTTTCCAGTGGGGTTGTTGAAAATAAATGTTCTGTTCTGCATGATCTGTGCCGTCTAATTTAAAACATGTGCTTTGCGGGTCCTGAGGAATGTCTCCAACTGCGAATTGCGAAGCCAAAGAGAAATTATGGGTCGTCACCAAACTCAAACACATTCTTGTTTTTATGGCAAATGTTTTTCTCCCCTTGCTAAGTTCAGCTGAATCCCTTCTGATTTTCCTGGATTTTCAGCAGTTTAAAGGTAAAGCAGGGAGGCTTTTGTTGAAGGGCTTCCAATTACGCAATAATCCCTTGGTATAAAGCTTGTTCCTAGGTAATGTTACATGAACAATTCTATTTTATGTGGGATGCAGCTGGTGTAATTGTTCAGGAAACACAGTCATAAAACAGCGGTTAATAATTTATTTCCCATTGACCAATATGCTGTCCATTATACTTTTATTGTCATTCACACAGCCGCTTCCACCCAAATTGTAGAAATGGTCAAAATGGATTTACGAGCTTGCTAACTAATACCATGCCACTTAACTGGAGAAAAAAATATTACAACAATACAGAATGTGACTTAAATCCATAAATATTACTTTAGATTTAATGCTAAAGTATGCATGGAGGAAATAGGCAAAGCCTCGGTAGACTTCAACATCATTGTGTTGGGCCGTAGTAGACCGCGGTTCTCACATTTGCAGGGTAATCCTTATTAAGCACAAGAAGATAGAGTTGAAAGGGAACTGTATCCAAATGCATGAAAGCTTCATCTTAAGGGAATTCTGAAGTGGTTTAGTGGACAGCTATACTTGTGTTTCATGTGTAATTCAACAACTGAAATTGTGAAAAATGGGAACTGCCAGTCTAGATGATATTTGACAATTCTGCAATGAAGGTCTACTGCCAGGTAAGTAAGTTTCTGTATTTTATTGTCAGAATAACTTGTTAGCCTATTTGATTCTAAAGACCACAGCTGTTATATCACTAAGAAACATTTTTTATAGTTTTGTTATATAGGCTCTATAGGCTATAGGCTCTCAGAGCTAGAACACCAGGATAATGAAACGTAATATAAAAAATGACAGTTATTTTCATCCAATGAAATGTAAAAATGAAGGTCACATGACTGAAATGAAACATCCTTATTCTTGTTTAAAGGTTTGCAAATTCAGCCTTTTGTCTCCTTCTCCTTTATATATATATTTTCATTAAAAAAAAATAAGTTTTACATTTTGTTGACATGGATATTGATGTTTTTATCTTAACATGCATGTCTGGGTCAAATAAAAAAAAGTTTTTCATCACATCCCTGCAGTCTTAAACAAAATTCTTCCTCCTCTTTTCAACATTAGAGCGGAGGTAGGTTCTATACTCCAGAAGGAAAGATCTCAGGCAGAGAAGACAACATATCTTGGGATTTCTGTGTAAGAGACAGTGCTCTCAGCCCACAACAGAAAGTTAGATGTGGCACAATCAACAGATATGGAACAGGAATGGATTTCCTGAAAAACATTTTCCTTTTAGCTAACCAATGTTTTTTTTTATGACCAGATCCATTCCAGTTTTGCTGGATTACCTAGGTTCACCCATAATAGGCTCTCTTCTCCAGTCCTGGAAAACGTTAATGAATTATGCTAATAGTTTTGTGTACTTGAGCATTTTTAAAGACACAAAACATGAAGAAACGTTCATGTTTTGCAAAAATTTACTGAATATATTTACTTTGCTCTGACATACACTTTTAATACCATACCAGCCAAAATGCAGTTGTCCAATTAAATCACAGACGTATATCTCAAGGACTGCAGTGCTTACCATAGATCAATCATTCACATTTTCTGTTTGTGCCTAAATCTGATGTATTAAACAGCCAGGTGACATTATGATGACCCAACCTTGATATGCCTACAATACCCATATGTAGTGGTTTTGGTTTAGCAGTGTGGCATAGTGATTGTGAACTGTACTCTTCCTAAATCTCAGTGTAAGTTTATGTACATAATTCTGTTAGGAGAAAAACATTATATTTAATATTTGTCTCTGATTTGCTCACATAAGTTGTTCTTCTAGAATGCCGATTACTCAGACAGCTTTAGAAGTAAACTATACAAATCTGTATTTTATAGCAATATGACACAATGCAGAAATAAAAACAAGACATTTACCTTATAAAATAGTTTGTGGAACAGCAATATACACAATTTGAATATGTAAATTTAGAGGACAGGTTCACTCTACCTGTATTTTCACCCAAATGACTTTTACCTGCATTGATGATTTAATTACCAGTGGGCATCAATGCTGATGTATATTGGTATACCATGTAATCCACATATACATGGAGTTAGACATAAGTTGAAGTTTAGCAGAGATGTTGGCTGTCATATGCAGACAACTGCTAATCCTGCATATCTGTATATGAAATATAGTCATCATACAAGGGATGGCAAGCACGTGCAAATACAAAAGCCACATTAAATTGCTCTCAAATACATGCCATGGAGAGAAAAGATTGAAAATACACTGTGGTTAGTAAATGCTGTGGAAGCATAGGTCAAATCTGCCTAACCATGGAACATGTATGCAATGGGCCTGATTTATTAAAGCTCCTTGGAGAGGTTAGATTGTCATGGGAGAACCTGGGTGATCCAGCAATCTATGCTTAATCTTTGAACTGCCTGGGTTTGTGGCAGGATTACTTTAAATGATCTTCATTCCCCTCAAAGGTGTACGTCTCTTAAACGCCACAAAGCAAATGATTAGCATTGTACGTCTTTATGTCTCCATTGGTCTGATGAAATCTGTCCCTTTAATCCTGAATCCACGGCTGAGATTTTTCAATCTCTGCCACTGAATCAGTATAATTGGGGATGTCATGCACAGGATTGTGAACTGCATATGACCTTCGGCTGCTGAGGTAGACGAGAAGGGAGGTGGCATAGCTGCACCGACATGCTTTATATGTTCTGTGCCAGCTTCCAGAAATGATTCATTCCTTGCCCTGGTGCCTGGCAGATAGGCCGGCACAGTCCATAAATTAAATAATGTGCTGCCTTCAGGCCGGGAGTATTCATTGTCGCCAATATTAATGAACACAGTTTTGTTTAAACATAGTGACTAGGCAAATTGCTTTCCATGTGTATTACAATTTATACTTTCTTAATTATATGAATTTACTAGTTTTCAGAGTGGGCATGGTAGTCATCACGAGTATTATTATAGGCAACTATAACTTCTTTACGACTTGAATGAATTGATTGGAGAAAGGCTATAAACATGTCTTTCCTTTTAAAACAAAACTTTGACACGCTTGGAAATGTTTATGTTCCTCTGTTTTCCTAGTAATTCAGTGTAACTGGATATTATCATGCGGTCATCTAATGTTGATGCTATCTGCAAAAAGATGTCACGCTATAGCGCAGGAAGGTGACCTGCTGCAAATATTTACTGCTGGGATAATTCAGGCATAGGCATGTAGTAGACCCCAGTTCCCCTTCCATCCAGCAGGAGATAGGATAATAAGTAATCATGTGAATGTTTGAAGATAAAAAAGCCCAATAAAATACTTTTTTTATTTCAATATTTAGGATAAGAAAAGAATGAAACCAGTTTCAATCCCTACTACTACCAGAAAAGAGGTGTTTTGTGGCAAATAATGTGACGTTTAATTACAAGATGCAAGAGAACAAAAATAAATAAATAAAGTTCAGCTGATGTATAAAATGTGTCAAGGTGATGGCTAGACAGTGCTCAGCTGATATATAAAACTGTGTCAAAGTGTCAGTTGGTATTGTGCCCGACACGTTTCACCTTGAGGTTTCTTCAGGGGACAATGAGATGATACAATACAATATCAGCTGCAGTGGTGTATCAAAAATAAATACATTCAATATACATATGAGTTCCACAAATCACGTTAATGTACCATAAGCAAGTTTTCTGTCTACTTTTTCCTGCTGCCTGATGTGCGTAGTCTGATGGCCATCATCGTTCAACCCACTTCTTCTGAGCCAAAGTAATCCTGGACCCACCCCAGAATATACCAGGATGGTGAAAAGAGAATCAGCACAGTGATGAGCTCATCTCATTTTTCTTTCTCTTTCTCTCAGCATATGGGCTGATTTACTAAAAGAATTTTGGTTGTTCACTTACCCAGATGAAATATAACCTAGAAAGTGATAATGCATTTAGCTAGATGAATATGGTACCTAGCAAAAAATACCCAACCACATGCAAAGTGCCTAAAAACTTACAAACAGGACTTTCCTTGTACATGGCAAAAGAGCTTCCTTTCATTTACTAAGCTAAGTGAATAATCCTTTGGAGGGGGGCCATTATTTTGTAACGTGAACAGTCTGTTTCCTTAGTAAATCAACCACACTGGCTTCTTGTACTACTTTTACTACTCATACTGCAGTTCTGCTCTACAGACAAGATTAGGCTGATACCAGGTCAAATTTAGATACTTCCAATAATAAATATTGAAAAAATGCATTATTTGTGTCCTAGAGCTCAGCATATATACTCTAGGTCTATGTAAATTAAAGGACCTGAAATGGTAGAAATACAAATTCTGTGGCAAGTAAACTTTGCATATGTAGTATGTATTTCTTCATTGCATTAAACTGTTTGCCTATAGTTCAGCAATGTGTTGGTCAAGCCATGGCCATTATCACCCAAAAAAACTGCACTCAGGTCATAAGCAACAGTTACATAGTCTGTGCCTTTATAACCTACTGTTTGTGTCTACCACTGTCTTTTAAAGTAGATGTAAACCCTTAATGTTTTTTGTGAAAGACCTGGGTAATATAAAAAATTGCTATTCTAAAAAGGATAGTGCTTAGGGCTGCTAATATCTTATATAACTATTGCAGCCACTTCCTGATAATGCCCATGTAGTCCAGCAATGGCTGTATTAAGTTTTCCAAGATGCTGGGTTTCTGCCAACAGTGGACCATGACTACATAATGCAAACTGGTGTTACTTTGATGTCAATTATTATTATTATTATTATTAGTACATATTACACAGCACTTCACAATGTCCATAGTCATGACAATAATTGGAGAGAAGCCAATTCACCTAACCGCATGAGTGCCCAAAAAGAAACGCACATGGGGAGAACATACAAACTCCATCTAAAGAAAATGTAGCAGGGTGAAAATGTAGGAGCAAAACTGCTAGACAAGAGCAAAGCATTATTGCCCTACAGCAGGAACGCTTGCCAGGTGTCAAAGACCTTCACGGCAGGACCACAAGGTGGTATTTTTATAAAAGCTGCATATTTGAATATAATAAAATTGACTTTAACATTTTAAAGCACTCCATTCCCACACATGCATACATATAAATATCTGAGTTAGCCAAGCACACATGTTTATGGAGTTGCCAATAAACTGATGGTCAGACTGTGCTTAAATGTCAATAGGTCATAAGAAGAAGTCTACATTTATTATTTAAAAAGATTTAGGAAGTCAACTCAACCTGTGTCCTGCATTTATATGCAGGCTGTATGCATAGACAGGAAGTCCTTTATGACTTCTTAAAATAAAACTAAATGTAAAAATGAAAATATTGGGACCAGGCAGGACCTTGCCTATGGCAAAAGGCACAGGTGGTGTCCCTTCTACAATAAAATAAACATATCTGCCTGATCACAATTTCTTTAAAATATACTTACCTGTCCATATTCTGTTGTGGGTGTTGCCATTGTCCTTTTCTTCTCTTCCTGGTTTCCCAAACTTCTGCCATCTTGATTGTTGAGCCCAGGATGACAAAACTCACTGCACATGCGCTCAGGGGTTCATTCAGTCCCTGCAATCCTGGAGGGTTTTATTTATAAAAAAAAAATAGCAAACAGGCAGGTATGTTTTATTGGGATATCTGTTCAATTCTGCAATAAAGATCTGCCTGGTTGAAAATTTGGCAACAGAATTATAGCTCTGCTATAGGAGCTTAGGAATCCAAGCTCCCCAACCCACCAAAATTCACCCACCTTCACTTTTGGCCCCCACTAGTTATATCACTTTTTTTTACAAAATTACTTTTTCACAAGTCGGTGAGGTAGGGTTTTTCTCATCTTCTTAGGCTGGTCCGTTCACACTGATGATAAAAATTGTGTTGAGTGTAAATGAAGTGCACTGTGGTGATACCCATCTCATTCTTCTGGATGGGGACATCCTGTTTTAACCTCCCTAGTGGTAACCACGAGTGTGACTCGGGGTAGAAAAAAGTTGCTTAAAACGGTAACCCTGGCTCACACTCGGGGTAGGTAATCCTATGGGAGGTAATAGTAAATACAGCCTTACCTGATCCTCCGTCTTCTTCGCTCTTCCTCTGGCCGGTGGGGTGGGGCAGGAAATTCAAAATCCATTTGTATTGCATTCAATGCAAACTATCTGTATTGAATTCAATACATTGGATTTATATGTGTAAAAGCAGTACATTGTTTTCAAGAACATTTATTTTACAGTATATATATA
The DNA here is from genome assembly GCF_032062135.1 of Pyxicephalus adspersus. NCBI lineage: Eukaryota > Metazoa > Chordata > Amphibia > Anura > Pyxicephalidae > Pyxicephalus > Pyxicephalus adspersus. Next base: position 49,746,346 of record NC_092864.1, on the reverse strand, counting down.
ACTATGAGAATATTTTGTATTTTTAAAAAAAAAAATTTAAATTTTCTTTTTTTATTAATATATAGATTTTTTAATTTATTCAATATATTATTTTACATGATTTTGTGTTTCAAACTTTATTATACTATTATATTATACTGTAAAATAAATTTTCATGAAAAACAATGTACCGCTTTTAGACATATAAAACCAGAAATAAATGAACCGCTAGAGAGGTTAATTAGTAGTACTGTGTCAGACAACTTCTTATTGCAGCCTCAACTTATTTTTTTTTTATACCACATAAGTGTCTGGGTAGGTTTAAAAAATTAATTTTTAGCCTAGAGTTGGACTTCAGAACCTCAGTTTAATATTTTATTATTGTAGCAATTTCTTATATGGTTTGTACAGCCATCATTTCTGCATAGCTTTGTACATAGCCCAGAACAATGTGTGCGAACAAACGGAAATAAAGACAAAGATTAGGGAAAGTCATTGTCCGATATTGTGTGAATTGTTCCTATAGCAACAGACGGATGTCACGTACTTTGTTTTGTTGCTATTGTCTTCCTTGTAGACAAACTATCATGTTAATTGCTGGCAGAGGATACTGGGGCTATAAGTGACCTTGGAATGCAATTAAGTGTAATGCAAAATAGGAAGAGAGAGTAATTGGATGGAACTTTGTACAAAGTCAACATAAAGTCATAAAATGGTAATCAGGAGTAGGAAGAGACTTATTTCATATTCAAAAAATGCTTTCACTATTTGGATCTGTAGAACTATTACAAAGTCACACGCAAGGTGTGATCAAGTTAATTTTATTTTCTAGTTCATCCTTGGATTCAGATATTGAACAGCAGCCCTTGAACTCAAGATGAGATGCCCCCCCCCCCCACCTCTTTTTTTATTAACATATCACAAATGCTAAAAGCAAGCCAAATAATGGTTTAAAGTTCAACGAGAAAAGGGAAAGTAATTTTCAACATATGGAGGATTTATATTTATTTAAAAGGTCATCTAGCATTTTCAGATGTAGCTGATCTGTTTCAAATAATGATTAGCATTATGGTTATTGCTCACATAAGTCTTTGTGATTGATTTTTTAGATTGAGTTGCATAGGAGTGTATGCTGTGTATTATGGATAGGCTTCAGCAAGCAGCCCTATTGCATAGTGTTAAATAGCTATTTTTGTTGCAGCAGACTCAATCCATTTATGAAAGTTATTCCATCATAAAGATTTACAGGGTCTAAGAAGTCTGGAGCTGTGCACTGAATATACAGGCGAGGTGAACCCCAGTGATTGGCACATTCTAAACTCTAGTAAGGTAGGAAAATGGTCCCAGGAAGATGGCAAGGAATTATTATACTTTTTAAGTTGGAAAATGGCCAGGTTAAGGAGTCCAGTCCTAGTCATTGGTGTAATGACTTTTAGTCTAAATGTATTACATAGAGAAATTCTGTTTTCGCTTAAAAAGAGCTAATCTGTCAATAGGTACTCAAATCAGAAACCCCATGTTTGTAAAGCTTATAAATTGCCTTGGAACACTTAAAGTGGAACTTAAGTCTCACTGTGCAAATTCACAATACAGGCAGGTGATTATAATAACTGGTATTACCTGCCTGTTCAACACCCATCATCTTAGTGCAGCCGAAGATTGTAAAGAGGAAGGTGAAAAGAAGAAAGATGGCAGTGCCCTGTGATGGGTGATATTGAGGGTTTTGTTCCACTTTAAATGCAAAATGCATTGTTATAAAATATACATTTCATATTAGGGTCTTTCCACCTATATATTCTGCCCTTTACTTAATTAATGTTCTAAGCATATTTGGAGGACAATAGTTTGGCATAAATACCCAATAAATATGGACTTTGATCTTCAAATACGGATGAGCAAAATTGCTTAATTCCTCTTCATCTTTATGTTTTCAATGCACAAAAAAAGGGCCAAATTGTTATCTATATGAAAAGTGAAATTAGGGAGATCTTTAAAGCAAGCAATGAAAATGGGCTTAAAATCACCTTTTTTGGTTAGGGAAGGTTCTTGACACTATACGAGAAATGTGCCAATAAGGTGCGCCAGTGCAAACCAAGGGGTTTGTGGTGCCCAGAGAGACATTGCCAACTTTATGTAAGCTATTTGGAAGTTAGGAGATGATCCTTTTTCATTAAAACATATAGACCTTGATTTTATAAACATTTTTCCTAAGTACTTTTCTAGAGAATGGTTTCTCATTCTATAGTCATCTACAAAAAAAGCTTTTCAGAATCGAGAAAGTGAAAACATTCTAAAAAGTAGATAACTTGGGACAATTTATTTTGAGTACTTTTATATATGTTGGGGATTTAAAAAGTATTTTATTAAAGGTGTAAAAACATTTAATGTCAAGAAACCGTAGGAGAAAAGTTCATTTAACCTCCTGGGCGGTTGGTTCATTCCTGTCTGGATTTATATGTCTAAAAGGGGTACATTGTCTTTCATGAAAATGTATTTTTTTAAACTGTAGGCCTGTAATTTTTAGGCATAACTCACCAAAATATGTCCAAACAATAAAAAAAAAATATGTCTGCGTATAATAAAGTTTGAAACACAAAATCATGTCAAAATAATAAATTAAATTTAATAATAAACTTTAAATAAAAAACACAAAAATCTGTTAAAACAAGGGTGCATAAATAAATTGAAAAGACTGAAACCTGTAATATACCTGTACAGTGTATATATATATATATATATGTAAATAAAATAAATAATGACTACTTTGTATTACCGTAGATTCAATACAATTTTTTTGTATCGAATCCAATACAAAATAATTTGATATTCCCACCTCGTCCCTTCGCACACACCAACACATGCAAACACCAGCGTCATCGGGAACTGAGGGAACGCCATATCTGAGGGACCAGTTGGGGGAAAAGGACATGGCCAAAGGATAGGATCGGATGGGCAGGACACTGAAGGATGCCGGGCAGAGCAGGTAAGTCCTTATTCATTATTTTTTTTAGCTACCCTGAGTGTGGCTCTGGGTTACCGCTATCAGCTGTTTTTTTTTTTACCCTGAGCCACACTCGGGGTTACCGCTCAGAAGGTTAATCAAGACCACAGAAACATAATAAATTTATGGAACAAAATAAGTAAGATTAAAAAACCTTGTACAACATCATCCAAAAGAGAACCTTCCCTTAAAAGGCAAAAGACAAAAAATACAAAGAGTAAACTATAAATTAAAGACTACATACTACCGCAACCCAACTCCAACTGTCCTTGTAAAACTTTTCCTGCTTCTTCCTAAGTACAACTCCAGACTTCTATATTTTCCTCTCCCAATCCCAAATTCTTCCAGACCTGAACTCCATATGTACTAAACCCACAAAGAGAAAAAAATGCCTTACACTTCCTTATATAGCTTATTGAATAATAAATGGGGTTGGGGCTGGCCCAGGGTGCTCACGTGCTTGGATCATATACAGTTTTATTATACATGGAAAAAACATTGATACCCTTATCAAAGCAAGCAAACTGTCCAGCTGTACATTTGTCATACCCAACCCAGATGCTACATGCAATGACTAAAGATACATTTACCAAACACACCACTTCCATATCAGGCTGAGCTGGCAAGTAATGTTTGCACTCAGATTGTGGCTGCTTCAGAAATAAATTAACTATATGCCTTTGAATACCTTTTGTGTTGATGCACTTGGAATTTATTTAACTGATTCAAAGCTGAACTCCATGTGAAACATTTTTATTATCTTTTGTTTTATTAACTTACTTACTACTTACTTATTCATGCAGCCTCATCATTCTCTTTCAAATACACAAAATTACTTTGTCCTCCTCAAGGAAGTACAGTTGCTGTTCTGCTTCTGACATTGGAGCCAATTCCAAGACCATGGTCGTGCCTCCACACCTCTGTGTGCTTTCTTATTCACATATCAGTCTAATGATGTTTCACCATCATCCCATCTAAGTGGATACCAGCACACAGGGGTTCTTTTAAGCTTTTGGCCACAAAGATATTTAATAGGAAAAGTGAAGTATTGTAAGTATTCAACATATTCCTATAAGCCTTTGTTGTATTGTATTGCTGTTAAGTTTACCTTAAAGAGATTTTGTGACTTTCCCATTTTTAATGCATGGTTCTCCCAAATTATCATGAGAATGTTTCATTTAATAGTTTTCATTGTAGCATCTACCCAGTGACTTTCTCCCTTGTCTCTATCGGACAGTGAAATTATCATCATCTCTGAAAAGGAATGAGCAGAGTAACAAAATTTATATTTGCTGTCAGACAAATTTTGCCAAGTGAAAACCCTTAAATTTTCTCACTGAGCTGTTAAAAAACAAATAGTATTTTTTTTGTATTCAGTTTTATGGGGGTGTGGGAGGTTAAATTATGATAATTTATTTGGTTTGGTGTTTTTTGGGTTTTTTTGTGTATGAATGTGATGCTTTTGTGTATATAGTTTATTTATGTTTTTTGTTGTCTGTGTTTTCATTTTCAGGAAATAGGTTTTTTTGGCACAAAATACAATTTTAGGCATTTGACTGCTTGAGTGACTGCTGAAATAACTGATTAAACCAACTAGATACTTACAGTTTTCTTTCTATGGTGTCATACATTTATAGTATGAGTTATTCTTGGTATTTTTTCACTGACATTGCACCACATCTATCAGGGTCAAATATGTTGTTCTTAGATTGTAAGCTCTTTTAGGTCTTCTCCTCTTCCTGTTTCATTGTTTGTGTCCGTCTGTCATTTGCAACACCTATTTAATGTAAAGCACTGTGTAATATTTTGCTGCTTTTTAATTACTGTTTATTAATAATAACTATAATAATATGTTCCACTGATGTCATCACTGATGTCATCACCGATATGCCACTGATGTGATTTTGACTTCTTCCATTTGGTTCCACAACAATATAGTCTCCTTTCATATGTGACCAAATCTTTAATCCTCATTCTGTTTATGCTTCAGTAAGTATGGGAGGACAACTAACGTTGATCAGAACAGTAGCACAAATTCAAGACACCTTGAAAAATGAATTCTTCATTAGACTCAGTTTAAACAAATTGGGTATTGATTGTGAAACATTGTGTCCGTATTATAAATGTGGCACTTCACCTGAGTATAAGCAAGGAGGCGCGGTGATGAGGGCTTCAGACAGAAGAGAGAGACAGGGAAAGGGAAACAGAAAGACAGAGACAGATGATGACTCCAGTGAATGAGTGCTGTATCTCAGCCCCCAATTCCAGAAAAATAATTAAATTATATAAGCAAATAAAACAGAGAAAAAAAATAGTTAAAGGCTGTTAGATGACCACCCATCCACCATTGCCTAACATTCAGATGATTTTATTACAGTTCATTGTATTGCAATACAATGAAGGAAACAAACAATGCACACAATGTGAGACAATGGGACAATTCATAACACAAATAAACAGGCAGATGTTTTCATTTTTTGACAGCTTAAGCCACATTAACAAGAGTTAAAAATTGTAACTTTATGGAAAGTAATACATATATTAAAGTTTAAGAAATAGAACCTGTCATCACTTTGCAACTTTGCAAATATAATCTTTCCTTATGTCCTAGGTTTGCTTGTGCTTTGAGAGTTGCTATCAAAGTATAAAGTCATCTCTTCTGTACCTGCAGACACAGAGCGTAAAAAAGAAAGACATTTATTCCACTAATCTGTTTGAATCCACAGGTTGAATTTAGGAAATGAATAAGGCTATTCACTTAGGAAAGTTAAATATTTCTCTGCAAGGAAATGTTTGCTTGCCTTAGTGAATGAAGTAAAAATTCAGTTTGCATTATCAGCAAAGCTTCACCTCATTCACTAATCAAAAGGTAATAGAAATTTTCCTTGCAAGGTGATAATTCACTTTGTTGTGTGAACAGCCTATACCCCTCTAATAAATGAATCACTAAATCCATTTCTGTTCTATATTACTCGCAAATAATCACAGAGATCACAGATTAGAAGAAGGAAATAGTTCCAGCTTGATGTAAACCATTGGCTAGATTATTATTGTTTAAATTTTTGCATATATTGAACAAAAAAGAAACAAACTTTAAAACAAACCCTATCTGACCTTTGTAGCTTCAGGCACTGCTGAGCAATTCATTCTCAAAATTCATGGCAGAAATACTCAAAGTACTCAACTTTGCTCACTTCCTAATCACAGGTTCACTATAAGTGTAGCTAAGCCTTGCCTATTCCCTCTTAACATCTTTTCTCCAATGTCCAGACAGCCAACCAAGAAAAACAACGATTATATCTTACAGGGTGCTTTTTACTCTCCCTGTTCCCAGTCCTGGTCTGGAAACACTTATATCTGATATTTTAAATCTCTCCAAGACTGGGGAAGATAGACTATCATGGGATTGGATCAGGTCCAGTATTGAAAAGGTTTGCCAACTAATATCAAATGTTTTTTAAGAAATCATTTCCAGGTTTTCTGGATCGCCCAGGTTCTCCCATGGTAATTTATCTTCTCCAGTCTTGGAGAGCTTTCATAAATTGGACCCTTACTGTCTACATTGTGTGTACACTTTTATCCAACCGGGCTGATAAGATTTATACACTGGGAAAGTTGTAGGCTGGAGCTGCTAGTCCTTGTGGACAGGAGGGAACAACAAACAGCTAGATGGGATGATGATTATTTCATATTTATAGAAAGATTGTAGTGCTTTAGCTACAAGTAAATGTTGCTAACCTTTAATAGTACAACCATGTGTTTTCATTACTTTAAAACAGAATCAAAGCTAGTTTACCTGGAGTCCCCTGGAAGACCCTCTATTGCCTATTCTCATGAAACGATGCTAAGTTTACCTAAACCTACCGAGAGGACACCTGAAAAAAATAATAATTTAATGGAAACTTGGCTTTCAAGTATGGTGATCCTTGTCATCCACATAAATTTATGTAAAATATGGCTTAAAAGAGATCATTGAGAAATGAAGAAGCTAAACAACCTAGTCCAGTTTTTGGTTAGGATTGGTTGTAGGCCACTATTGAGCAGCTCTGAGCACCAACCTGGACAATTCAAATGGGAAAAGGTTACTGTCGACCTGCTTTGTTTGCAGTTCAAACACGCCTCATTAGGGCAGGCTATGTATAACACATATGTGCAACACAATACAAGCCAGTGATGTCTCTGAGCACTGCTCAATAATAGTTGCTGGAATTTTGATGACCTGCATTGGGATATCAGACAAAACGTAAGCCTAAAATTCTCCACTGTGCTATATTCGTTGCCTAAACCCAAAAGTAATCAATAGATCATTGGAAAAAGAACACAGAAGAAAAAAGTTTTTTTGGGCACTTTAAAATAATCGTTACTTGTAAGATATTTAGATAGTTGGTCTTAACTATCAGAACCAATAACTAGACAGAGATCAGTTAATTAACATACATATAACATACATATGATCTCTTGATATGTCCTGATTTGATTGATCCTGATCGTTATGACCAACTATCTAATTATTATCTCACAAGTAAAGGTTATTTTAAGGTGCCAAAAATGTATTTCTTCTGTGTTCTTTTTTCCAATAATCCACTGTTTGGGATTTTTTTAAAGATTCTTTATTTTAATTTTACATACAAAATAAACAATCAAAAAACCACCATGGAGCAAATAGAGTCATGCAATAACTAACTCCATGGCTCCTGTTGACTTTTTGCCTTAGTTCTAATCCTACAAAGAGCATGTGCCATGTAGCTTGGAGCTCAGCTCTGTATGGAATCAACACACACACAGACAGCATTTGGGGTTAATGTAACTCCTGTGCATCCCCAGGGGTTTACTTTCTCCAACGATCCATAGAGGACCAATGTGGAATCGGTGTTGATAATGTGGGCTCCGATCCCTGCAGTGATGACAGGTCCTGGTTGCTGTGCGTACTTGCTGATTATGGCAGAAGCTCACCAGCCACCAACTAGTTTACTTCCCCTTTAAACAACAAGCAAAACACAATAAAATGGAAACTGGAGTAAAAAGAAAATAACCATAACAGAGTTTTTTTGCCCCTAAGCAAAAAGAAAGTGCAGGGGATATATTATACACAGTGGAACGGGTAGGTCTAGTCCAAGACTGTTGGGTCCAGATTACCATTTGGGTGTGTTTCAAATGCATGTCAAATGCTGGGACACAGTATCCATGGGCACTTACATTAATAAAGAATGAGGGATGGAGGCATCTAATGTTAGTTAAAACTAGATGTACACTAATATACACAGGACATTATTCCAGTATATGTAGTACCAATAATCTAGTGCTCCTTTCTTTTATGAAGGATTTTCACTTAAACATATAAAACAATTGACAGGTTTGATTTAGATTTGGCAACTCCTACAAAATGAAACTCAAAGGGCTCATTTACGTTACCAAACTTTGCACATCCTTAGAGATCATGCACTGCCTTACTAAATATGGCTATTTGTATTAAGCAAATACGTGTTTAGTATTACAAGTGGATGGAATGTATCTTTGGTTTCATGTTTGCATGACTAAAAAGGAATGAAATAAGCTATAGTAAAGAATCAAGTTGCAGGCTACCACCTTCAGACCACCTTCAGATTTTAAATCTTTCCAACTGGGACCTTGGTAAACTTTCTACAACACCAGGTCTAAAATGCTGAAAATGAAGCTAAACAAATAAAAAACAGAAAAAGTAATAACCAATAAAAGTCATTTTTTTACAAAATATCCCATTTTCTGTTTCACTGGTAATATAAAAGTTAGCACATATACAGTACTTTTTAAGTAAATGTTCACTGGCATAAATTAACCATTTTCCTTTCTTTGATCCATGTACCAAAACATTGCTGTTCACTGGCAGAACACAGGAAGCTGAAAAGATGACATTAAAATCACAAGTGTGAAATTATTGCAGGAATATTCTGTATGCTTTCAGATTTTGAAGCTTTTATTTTTTTTTTTGCTCGAAGGTTCATGTCCTGGAAAATCAATGCATTTTACAATTTCTATTCTTCCTAATCTTTTTTAGTTGGCTGAAGTTTGCACGAAAAGCCACAGGCGCTGAAAGAAATAATGGTGTTTTAGTGTTTTATTGTGAAACTTTCTTTTGTTGCATTGTGATGTGTTATGTTTTTATTGTGTATGAAGTCAATCACAAAAAAACAAGTGATGGAGTTTAGAAATCGATATAATTACGTTCTGCAGACTAATACCTCTGGAAATACAGAAAAAATATAGTCTGGACAAAATACTGTTTCTCTGTAAATCTAGATATTATAAATTGTCTTCTGCCATTTGTAAAGTGACCCTGTCACTTGTAGGAAAAGTGATGTTTGAAAAGAAGAGCGTATCTACTTAACTTCATGGGGCTCATGTTTCCAAAGTACTGCTTTAATGTTTTCATGCAGCTATTTACTATTTCTGGTTGTGTGAATACTCCACTCCCAAGGGCAACATTCCAAAATTAAAGTTGACTATTGCTAATATCTAAGTAAAGGGCTATCATTTCCCATGAGTGCTGGCCTCTCTTCTCCCTGTGTTACAAATGGTACCAATACTGGACCCTGAATTGGCAAATGTACAGTGCTGCATAATATGTTGGCATTATATAAGTACTGTTTATTATTTTTAATAATAATAATAATAATAATAATAATAAATGCTGAAATGGTTTTATCTTCTACAGATTTCCCTTATAGCACTCTTTTCTACTATTCTGTCCAACTTTCTGAGATAAAAAAGAAGGGAACCCTCTAGTACAAAGTAAATAGTCACACCCTATAAAGGAGACACCTTTTGTGATTCAGACAACAAAGAAGTAATATGCAGAGAGTAATTAATTGAATCTTTTTCACTAGCTATTTTCCTTTATTATGATCTTCTAAAATAATGAATATTAGACATATTTAGAGGTTGGATAAAAGGGTAAGTCAATAGAACACTTTGTTTGATAGATATAAACTACATTTTTTTTAATTAAGATAAATACATCAGACCAAAAAAAGGAACATTTAGGAAGGAAGAGGGCCTAAGTTTTAAAAGAGGGACAGTCCCTCTAAATATGGGTCAGTTGGGAGGTATGTTTCTACGTCATCAAAAAACATTGATTACAAATGATTCTTGCAGATCTCTGCAGAATATTGTGGTATATAATAGGGCTACACACGGTGTAATAGTATGTGTGCAGTCCATTTTATTATTTTGACAAGTTGCTACCAGAGTTAAATCTGCATTTTTTTATTAGCAACACATTAGGCACCTACAAAGTTTGGTTGTCATTTTGTCATTTGTAGCTTTCTGAGTGACAAAAGAGACAAATTATTGATATTTTGTTGTTTTTTTACACAGCATGACCCCCACTTTATCGTAACCTATTCTCTGGATTCCTGGTACTTGACCCGTTGCTTTGTTCCTGACTTTGCTTGCCTCCTGCCTGCCAAGACCCTGGCCTTGTTTGACAGTCCTCTGCTTGCTAATTTGGTACCGCACATTCTCCTCCCCACCCTGGTGTGCCCAAGGACTGCAACCTGGCTACAGCTTGCAGCACAACATCCCCACCACTAGAGGCTCTGGAGAAAAACGGACTATTCTTCAACTCTGCACCTTGACCCTTCTTAGGGCTCATACCATCATTGAGCTATCCATAGTGCCCCCTACAGGTCCCTTCCCTCCAAGCATAACACCTTGCTTTGGTGCACACTCCTCTAACTTTCTGTTTTTTCTAAGGGGCAGGATCTGAAGGCAAATCTTGCCCATGGCACACAGGCAACACAAAAAAATCTTGACAGCTGTGAGCTCAACTACCTTTTTGAGTAAAAATAAGTATGGGCATTATACTTGTTGCTAAATTGATTTTTGGCAGAAAAACATTTTTTAATTAATAAACTCAGACTCTTTAGACTTTATTATTTCATTCTTTTATTTGGTGTATAAGTCTGAATTGGGTTTAGAATCAACTTCTTGTAATCCAATATACAGCAGCTTCTGCTTTTTCACTGTCCATTCACAGACTGGATTCAGGAATGTAACCTACCTGTAAAGTTTTTTAGGAGGTCACCAGGCTGACTTTGTTGTCTGGGAGGGTTGTGTAAACCTCACAGTCTACTCCTGAAACTTTAAAAAATACTTGATGATGGTTGTTAATATGTCATAATAAAAAGCCAACAAAAGAAGGAAAATTGATTTTGTAAACATTAACTAGTGACAATATTACCAGTGCACAAAACTCGCCATCAAAGCAAACACAGACTATCTCATGAAAACAAACGATCGTGGGTGTTACAACATGACAAAAATAAGAAAACACCTAAGTCCTGCTGATAGATGAATGTGGAACTTGAATTTAAATTTAAAATAAAATAAAACATCAGTAAACTAAACTATTTCAAAATAAAGCTACTTGTTCCATTTAAAAAGACGGATGACTGTGTGGTTCAAACTGCAGCCATGTAGATGGCAGGCAGTGAATCAAGGGCTGTGATGAATGAAAACTGTACCTAGAAATTGTAAATTACTTAATGCCTCATAGCTCCTTGCTGCTAATCTCCTTTCGAGCTGGACAGGCAGGAATTTGTTCACATGTGCGAAAGCTGAAGTGATAGTTCGAGTGAACATTTTCCTTACATTTCCATTTGTATCCTTCAGCACCAGTGTCAATGACATATTAGTTTATATGATTTGCAATACCAATGATTTCATCATAGTAAAATAAGTAGGTACAAAATAGGGATGGAAATATTATTTAGTGTTTCCTAAACTTTGGCCGGTTGTGTACCAGTGCAACTAGGAATATAAACAGGTACTATTTTAGAACCTTACCAGTAGCGGTTCCAGGTCCAATGCTCCGTACCTTACAAGCCATATAAATGCATTTGTTTGGCATCGTAAGAGGCCTAAGGTAGCTCAGAGGACCATATAAACGCACAGGCATTCCGGGGGGTTGGGAGTACCCAACCTGGCTAAATATCACCTATCACCTAGTTAGTATTTCGGGCATTAGGTCCTGGGATCAGGTGCGTGCGACCTATGAAATCCCCTCCCCCTCGGAATATTACCCATACATGCAACTGAGTCATTGGCTGTTGCCCTCTGTGAAGCAGGTGCATAGTCCGTTGGCTCTCACTCCGTTTGAAAGGTTTTGCTATCTGGCTCCATTATCCCTGGGCCTTATCTCCCTTCTACATACAGCTTATTGCTGTACCTTCTGCTAGATCGCAGCAATGTATGTAGATGGGAGGCGGACTGAGAGAGTGGCCTTCAGTGAAGTTAAGTCTAGACTGGATTTATTTATGGTCAATGAGGACCTGACCAGCATTTTTACTGACGCCCATGACCAGTTTTTGGAGGTGTGGGACCCCTGGATTGTTTACAGTCATCCTACTTGAGCTTGCTGGCTTTAGTACTTATTTTGTATTCAGTGGTGTTCTGTTTTCAGTGGTATTCTGGAGGATCTGCAGGCTTCAGGCACAGACTTTTTCCCCCGCTCCTTTCCCTATTTCCTTATGTACTGTGTTCACTACAATAATGAACCTACTGCCCCAATTCTTTCCATGGGCTGGCAGGTGTGAGATGCTAAGAATAGTGTCCTACCACAGGAACCAAGGAAGGAAGGGTAACTGCACTACAATGTCACCACTAGTCTTAACATACTTAAGCAAACTTGCTGCTCGCTCGTATCCCCCCTCCCCATAGAACAGAACTGGTACAAACTGTGTGTACATCACACGTTTGTTTATCTGCCACTTTTTTCTGGTGGAAATGATCACAAAAGATTGAGCTTTGATGAGATCAAAGGTATTGGTTTTCTAGTATAATTTCCTTAGTGTGGTTCTATCATTGGGAATGGCTCGGACATATTTTCCATTTTACCAGTGAAGGTCTAGCTAGCTTTGGCTTATGGAAGAAAACAGTTAAAAAAGTGGACCAAGTGATATGGAAGAAAGTAGAATTTAATAAGATGTAGTTACTGCAATAGTGTAATCAAAGAATCTTAAGCCACAATCAAAGTCTTTAGTTTTATCATACTGCTGTTTGGATGTGGGTAATCTCTTTCCTTTTTGGGGACAATTTGACCTGTGAATTAACTGTGCTTTATGCAGTGGCTGTACATTTCATGAATGTAATCATAACTGAAAAGTTCCAAGCAAATAGGAAAAAGGAAATATACTTAGTAGCTTCCCTGGAGCCCGTGGCTTTGGTGGGACACAATTGCTATAAGATATTAATGCTATCCACAAAGCCATCTCACTCTACTAAATATACCAATTTACTATTTTTGTTTTTACTTTTATCTGCTTTCATTGCCTTGCCACCTTAAACCGAATAAGCCATATGTTTAGTATTAATATGGAGTTTTCCCCATGCAATACTTTCCAAATGCCATACTCTTCATGCATCCCTTGTGCCTTCGACCATCTAATGTTTCAAACATGTAATAAAAGTTTTAAATGTTACATTTGACTAATATTGGATTTTTACTCCCACTAGTAAATGCCATGCCGCTCATTATATTGCTTGCCAGCACTTATGGTGTTAAGTTAATATACAGTGCATTGTGGGAAGAGTTTTCCGATTTTATATCTATGGGAATAACCTTTCAACAAAATGTGCCTTTACAGCCCTTCAAAGACGAGATCCTTCCAGGATTCTATCATTGACGGTATAATAAAGGCAGACTGCTGACTTTTATATACACTTTTATTTTCATATAACACATTCATGAATACACAAATAGTAAAACTATAAAAAAAGAAAATACAAAAAGACCAAAGTGGGAATTATAAAAAAAGTGCCTAATGTAAAAAATAGAGAATGAATACTGAGCGGATTGTAAATATTTAGTGCTTTTGTACCCACTGTAATTATTTTGGAATTATTTTTATGACACCACCCAACATGTTGTAACTAAACTATATTTTGTGAAACATAGGTGTTGGGCTTATTAAATGTGTAATAAAGCCAAATGTAGTAGCTTGGTGTGAATTGATAATTTCAGAATAATCAGAACTAAAGGTAAGTTTGCAGGCTAATATTGTGGTTCTAAATCAGTTTTCTCATTACAAGAAAACAACTTTCAATGAAGTCGTGAACTTGACTTTTTCCATAGAGGTGCTTCAGCGCACTTAGGTCTCATTTGGAGAAATGTCAACCATCCAGAGGTGTGTAACAGGCAAGTTGGGTCTGCTGATCTGACATTTTTAGCTGGTTTATCTGGGATTGGGACTAAGGAAGCTTCAGTACATTGCTCACCCTTCATAAATTTGATTTACAGAAACATTTGCGATCCATATAACAATTTTCTGTCCATCTCTCGGGGAGACCCTACTGCTAAACAGAACGAGCTTCAATGATCGCTTAAGGTTCTAAAACTGTACTGGTAAAAACCATGATCTGACTGGGTACTTCTGCAGTTGTATGGCAGACAGAAGGTGAAATCCTCCATATAGTGGGGGAGGCTATATGGAGATTTGAATGTAAACTGATTAGAAGCCAATAAAGAAAACCAATGGCATGCAAAGTACTCCAAGAAATTCCCATTACCGGTGACTAGGCAAATGGGTCAGAGCCCAGGATCAAAGGTGAGTATCCCCTACGGTCATATCAGACCCGCAGCATTGAGCATGCAGGCTCAACCATGGCCCAATCCACTTAAATTAGAGATGTTAGGAACCATTTTTTGCACATAGCTGCATGCAACTGTGGCTATGCCAGACTGCATTTCAGTTCCCAAAAGCAATATCTTGCTTTTTACCACATGGTTGTTGTTTATAAATTTGCACAGCAGCCGCTGGCCATCCATTTCCAGTGCACATCAGCAAGAGCTGCAAAGAACCTGGTCTCACACTGTGGGTCTGATAGACTCCTCACATTCCGTTATAATGTTTTTTTTTCAATTTTAAACAAGTTTACGGTTTTTCCTTTTGCAGTTTTGCAATTGACAGGTCAACATTTTGTAGATGACTGGTCGACATTGTGAGTGGGCATCCTTTTCAATGTATTGATAAACATTTCTTCTGTCACAAGGCTTATCAAGTTTGATACCATGATTGTTGTAGGCCTGTAGGCCAGGGTTCAGGCAAATTAGTCCAGGAGTGGCAAATTAGTTAGCAGAAGAAACAACCATTATTGGTTATGTGTTCTTAAATTCCTAGCAATAACCATGATGAGAGTTCTTTTGTAGTCTGGAGTATTTCATAGAGATATTCTTCTTGAGTTTTCACAGCTTTAATCAAGATTCTCTTCAGTACCTTTATCTACATTTGTCAGTGTTCCTCTTGTAGGGACTAATAAATGTAATGACACTTCTGCATTGTGTGTACTTTTCCAGCAAGGGGGTCTGGCTGAACCATGTAACATTTAATGTAATGTAACATTTGCCATATTGGAAAGTATATTTGTAAGCTACTGAACTTGAGCTGTCAAATTTAAATTGCAGTATTAGCCTAATTCATACTGATTATAAAGACTTTTTATCATATAAAATTGATAAATGCTAAACCTACACTATAAATGGCAATAACTTACTTAGCTCTGAGGAATAATTTCCTGAAAATTGATACCTAAAAATAGGAGCCAGCTTGGTTTCCACTTTTAAACCATTGAAGACATTCCTTACAATTATTTGCACAGCGGTTTCAGTAAACACAAGTAGCAGCATTAAACTTTTCTCTGTCTGACATCACCATTTTTATTTTGAGCCCAATGGACCGTACCAATATCACTTTATCAAACTGAAAGGAGCACGGGGATGTCCTTTTAGCAAATGTGCCCACAGAGCATAGCAAAGTCACTTCCACAAACTGAATGGGCCATGGCAATGTTGTTTTAACAAATGCAGCCAGTAGTGCACAGCTGTGTCTCTTCAGGAAAGCAAATGGGATAAACCCAAGACACACTTCAGTAATTTAATATGTCATGTGACATGTTTAATGACTAAGTTAATAAAATTACTCCTTGTGGAAGGTAAAAAAATCTATGAAAACTGTGAAACAACAAGTGAGCTTTAATAAAATCACTTAATGTACCTTTTCAACTAAAATATATAATAGCTAAGATTACAATGACACCGCAGTCAGTGCTTCGTGCTTTTATCTTCTAGTTGTGTGTTTGTTCATATTATAGGATAGAGTGACACAAAAATACTGTACAGAGTGGACAAGTGTTTTGTAGTTTTATTCTTTATCATCTTAAAGCATGTACATCATGCCTAGCAGTCGGGGACAATTTCTATTTTTAACTTAAGTGCACGTTTTTGAAAATGTGCCTGAAGGAATCCTACGCAAACACAGGAAGAAAGTTCCTTGCAGATAGTGTCCTGGGTGGGATTTCAACCTACTACCCATTGTTGGAGACAACTACAGTCGTCCGCTCTGCTCACATTGTGAGCCTGGTGAAATCTGGTGTTTGGAAATTCTTGTTCCATGTCCAAGAAAACCAGAAATGCCTATTGACACAAGCATTATGTTGCCCATTCCGGCGTTTCTGGCCCTTTCTGGCTGTTCCTGTACCAAACCTACTCTACGCTGTTGGAAAAGACAGAGGGAATAGCTGGTGTGGACTTTTCCCCTGCTGGCTTCCTTATTGGATAATCAACCAACACACCCACCAGACATCTCTAAAAGGTCATACGGACATCAGATAGACATCAGATCACTGTTGATGGAAACAATATTTCAAGGTATTTTCCAGTGACAGGTGAACACATGAGTCCTGTGCACACAGCTCCATTCTCCAAAGAGAATGGATGGGGAAAGATGAGTGATTGGCACCCCACTTTGCTTTCTTCCATAGGAGGGATGGAGTGGTCAGGGCAGATTGATGAACAACGTCAGGAGACCACTGTACACATGTGAGATTTTTGACAAGAACAACTGTTCTTCACAGGCAACAGTAATCTGATGTGTGTATGTTGATTAACCTCTTGGCGCATGTGATTTTGTTTTATGTAAAGTCTGTATATTTTTTACCTAAAATTATGCATAATGCCTAACAGCATGTTTGGCTTTAAATATAGGTGTGCTTTATTGTTAGCAATCCTGATGACAAGACTATTTAGGCAAGTTATCCCGTGCTTACCTATTGATATTATCTTGTATTTATACTTTACCAACATATTACACAGCACTTTACAAAGTCCATAGTCATGTCACTAACTGTCCCTCAAAGGAGCTCACAATCCAATGTCCCTACCATAGTCATATCTCTTTATACAGTCTAAGGGCAATATGGGGAAAGCAAATTAACCTGTATTTTTTATTTGAAATGATGAACACTGTGGACTGTGTCACAAAGTCTGTTTGGGACATGTCCCCAGTGAGGCAATTGTGTGATAATTTGTAATTATTAAGTGTGTATATAAGGTGATGGTTTAGTTCAGTGTTTCTCAACCTTTATACCATGGGCTAATCCTTACTATAATTACTATATCCAACAACCTGTTTGCGCGATCCTCGTGCACTAGAGGTTAACCTCTAGTGCCCCGGGTATTGCACACACTTCTCAATGAATGCAACCACAGCTGCAATCATTGAGAAGATGCCCAGCAAAGGAAAACCACCTGACATTGTAATCCAAGTATCTCTTACAAATCATACATTTGTTACAGGTACAAATGTATCATTTGTAAGAGATACTTATATTACAATGTCAGGAGGTTCTCCTGTGCTCGGCATCTTCTTGATGATTGCAGCTGTGGCTGCATTCATTGAGAAGAGTGTACCATCCCCGAGGTTAGTTAACCTCTAGTGCCGAGGGATCACAGAGGATTTCCAGTTCGGCAAGAGCTTGACCTTGCTTGACTTTCAGTAAGTCCCGAGATCGAATTTAATATTCTCGCTCGCTCATCCCTAGTGGTCGGTAGCCTCCTGCATTGTTGGCCAGTGGGAAGAATGTCACCCTTACACCCTTACACGATCATTGGTGTCACTTAACCCTAGAGCCACATATTGCTCATTGCTCAAGGAACCCCTAGGAACCTCTGGAGGAAACGTGGTTGAGATACTAAGCATGTTCCTACTGTTGCCTTGATAAAGGGGACTGCCAAGCCCCCAAAACACTGTGTCGGTCTTCATGAAACCATGGTAAAAAGCCTTTAATACCCTTTTAACCCATGCCTGCTGACACTATATAATTAACACAGTATTCACTCTGAAGAATAAAACTGGTACTTACAATCATGACAAGGTGTCAGCCTTTCAGCAGTATTGTTACCTTAGCATTGTCAAACAGGACAGGCTTGCTTTAACTGGAAACCTAACATCCTAAATAAATAAATTAATTTGTATCCTTTGAATCTTCCGCTTAGTCTGCAGCAATATTCATATTCTCCAATATATATTTAAGTGAATAGCTGCTATTGTACAAGTTCTGGTACCTGCATTGCTTTCCATTACTAATTCTGCTTGGAATTATGCACTAAAGGCTTAATGTGGAATTGTATTATTCCAATTTGCAATTTATTCTAATGTACAACTTTTAAGTTACAAGAGACCGTGCTGAATGTTTTTCCTATCCAACCAAAGATCTAACAGAACACAGCATAATGTGCATTAAGCATAGTAGCATGAATTAATGTATCAAAACACCAAATTCTATTGCTCATAAATGATTCATTGCAAAACTAATGTGAAATGCCCAAAAGAACTGACACAAAATGGTTTTCTACTTAATATTTCATACTTATAAATGTTAAAATACATAACACATTTGTAGAACTCTTGAAAACAAAATGCCTTTGTTGCCTAACCTAGTTCTAGCTTAGCATTTCACAGTTTTTTTTGTACATAAAAATGCTTTATTCTATTATACATCAAAATAGATGAGTGGTTTAAAGTTTATTTGCTGTCTTGTTAATGCTACTAATAATGGAAAATCTAAATTGTATGCTGTTATTGTTCCTTGGTTATTTGAAATGTAAATATTACCCATTATCTTATCTTTGCACTTATACAGAACAATCTAGAAGAAAACAATATTATTTAAGAAGTTTCAATATTGCTATGTATGTTATGGGTAAACTGGAACTGTCACACAGTAATAACCTAAAAAATTGCTTAAAGCCAAACTTAACCAAAAATAAAAAAAATCACTCTTAACTTTAACCCCGCAGATACCTCGATGGTGCTTGACCTCACCCCGGTATCCTCCTTTGTCCCAGAGTGCAGGAAGAGCATGGGGCCACCATCTTCTTTGGCCTTTTTTTTTCAATACGTCATCCGATCTCGCACTACATTTTATGTAAAGTAAAGATTTTGTGAGGTGTATTTTGGTTCCATTCTTTATGAATTGCACACGAATACATTGTGCAGCCCCATCCAACACAATGCAGGTTCAGGGCAATATTTTAAAAAATATTGTAGTGGTCTAGTAGTCTTTTTACAATAACATATAATTATAACATGTAATAATATTTAAAATACCTATTTTAACTCTATCTAAGAAAGTTTAGATAGATAAAGTCTTATGGAATGTTGGGGGAGAATTGGGAGCACTGTTCTCATTTGTGTAAATATAAGTTTGGCTCAATAAGTGAATTAAACAAAGGGCTTTTAAAACAGGAGAAACTACCAAAAGGTGAAAAGGGTATAAATAATGTATGGTATTATACTGACCATAATGTAAACAGAAAACAAATATATACAAAAACCAGCATAAATTTCCTTAAAACATTCATCTAAAATACGCAACAGCTTTTATTACTTTATTACTACATGGAGCACCTCCCTTGTCCTCCTACACAGCATTACATTTATTATTTGTGTATATAGCACTTCCACATTCATTAATGCACAAAAGACACTAGATTATAGTATTGTGCATTTCAGTACAAACTCTATATGTGTGCATGGACATACAAACACAAGAGTGTTGGATGGATAAGTTTGTGTAGATTTTTCAATGTGCAATTCCATAAAATCCTCCAGTATTTATCTAATGATGTATCTGCATTGCATTTTCAGAGATCTTCTATTCCAATCAATTATATATAAAACAAAAAGCCCTTTTATCTTCTGCTTCTCTGTTCTCTCATCTTCTCACGGGGTCCAATTAGGCAGCTTTTTTAACCTGGGGCATCTCTATCTGATTAGATCCCAGTGGACACAAGAAACTAAAGTGATGAAGGCAGAGATGGAGCTGTGGTATATTCTTATAGTTTCTGAAATACAGTCTTTTCTCCTTTTATTTCCTTATATCATTGTGTATATACATTTATCTCCATTTGTTTTATTTGAGGACTGGGCTTACAGAGATACTATATATATAAGAATATACTATAAGAGGCCAAATACAGCTGCTGCAGATATATAGGTGCAAGAACATACATGTAGTATGGGCAATTGCTTTTTACGGTTAGACAAGCAAAGCTTTGTCATTTTCTCGCTGCTACCCGTCCAATACCCCCTATTGGCCAATTACTATGATCTTAGACTAACTGACCAATAGGAATATGCAAGAAACTGAAGGAGGTGGTCAAGGTTTGGTGTAAAGTGCAGAAGCTGGCATTTGGTTGTTACAAAGACTGGTGCAAGTATGTTCAGTCACCTCTATGTGCCTGCATTTTATACCTTTGGCAGTATTATTTTATATTGCCTGACAATGGGCCTGACTTATTAAGGCTCTCCAGGGCTGGAGAAGATACACTTTGATCAGTGAATCAAGCAAACCTGGAATGGATTTCTTAAAAGTCATTAGCTATTTCTTAGCAAAGGTTTTCAATCCTGGACCAGATCCATTCCAAGTTTGCTAGATCACCCAGCTTCACTGATGAAAATGTATCTTCTCCAGCCTTTGAATTGGAATTTACTGTGTGAGTGATTTCCTTAGCATGGTACAAGCTGCAGGGTAGGCAAGGAGACATTTCAGTCATTCTAGGGTGATTCCAGAAGCTTACATTATTGGACCTTTGTGTAAATGGGTTAACAAAAATATATTTTTAGAGGGAAAATGTTTTTTATTATTTTTTGTTGTGACTTGTTAGCTTCAATAATACTTTTATTTATCACATCAGATAAGGGAATATAACACACCTAAAACAAAATGTTGGCTAAACCAAATCCTTCACCTAAACTTCCTTCTAAACCCAACTGCCAACTAAACCTAAATATTCCCAATTGTACTACCTCACCAAAACCCATTAGCAGTTATTAATAGGTTATGTAAGGCTTAACATGTTATGTTCACTTTGAAATATAATATTATTAGTAATAGAATTCCATTTTCCACTCTGATTTATTACTATTACCAAAACCATCTGACAACAGTTTCCTCTAAAAGACAACACAAGACTTGAAATTCATAGTAAGTAAAAAGCCAAAAAAAGTAGGAACAAATAGATAAAATTGAAATAACAAGAACTAAATGTAAATAAACTTGATATGAATTGGCGAAACATCCTTCTTTTAACAACCTGTTGAATGCATTAAAACCAGACCTCAGACCTTAACAAAGCTTTTTCCTATAAAAAATAAATAACATTGACAAACATTAGAGGTGAAGTAACAAATGTGAAATGATAAATTGAAATGCAATAAATCAATCAGAAACCTTGGAGGACAGAGGGATACACTGGAGGCCTATTATACAAGCACAATATGGGGTTGCTCCTGAAATAATCAATTCCGTGTGACTATTGTTCATCAAACACTTGGAAAAGGTCTGCATGCCTCAAGTAAAACCAGTGGGAATAATTAGTGTCTCTTATTAAGAATAATTAGATCACACAGCTTAAATTCTATCAAATGTTATGCTCTTCTGTAATATTTGCTCTATGTAGGGTTCATAATTCTATTTTAAACCATGTTAAAATAAATGTGTTTATTCCATCATGGAGACAAAATCAATTTTTACTGGTTGATCATAATATTATTTTGGCCTAGCAACTCTACAGCAAACACTAAGATACCATAAAATGTAGAACAGTATCGAATCCTCTGTTAAAGGAGCGAGGGACATCTAGGAGTGTTTGGTAATGAGTAAAGAAAACAATCTGATTTATAAAGTGAGGAGACAATGAGAGCTTTACCACGGGACCTGAAATGGCATTATAGGAACAGGAGTAACTGTGAATAGTTTCTTGCTCCTGGAGGAACATAACATGGACTTAGTTTATATAATACCCCCCCTTTTTTTACATGTCAAAGTATTTTTTTATTTTTGCATTAGTTATGATTGGACAGTTATGATTGCTACTAAACGATTTTTTATGCATGGTTGTTGGCCACCAGTAGATGGTGTTGTGTCCTTAGCTAAAGTGTGTAACTTGTCTCTTGATGCCTAGTTTGTTATACACTATACAAGAGAACACAGTGTCATCTACTGGTGTGACTTGAGTATAAACAGATTCTTTTTCTAATGGTATTTTTAGGGAAAAAAATATCAGTTTATACTTTAGTATATATGGTATATTAGCATTCATTCAGACAGGCACAGGATGCAGCACACCCTCTAGTCCATGTCATGGTTGGGTGGTATTTCTTCTGCATTTGCAATGCCAGGAAAAATAATAAAAGTGAATGTCTAGCAACAACCCAACTGTATAAAAATCATGGATCTTCCCACATGAACTTCTCTATAATTGCAAAGTCTGTGTAACTGACACAGAAAAATATTTTTAATTAAAATAACAGTAATGTATCTGTACTTTATTTAGGCTGGCATACTTATAAAGTGGTGGTCAGACCTGGGTGCCGCTTTATAAGAGCCTATGTAGATTGTTACATTTAGTAGCATTCTCCATAGGAATTAGTGGAGATCAATAAGGTTTTCACAATTTTTTTTATTGTTGCAGTCAATTCATAGCAATGGCCTACAAATCATCAATGATCAATTGTTAAATGCAACAGCACAGAAATGCAAGTTGTGGTGCACTGTGGTCCAATAACCACTGCTGCAAGTGCATTGGTGTTGAATTCAAATGGCACTATAAGACAATGCAATGTGCGGATGGAAATGGCCCATCAGAGCTAGGGACCTGGAAGAAGTGTACAGATCAGGTGTTCAGACTTTGCTGTGACTTCACATGCATCTTGTCTGTTCCAGCCAATGACCTAAATATATTGCAGAAACAGTCAGGGAACTATTTCATAGTACAGGCTTTCTTTATATATATATATATATATATATATATATATATATATATATGTGTGTGTGTGTGTGTGTGTGTG
Organism: Pyxicephalus adspersus; assembly: GCF_032062135.1. NCBI lineage: Eukaryota > Metazoa > Chordata > Amphibia > Anura > Pyxicephalidae > Pyxicephalus > Pyxicephalus adspersus. Next base: position 49,723,201 of record NC_092864.1, on the reverse strand, counting down.
TGTGTGTGTGTGTGTGTGTGTCTATGTAGGGCTGAATGTTTCTCAGTACTGTATAAATGGTAAGATAAATGGAATAGGTGGCCTTTTACTATTAATTATTTTTCTATATTCTTTTCGCATAAATACAATTAATGAGATGCACCTGACCTGGTTTACTAGGTAATATTGTATTGTATATATGTATTTTTAGTGGTCAACCAAAAATTATAATAGGTTGCAGCATGGGCTAGAAATCCTGTCTGCCTTACAGGAGCAGAATAATTTGTCCTGAATGTGACATTCCATAATTGTCTTAGGTCAAACTATTTCTTTACAAGTAAATCTAAATTTATGATTAAAACCAATATATTTACTATGTTTTTACAAGATAAATTATTTTCATAATTTAAGCATGGTTTGATTCTAATGAGAATTTCTGGTTCATCTCGTGTGAAACTGTAAGACTGCTGAGTTGGTCAAGAGCACTGTCAAGCAGGGAATTGAGATAGATGACCTCAATACTTATTTTTTTCTTATCACTCCTATGCTACTTAGTTTTTTTTAATAACTCTGAGGAATGAGTAAACAAAATTACTTGTTAAAACACAGAGCAAAGTGCAATCTAAAAATGTAACAAAGAGACACTGTTGAATGTTTTGCCGTAATTGGTGCGCATTTAGTCTCTGCTTAAGATAAATTGTAGAAGTCTAATGTAAGATATAAGTAGGAATACTATTAAAGGCTAAGTATTTTAGTTTGGAGTAAACACGGATTGGTTAAATCACTAAACTGATTTTTTTAAGGTTGGGCAATACTGTGCACTAAAAAATAAAAGCACTCAGCAAAGAAAAAAGTCTAGAGCAGAATTTCTAACATATCAATTCCTGGGCCATCCCCAAGGGGCAGCTTGTTGCATTTAAATCTAGACACCGATTATTGAACAGAATTTGTTCAAAACCATTTGATATTTCATAAAGCCACGTTTATAAATGTGTGAACAGGTTTTGTATCCTGACAACAGGCCTCTAAATGTGGACAATAGAGTTTCAGAGAAGCCTGGAGCCGAGGGCTGAGGCCATAGGTGGAGGGCTGGACATGAGGGGGGCTCAGGGCCCAAGTTTAGAAGGGTTAATGAGGGATAGTTAGTTTGGTGAGGTCAGGGCAGGATTGTCTGTTTTAAAATATAGGGGTGGGGTTCAGAAATTTATAAGAGAAGGACAGAGAGGAAGTGGGGTCAGTTAGAGAGGAAACAGTGAGGGGAAATTGTCCCACCCTCCCTTGGGTTTATTGGGGGGGGGTTGTGGTGGTGATTTATAGGCTTGGGCGGTTGGCAGGCCCCCGAGGGCGGTATCTGAGTATTGTTTGGAGAACCACTTTAGGTGTGGTGTGGTAGATGTGATTGATAAGACTTTGGGTCACTTCTTTCCCCCACACAAGCTCATGTGTTCTTATGGAGGAACTATACTTGTTGGTAGGTTGTGACCTTGTGAAGGTTTTGCTGAACTGAAATTCCTTTCATTATTACCGAACCCTAGGAACATTTAATGGCTGCACAAACTCATAACAACTTTACCTTGGCCGTTAAGGCTCCCTGAATATTTATGAAGGTACTGGGAATCTTTAAAAAACTTTCCTGTACATGTAGGCTCCAGGGACTTGTTGCTGCTATTAGGAATTCTTACAACCTACAACCTTCCAGCTTATCTTTTACATGCATTCCTTCAATGTATTGTCAAACCTTGGGACTCTCCACTAGTAATTTTATCATAATACATCAAAAAGTCTGAGTCTCTACCCTCCCCTGAGGAAGCCATGTGGCGAAACCCGTCAGAAAAGAGACAACTATACTCATCTACAAGCTTTTGACAATATTTTGATACTACTACCATGTTATTAACGACAGATCTTTTGTCGACTGTACACGTGCTAGATAACAGATCATCAGATTAATGAACCTTCCAGGATGGCCTTTCGGTTGAACGTCCTTGTTTGTTGTTATCTTTTGTTCCAAGTTTCATGAACAGTTCTGATCTCCAGTGTAGCCTATACCATTCCCCAATTCCCCTGATAAGTGATGAACACTTATCAGGCTGGTCACTACTTTATAAATATGGCAAACAGCACAGTAAATCTAACAATTTGTTGTAATTAAGTTTCAGCTACACTGAAAATGCTGATCTTTTCAAACACTTTTATTAATGGGGTGTTATTTTTTTTTTTTTGTAAAAATATTTCCATCTGCCTGCTGAACAGCCTATTCTTCCTCTTTATAACTATGCCCCCTAACCTTGTTTTGATCCAGAATGTGTGAAATACACAATTAGTAAGAATGTCCTACTAACAGATTAACTGAATTAAATAATATTTATTAGTAAGAATTTGTATGTGTAAACGTACTTTATATTGTTTTTATGTTATTTATTATGTTTTCCCTAAGAAGGTCACAAGGTAGGGCTGTCAGTGAAACCTGACCTAACTACAAAGACTGAAACTTATAAGGCTTTGCAAATCAAATGCCACTGACTATCTGTCAGGTTTGTGAAGATATACAACCATTCCTAATTTGTGTGTGCAGAATCTCAGACCCCATAATGTTCACCTCTGTTTAACATTTAAACTCTGGAACACTATTAAGCTGGGTCTTGTAATGGAAATATTTAAGAGTGCTTGAACACATTATGTTTTGTGTGAAATATAATTTTGTGGCCAAAAAACTGTGTTTATGGTTTCATAATGTACAAATGTTAGGTTTTCGTAATAGTTATTTTTCCAGTTAAATTCTTGGACCAGATTTGTAGCTCTTATTTGAAATAATTAGAGAAGCTTTTTTGACATTCTTTTACAGATGTAAACGTTCACACGCCAGAGACACAGATGCCGGGCAGTCATCGCCAGGCGACACAAATGCCGAGCGGGCATCGCCAGGGGACACAGATGCCTGGCATCACTGAAGGACACCGCAGGCACAACTGGAGGACTCAGCAGGCATGTGGGGACCAGGTAAGCATCCCAATTCCATTTAAAATTCCCCCCGCTCACCGCGTAGGGCTTGCGTATTTAGCATACCAAATATAGCCCGATGCCCGCTCGACTTACCCTTGGTTGCTTAATTACAAAGCGAATTAAGGTGTTTGTAGTAATGCCCGCGTTAAGCATTAATACTACCTCAGACGGCGTTTTTAAAGGCGAATTTTTTGTATATCTATATACTGCCGATATGAGAAGCATTGGAAGAATTGACAACATGATGAGCCATAGTTCTGGTACCCCTCTGGTAAAAGTTTTACCTCTGCTCTCCTTTTACATTCTTTCCTCAAGATTGCATATCTTGTTGCTACAGTCTCTCCAATTTATTATTCCTTAGACCTTTACCCATTTTTGTTGCCCATCTCAGGTCTCGCTTTATCCTAATAATGTCAGAATTGTACATATAAATAAAGGGTTCACTAGTTAGTGAACATTCAATATATTGCATTAAATGCCCAGATGCCACATCCCAAATGTAGACTAAATTGATATGTGCAGAGAAATGAGACTTTAATCGCATAAAAAAACTCTTAAAACATTTTATTGGTACATCACATTAAAAAAGTAAACTAGGAGACATTAATTTTTGCAGTGCCCCAGAATGGGAACCACTGTGTCCCTATATTACAATATACAGACATACATCCACTTCTTCATAAAAGTATCAACATAAATACATAGTTAAAACATTATAGTAAGTCTCACAAGAAGTGCCAGTGTATCATCAACGCATTTCGTAGTGTAACATCACTTCTTCAGGATGAAGCTTAATGAGACTAGTCCTGAAGAAGTGATGTTACACTACGAAATGCGTTGATGATACACTGGCAATTCTTGTGAGACTTACTATAATGTTTTAACTATGTATTTATGTTGATACTTTTGTAATATAGGGACACAGTGATTCCCATTCTGGGACACTGCAAAAATGAATGTCTTCTACTTTACTTTCTAATATGATGTACCAATTAAATGTTTTAAGAGTTTTATATATGCCGTTAAAGTCCCTTTTCTCTGCACATATCAATAATGTCAGAATTGTACACAGTTTTCTAAAGGAGTTCTACTACAGATCTATACAACGAAAACAGGACCTCCTTCCTTGTGCTGGTGATTACTGTAGTAATTTCCCCCCAAAATTGTATTTGCCTTTTCCATTGCTTGACCGTGCTTTTTAATATTAACTAAAATAAGCACTTCTAAACCTTTTTCCTCTTTAGTTCGGCCAACACTGTCTCAATATTGTATTCTTTCCCAATATTGTATTCTAGAATTTTTACTTAGTGAATCACTTTCATTTAGAAATAATGATCTGCAGTTTCCTCTGCTTTGAAAAATTTTCTAGCAATGCCAAATCATTGTGCTAGGCATCAAACCCCCTTTGTAAACCTTCTGTAATTTATTTATAATATTTATTATCTATATTTGGTGTTCATGCCCCATACTTTCCCTTCTACATTTTGCGTTATATTACTGTCTTGTTCTTTTTAATCACCCTTACTGTGCCAAGAGTAAACAGAACGGAGTCATACATCAGTTACATGTTTTCTAAAGTAACAGACAGATTCACAAAGGGGAAACCAGAAACCTTGCAGCCTTCTAGAGTATGAGGAAACAGGAGTTACCAATAAATCAGGATAATTAATCTTGCAATAAAAATAATTGTTTACTGTTAAAATAAATGTATCATGCATTCCTCAGCAGACAATAAATTATGGACTTTCTCATTAGCACATGAATTGATTTCCTCTAATTTCTGAGAAGCACACAAGCATGGGACTCGATTAGGTTTAAAATGAACCATCCCTTTTACCAATCTATATATGCAAAGGTGGTCATTGTGCTTTATTTGTCCTGTCTGATGTGCTTGGGTAAGGTAAAAAAAAGATAGAAGTTACCTTTTTCCAGATTCTGCAGTAACAGGAGAAACATTCAGATACACAATGTTTCTTTGTGCATTGTTTAAAAAGCATTCTAAATGTATACATCAGTCTGTAAAAAAATACAAATATGGGGTGCAAACCCTCCTCCTCTCTTCCTTGCATTGATTGTAAATGCTATCATTGGAAAATATGGTGACTGGTAATTTAGTGTTCTGGGACCTCTCATTCCCATCACAAGCCTGGAACAGAGCTGGAAATTTGATGTTTAGTTTTTTTTATAGACGGCTGCCCACAAATTTACATACACTAACAAATCTTATAGACTGATTGCTTAAACAACAGACAGCCCAAAGTTTTTGGTTAGATTTGTATAATATCAGTAGCATTTTAAAAACAATGAAACTAAGGATATGGAGGAACTATTCTGACCTTTTACTGAAAATTCTAGTTGCAAGGCTGTCTCTGGATTTATACTTTCATACTGAACAAGCTATGTAAATAATTTTATCATAATGGTATTGTTTAAATGATAACAATAAACTGAGCTTAGTGTATGTGCTCATAATAACTAGTAAATCACTTAGGGATACATCCTATGTTCTCTGCAAATGCTGAACTGCAGTATTGTGTCAAGAATAAATTAGGGAAATCATGTAGATTTATACAAAAATGTACTAGTTCCAAATAATATGAATTAAAAACAAATATAATGTATATCTAAAAAGTATGTGTATTTCCTGAGTAGAAAAGCCTGAGCCTTGCCAGCAGCTGCATAGAGGGAACCTTGCTCTCTGTGGAGAAGCAGTAAGCTCTTTGCAGAGATCCAAAAAAACTCCTGCCAAATATATCCAATCAGTGGGGAGAATTAGTCACTCTGATTCCAGATCTGAGAATGATACAATATTAATTCTACCCCACACAATGCAATACTAACACTACTCAACCCAAGCTCACCAAGGAACCCTTCCCCACGATATTGCTTACTTACCTCATCATAACACCAGCAGTCCCCTTCAGTGTAGACACCTAGAGCCTGAAATATTCGGCATCTGCCCTGTTATCCCCTATACACCTAAAAAAGAGCCATCAAAAGACTATTTGACAGATTTCAAAGGTACTTGCAGTCACATTTGGTTCCTTCATTCGTCCATTTAGCTGCTTCATATATCGATATACATCTAAGATACCTTTTGATGTGTCAACTCTTTTTAGATAACAGATATACATTTTCCATGTTCACTTTAAATTGAAAATTATCCTTGTGTAATTTTATTTAATATAATGTTTCAAAACAATATTTCCAGCCAAGTTCCTCTTTCCATCAGTACAATCTGCATTGTGGTGAACTGGCAGAACCAATAATATATATTACCATGAACAGTCTTACTTTGTGATAATCTGACCAATCATGGTAAACATTTCAGAAAAATGAAACAAAGATGATTGGGAAGCACATTACCTTTTGTTACTGCTTTGCTTTGTCCAGGTTTACAATACTATATGTGTGAATGTTTTTGTAATTATGATAAGTATAATTTATACCCTTATTCCTAATTTTTTACCAAAATCAGTAGCTAAACTGTACCGTGTAAAATACATGCTCCAAAACTCCGGAGAATTTGGAATAAAATACAAAAGGTACTAATCAGACAGGAGAAAGCTGAAATCAATTTTGTTTATTGAAATCAATGTGAGAGTGACATCCCTTACCACATAAGGTGAAAGATAAAAATAACAAAGCCAGGTAACCAATGTCTGGTCATTTCAATATTGATGTTAGTTATTGATTATGTTGAAAGCATCCAAGGTTAAGTGACATGTTAATACAATTATCCTGGTGTTATTATGTGACCATGGGCAAAATTAAAATGCATTTAAAAGAAGGCTTAACACAGAAACAATGCTTAGAATAAAAAGAAAAACGGAAACTAAATTAGTATTAATATGTTAGGAATATCTTTATCCTTCAAAACTGAATATATTTAAATATATATATATATATATATATATATATATATATATATATATATATCATTACATCAAATCATATATAAATGTAAACAGCTACTTATAGATATAAAAATATTATATATAATATATATTAGGCTTTATTCAGACTGGTGGTGAGGCTATAGTCAGCTTCATTACAACAGTGACCCACTACCTATGGCAAGCTACAGGTTTGAAGCAGCCCTATTACTTTGTACATACATCATGGTACATTGATGGCCATGTTTTTAGCATGATCTAAATTGTTACAGATCTGATTTAATACAGTGTATCTGTCTAGCTTTTTAAGTGAATGGATTTGATTTTATTATTTATTTGTTTTATTTGTTTCAGTGAAGGCAACCTGCCTATATATTTTGCCATCACATGGTCAGTTTAAACTGCTTTTATTTCCAATATAGCACATGTTACTGAACCTGGACCTAGGACCAAAGAACCTTTATTTCAAGAACAATGTTCTCCTATCTAAATTTGAAGGGTTATTTGTAATTCAGCTATTTTGCATACAGGAAGACTGAAAATAATCTCACACTTTAATGTTTTTTGTGAAAGTATGTGTAGCAGTAGCTATCCTGATTTACATTTAATTCATATTTTACTCAGAGATGCAGAGATCTATTAATACTGTTCTCAATGTCATGTGCAGTTCATAACTATGTCCATACTTGTTTAATGAAATAGGCTTATTTTTAACTCAGTTAGGCATTTGGCTGTAGACTTTAATGTTTCACTTTAATGTCACATGAGCCACTATGCTAATAGCAAAATTAAATACTTATTTCAGTCTTAATGCAGTAGAATCAAGGATCTACAAAGCATTTTCTATTCAAGGTAGTTCAAGACATAAAATATTGCTCTTGGGTTCGTAATGTTGCATAGCCATAGTCTGATCTCTCTTTAACAGCAAATAATTGCACGTGAAATCAATGGTTTTCCAATTAGAATGTAAAACAGAAGGATTTCATGGATAAATGGCATTTCCCTAGTAAAGAGAGGGCTAACATTTCTGAAAAACACTAATTCCAATTCAGGCCCTGTAATTGATTTATGAATCTTCTGCTCAGGATCCTAGCACTTAATTTCAATGGTTAAAGCCTAAAGAATTAGTGTTGTATTTTGTTCAGCTTATATTACAATAATTTAGTTTTATTGTTACCTGCATCCCATAATAGAATAATTAATAAAATAACAAAGTGTATGTAATGAAAAACATTTGTATTAGATTACCTACTCCTCATTGATGTTCTATAATATTTACTTTAGCTACAGTCTAGAAAACTTAATGCAGAACTAAAGCTAAAAAGTTCAAAAGACAGGTGCAAATAAATAAACTTATCTGTCTGTCCTCCATCGCAGGCTCCAACTTTTTCACCTTCTGGTCCTCTTCTGAATTCAGGGTCTTTAATGCACTGATTAGCCATGCCAGGAATAACAGTAATTCATTCCTGGCAGCTGGGCATCCCCTGCATTGTACACTGGGCTGTACTGGTTTAAATATTAAGTTGGTAGAAGATTTTTTAAACTTCTATGCCCATAATTGGATGTTGTGCTTTACTTTACTTATTTTAAATAAGAAAATCTTTTACAATGTAGGTCAGTTTCATAATTTCAATGGGTTCTATTTACAGCTATTTGCAGTTATATATTGCTCTCAATATACAATTTGTTATACATTGTAACACATTTGTTAGTGTTTGGTGTTTGGTGGATGGGCTGCACAGTGACTCAGGGGTTAGCACTATGCCTTTCCAGCACTATATCCCAGGTTCAAATCCTGGCCTAGACATTAGCTTTTGAGAGACAGCTAGTCACATAACTATGGACTTTGTACAGCGCTATGTAATATGATAAAGCTATACAACTACTGTGTAATATTAATAAGGGTGTTAAGAACAAATAAGCATATGTGTTTGGTAGATTTTAGAGTACTCTTCTGGGCACCCCCTATTTTTTATACAGTGTTGCGTAATATGTTAATGCTACATAAATACTGTTTATTGATAACAATATTATTATTATTATTCATAATAGGAAATAATAATGAAAAAATGACTACTGAATGATGACAGCTGTCATTGACAGTATTGTAGAGCTCAGCCAATCCAGATGCTGGATTTTGGCAGTTGTCACTGTCTGATGACCTGATGAATAATATTGTACCTGTACCAGGTATAACAATGTTGGTTCAGAGGAAGAAGGTATGTTGTATAGGTTTTAGGCTAAATATTGGCTTCAGTGGGGATGGTCTGAGTATACGTTAAAGCAGAACTAAATTTAAAAAAAAATAACACTTACCTTTACAAATGTAAAGCAGTTGATCCCTCCGCAAACCAAGTCTGGTAGGTCCCATGCTGTCCCGCCTTCATTCTTCTTTCCAGTATGGACAGAACAGCAGGCATGGCAATCACGCAAGAAAAAAAAAAAATTAAAAAATAAAATTAAAAAAGTCTAAATTCTACTGCACATGCATGAGCCACTTCTTTATGTTAAAAATGTGGTATTTTTTTTAAACACCAGCCATTCCCAGTCAGGGTTCCTCCAGCTGTTGCTCGTGGTTCTTTACACAGTGGCTTATTGACCTTCCTGCATAGTTTTGGTGTCAATACTACTTGAAAGCACCAACAGCATGAAACCAATCACCAATTTACCTGTTTTTAAGGGGAAGAGGATGTTCTTCCTACAATACACTATGAAATGGTTTTAGCAGGAGTTCCTCTAAACTTGAAAAATCTTTTAATTGTTCTGTGAGGGTAAAAAGCTAATTGGGGAAAGTTAATATACATTATACTTGGGCTGTTTCACGTTATCTTTGCAGTAAACAAACTGTTCTTTGCCACCTCTAGAGGGCGCTCTTTGGAGACAGGGGATTTACACTGCAATAAATAATATTCAATCTGCCAAATGTCAAAACACATCAGGATGCCCAGGAGGTTGCAGGCAGTAATGCTGGAATCAAATCTTACCTTCAATATTTCTTCATATTTGCATTGTTATGTGGCTGGTAGAACAAATTAAAATCTGCAATTTGCAGTTCTACTTACAAACAGAAAAAACAACAGACGTAACTCCCAAAGAAAAATAATCAGTGACAAATCTTTATACCCTGGCAATATATGCATAATTCAATGACAAACTATTAACCAACTATATATATGGATCTATTTCCATTTCTGCCTCTTTGCAAAACTCTATTCCAATCCGTTAAAACAGTGGAGCTCACGGACCACTAAATCCATGGACTCTGGAATGCGCATGAGGGGGGAGTCGTGTAACACTCAAAGGGGAAAAAAACTTCCCTACAGAGTGACATCATGATGCCAGAACCCGCCCACTCTCCCATCGCTGGACTCAACGAACCTGCGATACTTTTGGGGGACATGGTCCGCGGCTCTGGCCTGTGTACCCCCCCCAGTGGGGTCCTTCGCCTGACTTCGATGGGGGGGGGCGGTGCCAGGGCTGCGGATCACCAACATTTGGCGACCGCTGCTTTAAAACATCACATACAAAAGGGGCATCTATATACAATATTCCCGGTATATTAAAGAAGTCATCTAAGGATACATTTCATGAAGCCTACTACTGGCTTCAAACCAGAAATGCATTGGCTGCTGTACATTGGGTTACTGTAAAATGATTTCCGTTGCAAAATGTGTTTTATTCAATTGAGTTAAAATGCAACACAGCCAAATTGCAGAATACAGAACTTTTTCACAATGCCTTTTAATTCCAATAAACTGGTGTAAACTTGTCTTTCTGCAAACACTGGGTTCAAATTACTAAAATAATATATAATGCAAATAGGCTGAAACTGCTTTCACTTTAAAAATCTAGTAATGTCCTATAATCTCTTGTTTTTATATATTTTCTTGCTAGTAATTGGGCATGTGAACATACTCTACTCCAGTGTTTCTCAACTGGGGTTCTGTGGAACCCCAAGGTTCCTCCAGGGGTTGTTGGGGGTTCCTTGAGTAATGAGAAATGTGTGCCTCTCTGGTCAGTTTGGGTGACACCAATGATCTTTTTGGCTGTCTGCAGGTATGACATGCTTCCCACTGACATCCAATGTAAGGGGGACCACCACAATAATGTACTGTAAGCTGTGGTTTATTATTAATTATTATCCAGTATTTAAATAGTGCTGACATATTACACAGCACATTACAAAGTCCATAGTCATATCACTAGCTGCCCCTCAAGTGAGCTCACAATCCAATGCCCCTACCAAAGTTGTATGTGTTTTTAATACAGCTTTTGGTCTCTTTATTTGTAGGGAAGCGAATTAAACTATCTGCATGTTTTTGGAATGTGGGAGGAAACCAAAGTAAACACAAGCAAACACTGGGAGAACCTGCAAACGCCATGCAGATAGTGTCCTGGCTGAACCTAGGGCTGCAAAGGCCAGAGTGCTAACCTCTGAGCCACCGTGCTGCTCTATGGATATAATAGTTATAGTGGGGGTTTCCTGAAGACCTAATTTTTTTAGGGGTTCATCCATGTAAGAAAGATTGAGAAAGGCTGCTCTACACCTAGTAAATCAATTCTAGGTGCTTTATTTAGCCCATACATTTTTTTTACATTTGTAATGCGGGCAACGAGATGATAATGTGCCTGGTGATTAAAAATGTTATTTGGCAATGTACAATCATTATTGACAATCAGTAAAATGCCAAACTTTCCAAAGAGCAATATAACAGAATGTTGACTTATGCACAAACTCATTAACCTCCAATTGATCTAATCCTAGTGTGAATGAGGCCTAAAGCTCTCTTAGTAAGTGCTTTCCTTGTGTGTACTCTATAACCAATCCACCGTACGTAAAATTTAACGAAGACCAACCTATTTTCAGGGACCATTTCCATATGTTAAGTAAAATCCTCTAAAACTCCCTTAAGTACTAAGATGTAATATTAAAAAAGAGCATATCCATAATTTCCACCATGTAAAGTGTTATGTTTTCTTAAAACTGTCTTTTCACCTCATTATAGCCCTTCAAATTGGAGAGTGATGTCATGCTTGACCCAGCACAAGCATAAATGATACTGAATGTTTCCCTCTTAAGTTCCTGGCTCATGCAGTGAAAAGGAGCTTAATATAAAATTCATGTCCTGATGACAGATTTAGAACTTGTTATGGGGTGTTATAGGCTGCAACTGTGCTCTGCAGGCACGCAGGACACATACCCCTCTTTTGTACGCTAAAGCCAGTGATGACATAGCCGCTCGCTGGAGTTATATGTACGTTACATATTACCTTTGTCTGTCTACAAAATTAGTCAAGAGGGAAGCCGTAAATCTGACAAAGAGTTTTACTGAGTGAATAAGCCTAATATTAATCAGTGGCTCGAGGCCTGACCACTAATTTCTAATCATACTGTATTTCTTGTGCTCCTGGGGAGTGAAGCATGTAGACAGGGCTGTTGCACATAACTAGTAAAATGTGCCCTTTACACTTACAGCACTTAAATTCTGAGGGAAAAATAATATATATATCATCCATACAGCGCTAAACTGTAAATCTCCAGGCAGCAAGGTAACAAGATTTCAGACACACACCTTTTTTTTGGCTTTTTCCAAGCAATTAAGTAAACAGCGTTCGGAGATTGCCTCTCGGGCAATAAACCATGACAACGGATAAAGCTGTAGGGAGTCGGATTTATTTCATAGGAAGCCAGCTTCAGATGTGATTGAAAACATAGAGAATTGGGTGATAGCAAAAAAAAATATAATTAAAGAGTTTAACAAAAATAAGTGGTATAAAAAAAGGTCCAAATATAGTATGGCGTAACTGCTGTGCAGCCATTGACCAGTCTGGTTGAGCACCATTCTGCTCCTCCCCACCCACTGTTATAGGTTAATGTATATTATTAGGGATTGCTCCTAACAAAAGCAGCCAATGGGAGTGCTTTCCACTGTTTACAACAACAATAGGCAGGGTTGGCAAGTTGCTGAGTATTGTCATTGCATTGGGTGTCTATTTTGAAATTCACCCAACTTTCACCAAAAATTTACCTTCAACAGTACATACATCACAAGAACAGTTAGCTGAATCGTGGGTGAAATCATGGGTACATTGTTAGATAGTTAGTTAGGTTGAAAACAGTCATAAATCCATCATGTTCAACCACTAGGGAAATAAACATATCCCAGATAAAAACTCTATAGACATAGTTGATCCAGAGAAAGGAAAAAAAACCTGGCTCAATTTTCCCCAACGGGAAAAAAATTCCTTGCTGACGCCTTGAGGCTATCAGATGTTCCCTGGATCAGAAGTCTCTGGTGTCTTTACTTTAAAGCCTTAATACCCAGTTATATTCTGTGCTTCTAGAAATGCTCCTATCTTTTTCTTAAACCAATCTATAGTACTTGCTGAAACTACTTTTATTATTTACTACTTTTATATAATTACTATGTATTAAATAGACCCCATAGACGTTTTGACAATAAACAAGCTAAATATAATGATTCCAATATGTGTCATCTTCCATGCACACAAGTTGGTAAAGTAAAAAAAAAAAAATTTTAGCAGTTTTAAGTATTTACCTTAAAATCATTTAACTTGCATTATATTTATAACTATTATGATGTGATGGAAGTTTGGGACTTCTGATGTAAATGATCCCTTAGAACTGGAGAGTCACATTTGAGTCAATAGAGTCACATTTAGAAAATACCCTGCAAGGCTGAAGGAAATGCTAAGTCATTCATTGTTATCTCACATGTTGTAATACTTTTTGCTGCTATATTCCTTTATGGCCCTTTATACCTTAAAATAATGTGGCATAATCTTTCCTATAAAATATGACAAATACATGCACATAGAAATTTAGATATATAACATTATAGTGCTGGGATAAAAGGTTTATGGTATTAAAACTAGTGTCTGTTAAATGACTCTTTTTATTGACAGCACTGAGCAGTACATTATTTTCTTTCCTGGCACTGTGAGACAGTGAATATAAAATTCTAACGGGGATTTTTCCCTCCTATACCAAACATGTTCAGTTTGTCTGGTAAAGTCCCTATGTTTTCTTTCAGGCATTTTAGGTAGTCCAGCATGATAAATGTTTGAGAAAAATGCAAAGCACTTCTTTTTTTTACCGGTAAAGGCATCTGAGCAGCTGAATTTCTAAAGACTTTGTTAGACAGTTCTAAAGGGATGTAAAGGACTGAGCACAACTTTTATATTATTTCCTGAAGATCTTTCAAATTGAGCAATGCATAGCTAAAACTTTTAGTTAAGTTTAGGATGATATAGGGAAACCCTGTTTTAGTTTTTCCGTATGTCATGGTGTAGTCACCACGTAAAAATAGAGAAGATATTTTGCTAATATGGGATTATGGTCAAAAAACTCAAAATATATTTAAAGATTTTATTCCAGGATTAATTACTATTGAAACTAGGCAAAGTGAGGTATGAATTTAAATTTAGGCACCCATAATATTAGGGAGGTTTACATTTTAGTTTCCTGGAAGGGTGGAAGTAGGAGTCCTGAAGGTCAAATCACATGGGTCAAGAACCAGCTAAGGTCCAAAAGTTGCTTGACATCAAAGTCCAATGCCAACTACTCAAAATTCTGTCGGAATGAGGTAGTACTTAGGGGTAATGATGGGGTTTTCCATAGATATCAGCAAGTTAAATCCCCTACCACCCTCTTCTATGTCCAGGGGATATCAGCAAGGTTAGAGATAGGCAAATGTGCTTGGGTTCTTTCCAGGTTCCACAAACATTCATTGAGGCTCACTCAACATGGTGTGGTTCAGTGTGCAACTGCTCCCATGTGGAGAGGAAGAGCACAAATGGGTCCGTATAGCATCCTTGGGGAAAAGGGAAAGCTGGTCTTCTCAGACATTGTCATTTTGACCTTTTAGAGAAGACATCCCCAAAACTTCCACCCATAAAAACATGTTAACCATGGTAGTTTTTTTTTCTATTCTCAATGATTTATATTATCTAATGATGTTTACCCTGATGGAAGCTTTTTTTTTTAATAGATCCCTGCCCCTCATAGAATTCTAATTGTGTGGATTTTCTTGCTTCAGTACTTTATTTTACTGTCCTGGAACAATCATATGTAGAGAAAAGTCATTATAAAATCAAAACTGATCTAGATACTTGCTACAGTGTTTAGAAAGTATTAAACCCGTAGGATCAGCCTGACAGCCAGGGAACTGGCAGCTTTAAATTGCTAGGTTAGAAATATCAGCCTCCTTATGTTCTTTGTATATTTTCCTTTTAAATTCAATGACAGGTTTTTGCAAATATAGGGCAGAATTCCTCTCTAGAGTGCTCATTACCAATAAAATACATCTGCTTTTCTATACCTCCTTCCGAGATTTATATATAGGACCAGTGTGTTCTATATGTAAATGTTTTCCTCTCTGGCTACATTTAATGTGTAAATATGATCTTCCCTGTTTTCACATGCAGATATTTATATCAGTTGACAACAAATGACTTTCCTTGTTTTTCTCTAATACTCCCTGTGATGCACATTATTATGGTAATTTAAAAATGGAATCTATGGTGAAAAAGAGGATTTGATAAATGTATTGCATCTCCCTGCTTGCAGCCCTTGTAAATTCACTACCTGAGGGTGAGCTGGATTAGACTTCTTATTCAACAATCATCTCAGAAATGTATCACTCAAACACTTTGCTTCTTTCATTACTTCCTTGCCTAAAGGATCCTAGCATCTCATCACATGCAATAATTTACTTTTTAAAAAGTATACTATGTTAGCAATTTATTGTAATTTAATCTGTTTTCTCCCTGACATTTTAAAGTAATTATTATACACAATTTAAAGGTGACCTATTTTCATTGCCAAAGTTGTTCTAAAAATGCTAACTGTAAGCTGATTTTCTGGTGTCAGTACTGTCAATCACACACCTAAAACAAGCATGGAGATATCTGGGCAACACTTAGCTGAACACAGGAGCTGCAAACTACTTTTGGGCCAGAGATTCAGTAAGAATCAAAACTGCGTAGGTCAGCAAAACAAATTTTCTTGGAAAAGGTTCACTTTAATTACTGATTACATAAAGTGTATCTATATCAAACATTTGGTTTTCAGTTTTGAATAGAGTGGGGAAGGATAAGAACTCCTATAAACTTTTACTGCAATTGGAGGATCCATTGAAGAAATTCTTTTTCTTCCTTTCTGGAAAAAAGTTGTTGCATCAGGGAGTGATGGAATGTTTTTAGCAGAGTTTCTAGGGCTAGAACCTTTGTGAGCTTTTTCTGGATGTCTGTTTCCCTGCTGCAGATTTTCCTTCACTTTATGTCTCATAACAGGTTGTCTAACCAGAACAGCAGTGAGGGTAAATCTGTAACCGAGGCCCGTACTGGAGGGAGGGACTTTTTGGGCAAAAAGTTCTTCATTAGAGTATTGAACTTTGCTTCCTAACACTTTCATCCGTGGGTGGTACTTTAATTGTACAATATACAGTTTTTGATATGGCATAATGTAATAGCCATACGAAACAGAAGAAGATCTTCATTGAAATCCCTTTAGCTGCCAACACAAAATGTAGTGGACATGGAGACATTCATATTATCTCCATAATCCTTTTCCTTTAGAATGCCACTTTTATGCAGAAAGGTGTATCTGGTGTGGCATACTGGTACACAGCTGTGCATCACTGGAGACTTGTTTTACCAATGAGAATTCCTGTTTAGGAAACAAGGATATGCTGCAGCATCCTCTAAACAAAGAATCGTTTGCTATAATCGTTTTCCAAGTGTATTGTACACTAGGCTTGCAGCCACTGGGCCCCATCTCAATTTTGTTAGGCTGCGTACACACGTGCAATAATTGTCGTTGGAAACAAACGATCCACAAAGATCATTCCATAATTGTTAACAAAAAAGGTGCACAATGACTGGTCAATGACACCAATGAATGAGGAATCTCGCTGGAAATGAACGACCATTCCGGCGGATCTGATTGGGCCATGATCGTTCGTAATCTATTGTGTGTACGGTCATTCAGTGATCGTGGATTGTTCTATGATACACTTTCTCCTGTACATGTCACTTCCTGCATCGTTTGAACGGTCAATCCTAGTGTGTACATTATTGGTGGATTATATTTGAACGATCGTATCACTACAGCATGTACAGAATTGTGCAGAATACGATCGTTAAAAATAATCAGGAATAATCATGGATTGTTCGTTTTCAAACAATAATTATTGTGCTTGTGTACCTAGCCTAACTAATGAGAATGGTTGACCTAACAGCTCTGGTTCAAACCCCCTAACACTATCAGTTTCAAGATTTTTTTAGGGATCTGTATTTATAGTGCTGTTGCCTTCCACAGAAGAACCCAAAGTAGACATAATTCTAATGTAATTAAACATTTACATACAATTTTCTATGATCTGCAGAAGCTGTTTTGAAGCTTTAATGATCTATGAATGACAAATCTCTATGCATCTACCCAGAAGAATGTAAAACTTGCCAGCTTAGTCTAGCTTTCAAACTGATTCTCTCATCACTGACCTCTAATACTGTGCAGTATATGCTAAAGGTCCTTATAATACCCTAGTATATCTTTATGTTTACTACTAATATTCTTTTGTTATCCAGGAACCTGCAATCAATCAACCTAATGTAAAAGTGGCCACACATGGGTAGAGATTACAGCACGCTACAATAATTTTAGGTGCTATCATGCAATAGTTGCACGGCCTATGAAACGTAAATCAGCATATTGGCAGACCGCATGAGACTTGCGTTGCTAGCAATGAAGTAAATAGAATTTTTCATCTAATATTCTACTTTGCTGATAAAGCAGAGATGAATAGAGGTGACCCAGGACTCTGAAATACTACATACGCAGTATTGTTTTGGGAAGTATTACACTTACAGCACTTAAATTCTGAGGGAAAAATAATATATATATCATCCATAGAGCGCTAAACTGTAAATCTCCAGGCAGCAAGGTAACAAGATTTCAGACACACACCTTTTTAGATTGGAAGTATTGGGAAGATTACCAGACAGGGTACAAATATTGAATATGTATTTCAGGTAGGCAGTAGAAGGCTGTTCAAAGATCTGATAATTGTTGCCTAAAGTTGATATTAAACTTAACAAGACATTATTTAGTTTTCTAATGCTTATCTTTTCTATCTTCTTTCAGCTACTTTGTTTCTACATGCACCCAACCTGGTGTTAGTTGCACACCATTGGTCGATAATGGCTTCCTAATAGCGACATTTGGTAAAGGCTTTTCCTGTGCAATGTCTCTATACAGTTATCTTTGGTCTGCAGAAGTGGCTATTTTAGGATGACAATGTAAGAGCACAGTTTGGAGAATAAATAAAACCTGTGTCTTGTACTGATGTCCCTCACGCTGTCCACACCAGTTTTTTGCAACCATTGTTGATACATTATATGTACCTCAGTTCTCATGATGGCCTTTTTACATTTAATATTTTATTGCTAAATGCTTAGTTATCTAATACTATAACTTAAACATAAATGTAATTTAGTAATGCCTTCTAATAAAACCAACCAAAAATGCTACTGAAATGGTCCAGATTCTATTTTAATTGGACAGCAGACTTTTCTTTAGACCAAAATATTCACTATTTTGTGGTCCCATCAACAGAAAGTCAATCTTAAAGTGAAATTTAACATATGTTGTTGGGAATGAGCTCTTGCTATGATGTGAAAGTATGACCATATGGCAGGCTTCATCTCATCCTGCTCTGTCCTCCAGCAATTATGGGTCCAGTACCCTTTAAAGCTATTTCCCCCTACCACCTCTTTTTCTTCTAGGTCCTGTTGCAAACCTCTTAGGCCAATGGGTGGTCGACAATGATGTAACACTTGTGCAAGCATGCAGGAGTTACAACATCACTGGCCCTTCTATTTTCACCATGCCAAAAAATGATACCTTTTGGTAAGTTTTTGTTCAAATGAGCTTAGCTCCACTTTACAAAATACGTGACAACTGCACCCCAGGACCAAATTCAAAAGTTCTGCTTATTCAAAAACTTGACAATCTCATCGGCACAATCATAGAGGCTCAGTTCAACTTCAGTTGCTTGTTTAAGAGGTTTAAAGGTTAATAAATGTACCCTATTCCCCACTCTTTTTCCTTTCATTCTGCTTGTAAAATCTCTTTTTTGCCATCCCTGTGGTCACAGTCCCTCAAACGTCATCATGTACAATAATTGCCATTTTGGTGATTGGGTTTAGATCTGTGTTGTGTTTGGGGGTAGGGGGGGCTTGCTTGAATCAAAACAATGTTTTTTTAAGGTTTTCGGACACTGGACTGTATGCTTGCAAGTTTCCAATTGTAAAAAAGAGAAGTAAAGGGTTAATTGGGTTTATTTCGTGATTTTAGCTGTTCCTCGTTAAAAAAAATACTATCCTATTTTATTTCTTAATCTAGATTGTTTTTTTTTTTTTTAATATTTTTATTTTTTCCTTTTTAACTTGGAATGAATCCCAGCGGTGGTGTGCCAGATAGCCCCGCATAGCACAAGTGGCGGTGCAGATGGTGTGCCATTTGAGAAACATCAAACTCATTTTGTAAACACTGCGTAGGAGTAAAAACAACCAGCAAGGTAGTGCGCGCATTCCACAAAGGGTATATCATTTAAACCTCTGCAGAAACATACGCAGCAGCATCGCTGTCTAAGCACTATCACTCCCCTCAAAGGTGAAATGATTTAGAAGCTTGCAGAAACTTAATTTTTCTTGATCACCGTGTGGAACCTGAATTTTTAACGGCAGGCGTAATTAATTCTTCTGATGTTAATCATCAGGGCTGGTCTGAGCAATTATCAGCCTGGTGCAGCTGGGGCAGGGATCAGACATGAAAAATTAGGAAAATGAATCAGCAATAGGGTGGCAGATTTAATCTGCATCACGAAAACAAAGTTAAAAAAGGAAAAACCGAGCTGGATTCAGTGGACGCTTTTGTGCCAACGCGCGCTGACAGAACTGAAAAATGTTGCCGGTGTCCAAAGTGATTGGTAATTACCAAGCCATTGAATTTTTTATTGTCAATTTATCACTGCGGTGGAGGTTAAATTTAACATCTTCTTTTAAAGGCATCAGTCCTAGGAAAAGCATGCTCGTGGTCACGTGACTCGCAGGAGTCACTGAAAGGTTAATCAGGTACCTCTCAGTCCTGTGTGTGTTCCAAAGTCTCTTCCTCTAATATTAAACAGCCTTTGTGCTGCCAGGGTATCATTCTTATTTCAGGCACATATCAGCTGCCTGTCCAGTTAATCAGCATTGTCCTTTTGTAGTCAAAACACAGCAGTTCCTTCATAATCTTCAGCATTGCTGTATCAGTGTGCATTGTTCTGTCATTGAAACAATTATGTTTAAATTGTCTATATGCAATATATGTATTTGTTTATTAATATTTTATTTTTTATTAGGATTTTTTATTAAATTCTACAAAATATAAATATATAAATATTCTTTAATTGAACACAGTGTATCTGTATATGAGCAGGTCATACCATTTGCAAGAAGAGAGGGTCCCAAAGCATGTATAAAGAATGAAGCCATGTTTGCATTAATAGCTGCAATTTGTTATCCACCTTCCCCCATGTCTAAAAATTGCATAGATCAACCTTTGGCTTGTTACAACTTCTAAGGCCAAGAGACAAAACCTTGTGAATTTGGCCATGTTAATCGTTAAGATCACAAAATGTGTGAGTCCACTGTGGAAGAAGCTTTCTCTAGGGGATATCTCAGCTGCAGGCATTGAGTTATTACCTCGGAATACAAAAGACGATCACGTGATGTCGCTGTCACTGGCAGTGCTGCTGTATTGCTGAAATCCTTTTGCACCCATTGTAAAGCATAATTAAACTTGATGTATGAAAAATTAGCTGCGGAGTGACCTCTGATTGTTTTATAAACATGGAACGTCCTTCCTTTTTGACAAATCGTGATTTACAGGTTTGCAATTTTTTAAGTATTGCATTAGGGAGGTAATGTAAGGCTTTGAATATCAATTAAAATGACATTTTATGTGCTATTATATTTTAATAAATTGTGTGGCAGCTTAAAGTGTGTGTTGGTTCTAGGATAGCACAAAAAAATAAATAAAATAAAATTACAAAATGCCTAACCACCAGCGACTATTTCAAAAGCAAGAAATCTAAATTGATTTTTAAAAGAATTTTAAACACAACATTTTTATGCATATCTCCATTTGAGATTGTTGTTCTTGCTGCTCTGGCTAGCTTTAAGCACAAAAAAAAATAATTATATATTAGAAATAATGTTTTTATTATGGATAGTCCAGACTGGCATTTTCATACGTTAGGCATTTGACAGGAGTGCTTATGAAATTATTGTTTTACCTGCGTGTGAGTTTCTCAGGTATAGTCATCACCAATAAAATTAAAGTGTACCTATACTGGGTATAGGTTAGGGTATAGGCTATATTTCACTTCACCCTTTTATGTAAAGTAAAAATTCTGTTTGTTTTTTTAGCGGGTGCAGCACCGCCTGCTAGATCTCGGCGGTGCTAGAATGAATGGGAGCACAAAGCCTCCCGGGATACCTACGCCAGGCATTCCAGAAGGCTCTTGGGCACTCCTTCGGGCATGAGCAGAAGGAGCCTTTTTGCTCAAAGAGAAAAATTTGCCGATCTCAGACATGCGTAGTGAGATCGGCAAATTAATTTTCATCCTACGTCACCCGATCTCGTGTCTGGGTCAAGTGACATAGGATGAAGAACCAGGAGGAGAAGACGAAGATGGTGACTCCTGGAGCTCCGGCTCTGGGACGAATGTCGGGACGGCCCAGGACCAGATGCCGAACACCCGCAGAGTGATCGGTCTGCCCTGCCAGATTGAGGGTAAGTGTGTTTTTGTTTTTTGGAGTATAGTTTCTCTTTAAATTGTAAAATTTGGTGAAAGTGATGTACAAAGTTCAAATGCCCTATGCCAGCCAATCCTTGATCTGTTCTCCATAAACTTATAACTGATTCGATATAACTGCCAATTTTATTTGCTAATGTTGACCAGGGAAAACTGACACCTTGACTTAAAGTTCAACAAGTTACCTTGATAGAAATTTTATCGGTTACAAGAAATCCTTGTGCTGAAACTGAACACTTGCTTAGAATGATGGTAAGGTTGTGGTGCGGTTCCTGCTCCCTTGCGCCCCTGAAACCTGCCTATAGGTTTGTCTTACTTTCAACTGCCCATGGGGAGTGAATTTGGGTAGTAATGATCAGCTCAGTCCCACTGTAAAATTGCTGGTTCAACAGGAACCAGAGCAGCTGGTCCTCCATAACCACAGGGGACCCACTGTAGCCATCACTAGTTGAAAGCTTCAAATAAATATATAATATATATATAATATAATAATATAAACATACATAAGATAATCATTGGTCTGCCATGGTCATGTGCAGCCAAAATGACTAGGAAAAGTTGGGGTGCAGATTTGTTAAACCACTAGGGCTTTATACCTTTTTGAGGTGTGAATCTTTTACTAAAAAGATCTTGTTACCCATTTAAAAGTAAAAACAAAGAAAAAAAAAGTAAGTATTTAAAATGCTCATATGTAGTCTTTCTTGTTTCCTTAAATTAAGTTTCTCTTACCTAAATGCCTTGAAATGTGTAAGTTTTATCATGCCATTGCCATTCAGTTCCTTGGCATAGCCCACTTCAATCTCTGGGAGTGTCCAATTACTGTCTGTGCTGGCCTAGCTTCTACACTATATATATATATATATATAGAGGAGTGTATTTCAATCAGAATATGTAGAACCCTAGTGTTCTTCCCAAGGTTGCTAGGGGTTCATTAATCAACAAGATTTGGAGTTCTCAGGCCAGATACCACTGCCCACTTTTTGGCCATCTGTAAGAATGACATTCTTCCCACTGGCCGGCAATATTAGAGGCATTGTTCCCACTGGCAATCAAACTCATGTACTGTGGGCTGTGTATACAGCAATTATAGCAGGAGTTCCTTGAAGACGTAAAAGTTATTTCAAGGGTTCTCCCCATGGTAAAAAGGTTGAGAAACACAACTATAGAGCAACGCTTGAGTGAGGTCTCTAAGTGTGTTGGAGCTGCTAAAATCATAACCACGATGGTGACACCCAGCAGGGTCTCAGGGCTTTTGATTGTCTACATAAGTCAAGCTTTTGCAGGTAAAACATGCATAGAAAATGTAAAATACGCATATTTTCCTACAGAGAGATTTTTATTCATACATACACGAGTTATTTTGATGCAAAGCTGTCTAACTCCATATTTTATATTTATTAAGAGTTAAAATTCAGTCTGCAATGTGTTTAATGCTTTGCACATATTGTTGGTTTTCCTTTTCTTGGTGGAAATTCAGCTTTTTCTTTTTTTCTTCTACTGGATGGTGTCCAAAACTACAACTAATTAAGAATCAATTCAGGACCATTAGTAATGGGAATTAGCAAACCAAGGTTCCATATTTCACGAGAATTTGCTTTAATGAAAGTAGTTCTGGAATTGGAAAAGTCAAGCAGATCAGAGATAGTAGAAAGGCACTTTTTTGCTACAGAAAACAAGTGATTGTACACGCAAAGATGCTGAACTTGTAGCCCTCGCTAATTGATCTACTTATCGTTCTTAAGGAGAGTTAAAAATGAGTGTAAGTATTTACTGTGCATTAGTAGTTCAATGGTTATTTATAGACACTACTATCAGGAAAGGTTTTTAGGTATTTAAATAGGTGGGCTTTAAATTTAAAGCTTCAGTTTACTCAAAAATGGTGTTTTAGTTATTAGAGTTAGTAACTAGAGCCTAGTTTTTTTTATCTCCTGGTCATCTCCCTTTCTTTTCCCTGTCAGAGAATTTGGGGTATTCTCTTCCAACTTTTGTGTAGTTTACCTTTTTTAGTGCATCATCCATAACATTCATTTAAATTGGTAGAGTGGGGACCCCCCATGTTGACCTAGGAACCGCGAAATCAAAATATGTGATGAACATAGCCACATAAGTGTCTCTATCATCTACCATTATCAATCATTTTTGAGTTAGCTGACCCTAAAAAGCAGAACTAAATGTAAAAATTAAAAAAATTGGACCTGGCAGGTTCTTTATTGTGGAAGGAAAAGGTGATGGCTGTTCTGCATTATAATAAACATATCTGTCTGATTGCAATTTCCTCAACCACTCTTCTTCCATTGCAGGCACTGTCATCTTCTTCTCCTCTTGGTTTCATGATTTTCAGCCATCTTGATCAGCCATCTTGTTCATTCCCAGGGCTACTAAGATACCCAGCATATCCCAAAATAGTATTTGATCAGGAGATAGTGATCAGGCAGATAATTATGTTTTGTCACTTATCCCTTTCCGCAAAAATGATCTGCCTTCTCATGGACTTTGAATAAATATCCTGAATGGGCTATCTCCATGCCCTCTCCTCTAAGACTATTGGCTTTTTAGGTCAGCAACATTTTTGCTCCAAATTCTAAACATTTTACCAGGCCAGGTAAGATTATTTTACATAATCAGTAGTGTATACAGTAGGGAAAGGCCTCATTATCAGTTCCCAGAACACACATATATGATTTCTATGAAGAATAGTGCCTATTGTCTCAAAACCATCAATAGCAATTGGCCAAGAAAATATATCCTGGTCATTCAACTTTCCTCCAAGCAGATTTGGCCATGGGCAGACCTACAAACAAATGTTCCTAGAAACAGCTACAAGTGTACTGGGCCTGATTTATTAATGCTCTTCAAGACTGGAGAAGCTAGGCTACTATGGGAGACTGCATGATCCAGCAAACCTGGAATGGATCCAGGATTGAAAACATTTACCAAGTTATAGCAAATTAATTGTAGAAATATTTCCAGGTTTGTTAGATCACCAAGGTTCTGCCTTTATAGTCTATCTTCCCTAGTATTGGGGAGCTTTAATAAATGAGACCCATTGGTTCTGATTTAATAAAGCTCTCCAAGGCTGGAGAAGATATCCTTTCATCAGTGAATCTGGGTGATCTGGTAAACCTGGAATGGATTTCCTGAAAGTAATTTGCTACTTGTTAGCAACTCTCTTCAATCCTCGACCAGATCCATTCCAGGTTTGCTGGACCACTAAGTCTTGAAGAGCTTTATTAAATCTGTCCCATTGAGTAAAGTTTTTCTTGACTCAACAGTATTTACACTGTTTAGATTAAGGTCACAATCACAAAAACACCTGGATGGTGACATGTGACATCCTCATTTGATTGCAGACACATAAAAAATGCTTTTATCCAATTTTGAAGTACTTGAAAGCAAACTTTCAATTATCTAACAAGCAGTAGTAAATTCTGGAGATTTTCAATAGGTTTACAGAGTATCCTGAAATGAAATTTGAACTTTCTTCTTTTTGCCAAGTTATGCTTTCAGTAATTTAGATGTATATTTTATTTCCCCTTTCATTACAGAGACTGAGCAAATTCATATTCTTAATTAGATATTTTAATCCTCTAGGCGTTAACAACCAGGGCCTAAATTATTTCCGTTTATGGACTGTAACGTAGAAGGAAAATAGAAATTGTGGCAAACAAACAAACATTATACCACGTCCCTTCTCACCCTGGCTCCACTTAAAGGAGCTGGAACATATGGTTGCTGTTATACCCTGCTGTCATTCCTTAATAAAAAGTGTGTTTTAGAATAAGCCTTCAATGTGTTACATAATAACATGCTCTTAAAAATAGTGAAAACTTTACACTCTGATTAACGGATCCATTGGGGGAATATGTAAAACATTAAAAGGCAATAAAATTAAACAGAGGGTTGATTTTGTGGAAGCATAAGTAACGCCTGTTACTTTTGTCCTTGATCAAATATATTGTGTGCGCTGTGGATTACAAGGTAAAATTATTACTTAGAGCAAAGCAGGAACTAAAGATATATATATAT
>NC_092864.1:49693569-49697115 GCF_032062135.1 Pyxicephalus adspersus | reverse complement strand
AATAAAGGCTGGTACAAAAAATTGAAGCTAGACCTCACAGCCAACTAATTTCAGAGAAAATGTTGTGTGCATCAAATGGCTAGTCCTGGTCAGAGACTGCATGTTTTGAAAATATGGGATGAAACCAGAGTACCAAGAGGAAACCCACACAAACACGGGGAGAACATACAAACCCCATGCAGATAGTATCTTGACTAAGTTTCAAACCTGGGACCTAGCGCTGCAATGGCCAGAGTGCTAACCTCTGAACTACTGTGCTGCCCATGCTTCTCTCTAGCTATAAACATCCACACTTTAGTGATCAAAGTGCACATTTTTGTGTCTGAGCACCTAAATAGAATGTAAAGGCGTGTCACATTGGTGAACCTGCCACTGGTGACACCTACTCAACAGTGGAATTACAAAGGTGAAAGAAATACCTAATCAAGTGGGCAAGAATTCTCTCTGGAATTCACTCCTTATATTGTTACTGTATATAGTTTATTTTGCCATACTGACCACTTTACAGTAAATGTGTGCTACAACATACACAGGTTAAAACTTCTGGCTTTTATAAGGTACCGGCAAATACATTCTATGTTACAATCTGTCCTAATTGCTGCCTTACCCCCCTCTCCTTATTAATGCCTACTTTAAGATATAAGAAATATTGACAAGCTTTCCTTTTACATTGTAAAATACAGAACCCAGTGGCTCATGCCAGCCATACAAAGGAAGAATAGGAGGTATGTATATGTATATAAAAAATTTCTCTTTCGTATATATATCCTATGTGATTTTCCTAGTGCATGCTACCTTCTTACAGTCTTAGCTTTATTTGCTTTTTTCTGTCATGGCACAGGTTAGCTTGGTGTGAATGTATAGAGTATTTACAGTAGGCACTCTTGGGCTGCATTTTTGTTTAGGCTTAGTCTTTCATGCATTTAACAGTAAAGCAGCTCTTCCAGTTCTTATACATTGCCTCTGAAGGCACCATCAATGTGATACAGTAATTAAAACTCTATGATAGGCTCCTATGGGGCATATGTGCAAAAGTGCCCTGCTGCTTCTAATTATTATATGATAATGGTAGTTTTTTTTACTGATTTCTTCTTCAATTTAATGGATCTTAAGTGTCTCTTTTTACTACAGGATCTCTCTGGGGTTTTTTTTGGATGGTATAAAATACTTCTAAGGCTTCTAATACTTCCATATTGGGCTGATTTAGAATAATCATTGGATTTAGATTCAAAACCAAGACTGAAACTTGTTTGAATATACACTATAAAGTCAGGAATACCCAGTAATGATTACCTGAGTTACTGGACATCCTATTTGCTTTGTCTTTGTCTCCCTATCTGGGACTATACCAGTGTCCATTCTTCTAGGAAGGACATGTAGTTTTAGTGCTAAGATCTCTGTTTCATAGATATTTTTTATTACAATACTTTTGTGGACCTTTTTATGCTTTGTGGAATCCTGTAGCCTTTTTTTTCAGCATGTGTTTTAAATGATTGGCATCTCTTAGGGTGGGTTTCTTGATGGTGAAAAAAGTGAGTCATGTCTGCATAAACTGTGTTTAAGTTGCTACCTGTAGACTTTATATAAATTCTGAGTGACAGGGTTACTATGCAGGAACACAATTTGAATACAGAGATAGTGCGTTGTCACCCTATAACAGGAAATGCCTAAACAAGGAACTTAACAGGATCACCAGCTGTTGATTCATTAAAAGCTTCAATTCAGCATGTTAAATCCTATATGAAATTTGGTGGTTGTATTAACATAAGACTAACATAACAATTACAAATGAAAAGTTTCCACAGTACACACAATCTATTGCTCAGCTGAAGTTGAATACATGAAATGTACAAGAAGACACACTGTATATTCATTAGAGTATGAGCTTCTATTAAAAATCTAACTTTGTTAACTCTTGCAAAGGAGGCACAAATATTGACTGTCATGCAAACATATATGCAAATTAGGAAGAATTGCTTATTTGCATATTAATTGGAGTCATAATTTAAGCCGGGATCAGTAATTTCTATGTAAATGGACACTTAGACTCTCATTATACAGTCAGACGGGATTTCCTAAGCTCTGCTAGGTACATTAAGAACTCAAAGGAAATATCTCCAAATATTTATCACCCTCTAAACTAGAGGCTGGGGTCTTCCACCACTATCTTGATGTTAAATTTACCTCCAAGGGAATGTCAAATATATTTATCGTTGGATAAGTCTACATCATTTATCTTGTATGCTTTGTGTTGGAAGCGATATTGGTTTATAACAAAGAAGGTATGATCTTGCAGTTTCAATATTGATATTTAAATGACAGGACACTCCAGTACATTATCTTTCAGCTTGACACAGTCCTATTAAGAGCAGAAATGCTAGCAACACATGGTTTTGATGACATCTTAAAACAACATTATGTATTGTTTCACAAATAAACATTTATGACATGACAATGGGTTCCCAAAGCACAATGGGTAAACTACAGCTCAATCTTTAGGCTTCATGGTGAAGCCATGTGAAGGATGTGTAAGGAGTATATATATATATATATATATATACGTGTATATAAATATTTACCATGTATTATTTTTAACTCCCAACAGTTAACCTTTAGCTGTTAGAGGAGACATCTCTGCTGAAACTACAGCTCTCTGAATGTGAGCAAATTTATCAAAGCAAATTTTAAAGCTGCTAATCAAGTAATGTTACATTTAACTCAGATTAGCACAATATGTTTGAAAAAAGGTGCAAATATCTAATAAAATTTATATGCCAGATGTGTTTCTAAGTATGTTGTTTGCTCAAAAGTTGGTGAAACATTTAAATGATTGATACTTTTTACATTATTTTGTGTCAGCCCTGTTTAAGAGTCCTTTGGTTTAATCATCTGGCAAAAAATGAAAGTCACTGGGGAGAAATGAGTGTGTCTTCCATTCTGTGACACATTTTCAGCCAAACTATTACAAGCCTGCCCACCACGACAAGGTAGACTCTTTAGGGCAGGACCTACTCTAATCTACACTACGCTACACTACTTGGTGCTAATCATCATTCTTCTAATGTTGGATGTGTGTTCATATTGGACCTTATCTAATATCTAGAGTGTGTTTAGATGGAAGTGTGTATGCATTTGTGTTCATTGGGTTTGTGGCTGTGCTTTGATGTGTGTATATATATGTTTAAATGTATGTGTTATCTACTCTATGCTAATTTTTTTTGTCTTTTCTTATGTTTTTTGTGTGCTTTTCTTATGTTTTTCATGTGCTTCTCACTAGTGTACATTAGGGATGAGCGAGAATGCCTCTGACATTCTCTTGAAAATTTCCCCTGAACTTTCGATGGGTCCGTGAAATTTTGCAAACCGATTTCGCAAATTCCATTAAAGTCCAGGGTGCAGGTTCCCACGCTACCTGAGTTGATAAGTACAGCCTGGGGAGCCCTTCCAATCAGCTGTGACTGCAGGCGAACTCTCAATAAAATTTCTCCACTGAGAGTTCATCTGAGTTCAGTTCCCACGGTCACTGGGCTGATAAGTACAGCCCGG